>NC_060277.1:35151346-35493527 GCF_021613505.1 Equus quagga
AGGCTATAGTATCATGATGGATAGGAATATACTAAGAATAATCTAAAAGACAGTGATTTAACTTACAATAATTCATGTTGGCTTTCAAGTGTATCTGTGTCTTTCCCCACCTTCTTTCAGAACTTTTCTTGTTATGCTTGTGTTACTATTAAAATTAATTATGATCAATTCTGAAAATATGCCAACATCAATCTGCTATCAGTAGTCTGTTGTGAGTCTCTCCCGTTGTGAATACCTGGATAATTAAAATGCACCTTTTCTTAATGCTTGCTATGCTTTGTTAGAATTTAAAATATCAGAAAACCATCACTCCATTCTACTTTTATGGTCTACTCTGTACGAAGGAGGTCAGGAAAGAATTTATTCCAGCACTAAAGATATTTAAGCTTCAAATCTTGTTTCTCACATTACTATGCTTTCTCCTTTCAAAAGGAAATCTTTTTTCTGTGCCTGTTCTGTAACAACAGAGTTCATCTTTCTTTAGGAAGTCAGTAATTTGAATACCTTTGTTCACTAAAACCATGTAGCTAACCAAAAATAGGAACTGGATAAAGGGAAATGAGAAGGATTTCCTTAGAAGTTTTTATACAGAATTTAAGTTTTTTAGTTTTTTTTTTATTTCTCTGTGGCCAAAACCTTATATCTGTTCCCTTTGATCTTGTGAACATATGAATAAACCTGATTTGGGCTGTCTGAAACCTTTTATCTTTGTTGTGAAAGATAAAGGAGAATACGAAAATGTGTAAATATGGATGATGTAGAATATAGTGAAAGCTATAGTAGCAATTCAGGCATCTTAATTTTAGAGAAAAATATGTGAGAATTTATTATAAATTTAACATAGTGAAATGTAGATTAATAAATATTTCAGCACTTAGGCTTATAATTTATTAGTCTCTATTAAATTTTCGCCAAGCTAAATGTACGATTTCAGGGTATATCTCTATTTTTAAAAATATATGATAGTCTTATCAGGAACTACAAAATCGTATTTGGAGTGGTGATATGCAGCTCTTAGGAAGAATTGAGGGGTTCTTTGTTTTGTTATGTGGTTGGTTTTTGACTTAGCGGCAGGTGATCTGTGTGGTTTCCTTTCGTCCAGCTCTCAGAGACTGGGAATAGAGTATACTGCTACAGTGTTGCCCATTTATTCATTTGAAATTAGGAGCAGATAACTTTCTGTCTTCTATGTGTAAAAGATTTAGAACAAAATGGAGAAAGAGTAAGTATAAACTTTTGAGAGGTCACACCTGTTTTAAGTGTGCGGGGTTGGGATCTCCTATCCACTAGATGGAGAGAGAGCTAACAACTGAAACTCTGTGCTTTCTTGACTTTGCCAGCTCCCAGCTGGGGATCCCTCTGCTGTTCACTTGCCAGGCTGCTAGCAGAAGGCGCAAAATATTGATAAAATCGCATTTCAGAGTAGGGCGTCTGGGGTCTTAATTGTTGCTCTGTAATTTCTGAGAAAGCAGGATTGAGTCGTCTGTAATATCTTCAACTTTCCTCCTCTTTATATCATTTTTTTGGTTTTTCTGATTCTTTATATCTTTTACTTTTCTGTTTCCATGCCTTATGATCATCCTTCTCTCCTCTGTCATTCTTCTCCTTCCTTTTGTTTTTTAATTGAAATTCTACCCATGACCCTTTAATGCCCAGCCCCAATGTCCCACCTTTCCCGAACTCCCAAGGAGACTTGCTCTCCCTGACTGAAAGAGACTTGCTCTCCTTGCCCTCCCTATTTTTTGCTGAAACTTAAAAAAGTGGAGATCTAAAATAGCAGTAAAACAAATGTATTGCCTCTGCCTTCTATGATCTTAAAACTTAAGCTCCTCAGCAAAGCATTTTAACCATTGCGGAAGACGAAGTACAAGGGTAGGTGATGCATTTTTGGTTGGAAGGTCCTTGCTCTTTATCAGTTAATACCTGTGTGACACCTAAGAATGATATGAATCATTTCAAATGCCAGTGGGGATGGCAGTTCCTCTTATGGGTATATTAATGTTAGTTAGAATGTGAGTTCTTCTTACGTTGCTGTCATTCCCAAGTTTTCCACCTTCTAGAAAAATGAGGAGCAAGCCAGTGTTATTTAAAATATTGCTAAGTGAGCATTGTGTTTCTTTATGATTGATTATTGTATTTCCTTTTGCAACAGAAGATTAATGTTGCTGTTTGTTGTTCTTAGAAGTGATTATTGGTTGGGTTATTTTTTAAGCATCAATATACTCTTCTCTAAGCATATTTTTGTTTTCCTTCAAAGCTTGAATTTTAAACTTTTTATTCTATGGAAATGATTTTGAATTTTATCATCTTTTTTGCTTTCTAAGATGCAGTAAAATATAAAAGTTTATGCAGTATATATACCACTGTGCTGTTTGGACAAGCACCTGATGATCTCTTAAATTTGTTTTTTCAGTAAAGACCTCAATAGCAGGGATACGCTCTAATGGGAATTAAACAGGCATGCCTCAGAAATATCGTGGGTTTGGTTGCAGATCACTGCAATAAAGCAAATGTTGCAATAAAGCAAGTGGAACAAATTTTTTGGTTTCCTAGTGCATATAAAAGTTATATTTACTCTACTGTAGTCTATTAAGTGTGCAGTAGCATTATGTCTAAAAACACAATGTAACTACCTTAATTAAAAAATATTTTATTACTAAAAAATGTGAACCGTCATCTGAGCCTTTAGTGAGTCATAATCTTTTTGCTGATGGAAAGTCTTATAAAAAGCAGTATCTTCAAAGCGCAATAAAGCGAAGTGCAGTAAAATGAGGTATGCCTGTATATCTACTCTTCGTTACATTATTAAACGAAGGGTGCTCATTTGTTAAGCTCTACTATCATCAAATGTAGCAACTGACAGACTCCCAGCCTTAAGGAAGCCACAATATATTTCATGTAGTAAAGAAACCTGTTTCTCTTTTTGTTTTTATATTAAGCAATTGAAAGCTGTAAAAACTGAAGCTCAAGGAGGTTAAGCTTCAAGGTATTATAGCTAATCCTTCTTTCCTACTTTAGCTGTTAATTTAGTTATACCTCTTCCTGTTGCAGACTGGGTTGAGACAGCCTGTAAAATCATGTATATGCTAAAAATATAAAGAAATAAGGGTATCAAGAAAATAAATGTGGAATAGCCTGATGAAGCCCAGGGAAAAGCGATTATACACATAAAAGCAAAATGTCTGATCTTAAAGTGTTCTTACAATTGGATTGTAGCTTTGCCTCTGAGTTTCCTAGCAGACAAAGCAAAAAGATCTGATTAATTACAGTATTCAATCTATGTATTCACATAACGTATAACCAAACCACACTTTGTGTGAGTGTATGTGTATTAAATGCCAGAAGCTCAGGAAGTGTATGTTTTTCTCCAGAACTCTTAGAGAAATTAGTCTCTTTCATGAAATATATGACTTGACCTAGATCTTTTGACTCCTAATACATATTTCTTCCTATTGCCTACTCCAGCTTGGTCCTATGTGCTTTAAATATACATTTTTTAGTGGAATGACAAAATTTTCTGGTTAGAAGATAACCATAACTGCTGTCATTACTCTTCTTTCCTAGGAATTCTTGTGAAATCGTGGGCACAGATCTTTGCCACCTCTAAAGCCCAAAAATTACTATTCCGGATCATAGATTGTTTACTGCTGCCACATGCAGTGTTGCAGCAAGAGAAGGAGCTGCCTGCGCCTATGTTGACTGCGATTCAGAAGAGTCTTCCTCTGTATCTCCAGGTAAAGTGAGTGTGGCTGCTTAAAAATAAAAATAAAAAAAGATTGAAACTTTACCTTGAAACAGTTTACTAACTGCAGATTTAAAAACCATACATTGTAATCTCAGTGTATATATGCACAAGAGGCACTTCCGTTGAACAAGTTCTAAACTCCTTTTGTGTTGTTTGTCTCTGGAAACAAAGGCAGAAAAGGCAAAATCTCTACCCTCAAGATGTTTAAAGTTGAGAGAGGAGGCCGACTAGCGTTGACACTTACAGGAGCGTGCTCCATCTGATATTTTCCTTAGAGGCCTCAGCTGTCTGCCGGCCAGACTGGGATGAGGAGATGGGAGAGAAGACACTGGAAAGGATGTTAGGTGTAACAGAGCAGAGCAGTGGGTAGGAGTTGAAGGACTATTCCTGTCAGAGGGAACAGCACGTAAAGGGCGAGAACTTTAAGACAATATGACACCCTGGGGGAAAGCAAACAATTCTGTGGTTGCTGGAGACTCACACAGGAGGAGCCACATAATGGAGGGTTTTATTTGCCATGCTAAGTGTGGACTTGTTCTTCTGCGTGAGAACTGTTGATGGATTTTGAGTGGAGAAGTGGGACTGATATCTCATATTTACATTTTAGGAAGGCGATTCTGGCAGCAGCATCTGAGTTAGCTGGCATGGAGGTTAGAGTGGAGAATTGGAAGGCAGTGAGTAGCTCATTATCTGAAGGTTTTGAGCTGAGGCAGTGGGTAGGGAGCTCACACTGCAGATTTCAGAAGTACTTAGGAGCTCCAATCAAAAAGATTTGCTGAGTGAGTGTTGTGGAGCAGCAGAAATAAATAGAGTACTTCCTAGATTCCAGCGTGCCTGCTTCTGTAGATGGCAGTGCTACTAACTGAAATGGGAAATTCTGGAGATGTGGGGATGAAGGTAAGAATTGCCTTCTGAGCAACTTTACCTTGAGGTGCTCTGAACTGTCTAGGCAGCCATGTCCAGCAGGCTCTTAGAAATCTTGCTCTGTCATTCAGGGGAAAGGAGGGGGCTGGAGGTGTGCTGTGTCCTTCATTAGTGTCTGATCCTCATGATAAGTGCCTCTTAGTTTGGGGCCCAGCAAGGGAAGCCAAGGAGGAAGGGGAGAATAGATTTTGATTAGGTGATAAGCAGTCTCTTCCACAGATGGATATTTTTAAACAGATTTTTACAATTTCTAAGAGATTTTAAGTTTGCTCTTTAGTTTTGTATTCATAATAGCATTTAAAACAAAATTTAATGTGTCTGCTAGCAGAAAGATAAAGCACTGCCAGTCCCACAGAGGGCAAGATGGGGGAGGGGAGCTGTGGACAGCAGAGAGTCTAGGGTGCTTGTTCCATGTGGCCTCTTAAACAAAAGCTGTGCATTTTGTAAGAATTCTTTTAAACTTTCTAAGTGCTGAATTGAAAATTTTGGTGAATTTTCCATTTGAGAGAATTGACTTGGAGTTGTATCTTTAATTTCTTAAAGGTACCCAGCTCTCTTCTTCCAAATTTTCAAAATATATCCATTTATTGCTTCATCTTCTTCTGATTTAATGTGCTTTTCCTTAAACAAAGCATTAATGAAACGGGGTAGAGGAGTGGTCCATTGTTTTTTTTCAATTGCTGTTTAATTGTTAGTGTTTTAACAGCTCTATGCTATTTTTCATTACAAATAAACTTTCCAAGTTTCTTATTAGATAAATACGCATTTATAGTTAAAATGGAGATAAAAACATTTCTAATCATTTCTTTGGGAAAACACTTTGTGAGTCACAAAGTACCAAATAGTAAATGAATTTTTAGAGCATAATTTGTTGTTGTATTGGTGATTATCTGTATGTAGTAATATGTGCTATTTAGTAACATTGGCAGAAAAAAATTTGTTTCTTAGGGTATTGGTTTAATTGTTTGTAAGTATTAGATAACTGTAATCCATATGAAAGTATTTTGTTAGCTTCTATACAGATGGAAGGGATTAAATCAACAGCAATAACACATTGTGAGTTCTGTGTGATCTTGATTAAACCCAACTTCTCTGAACCTCAGTTTTCTCAGCTGTAAAATTGGAGATACAATAATGCTGTCAATGGTTTTTTGAGAAATTTAAATGAAAGAATGAATATAAAGCATGTGGTACAGTGCCTAACATAAAAAAAAAAAAAACCTTGAAATAAATTGTCATTATTCTGACTCTTAATCTTGTGCATTTTTCTCCTTTTGTTAATTTTTTTTATTTTATCACTTTTCATAACATGGAAGACTTTTAGCATAAATTTGGTAGTCTTATTCAGACAAATGACCAGTACCCTACATGAAAAAACTGACCTAAAATGTATTTTATAACTTTATAAAAACACAGATATATCATTGATAAGTGTGGTGATCAAGTTTCCTGAGGAGGAGAGAAGAAGGAAGCTTCCATTGTCTTCCTGCACTTCTCCCCTTCTTGCTTTGGGCATGCCCCAAAGATGCACACGTTTGCTTAGATACCACAGCTTGGTGTTACCCAAGCCCAGCAACTCCCTGAGCTGCATATAAACTTTATCTGTCAATGGTCGGCGCTGTCCTTGTTCATTGTGATGTTACAAGTTCGGACATGAATATTAATACTAGGGACTAAATTAGTAAATTCCTAAGTTTTTAACTTCTCCATTTAGTATTTCTTTTTTTTTTTTTCCTCTTCTATAGGGCATGTGTATCGTGTGTTGTCAGTCTCAAAATCCCAATGCCTATTTGAATCAACTTCTAGGGAACGTTATTGAGCAGTATATTGGGCGGTTTCTTCCAGCGTCACCACATGTTTTAAGTCTTGGACAACATCCTGTTTTGTTGGCAGTGAGAAACTCGGCCACTGTTCCACCAATGTCATCTCTAAAGAAATGCATCGTACAAGTGATAAGGTACATCTAAATATTAAAAATAAGTGGTATGTAAAATGTATTAATCTCTTTTAAAAAGTAACAAAGCATTTCAAAAATATTGGCAACCCTTAGGATACTGGTAGTGTAGAAACTTTTTTTTCCCTAAGAAACATTGTCTAAGAATTTACTAAAATGACTTTTGCTCATAGCAACCTGAGACAGTGCTCCTTAAATTACTTGTTTTCTCTACATAGCTATTGTTTTCCTTATATATGTCCTAAAGATATATATACATTTTTAAATTTTTATCAAACAGTAATTGTATTTTTTACTGTGCAAAATACAGTAATATTATAAAAGATAACTAAGTGAAAAATGAGTGCTAAAATGAAACAGGAAGCAGTATGAAGTCCTGTTTTGTTAGTCTATTCTGTGTCTTAATAACTCAGTTTTATTATTGGACAGGTGAATAAATGAAACTTCTTTTAATGACAACATTAGAAGATTCAATAATAGAAATTATCTTTTCTTTATCTTCATGAAGTATTTAGCTTTACTTGAAGTTAGTTTTTAAACTTTAAGATGCTGTGGTGATACATATCATTCTTATCTAGTATTTTTTTCTTGTTTTTAATGACCTGATATTTTCCATCACCTCTCATTACAGAATTCCATGTCTAAAATCTGTTCTCCCTTCTGATCCTTTTTGTGTGTTCCTATCCTCTGTTACTCAGGTTTGGAAGCTCCATATTCTTTGTTCCCTCTCCTTTGCCATTCTTTGGCAAATGATTGTTTCCTTCCCTTCTTTTCACATCTCTCTTCACTTGTCACATTATACCTGGACTATTGCCACTATCTCTAACTATTTTCACTATCTCTAGTCTTTTCTTCTAGTTCAGCCTATACAATGCCTCCCGATTACTTTTCCTAAAATACTGTTCCATTATGACACTCCCCTCCCCCGTACACCTTCATTTGCTCTTTTTTTGCCTACGGAATAAGTTCCATACTGCTTTGCACTCCATGATCTGTCACTTAACTTTTCCAAATGTACTGAATATGCCATCAAATACAAACCCTAATGAGATCGGTTTAGTTATTGCCCCTCCAAAATGCTTTACATTTCCCTACATCACAGCTTTGTTCATACCGTTTTCTCCATTAAAATGCCATCCCTCTGGGCTAAACTCTGCCTAGACTTTATAAGACTTACACCTAATATCTCAGTGTACCATGATGCGTTCTTCCTTCTTCTGAAGTCTTATGCTCTGTACAATTCAATTTGCAGAATTGTAATATTTTTGCCTTACTTGTATCTGAATTCCCAACAAGATTGTAGTACTCTACCACTGCGTGTGGGACATTGTATAAGTAATTTTAGCACAAACCAAATGACAAGGGCTGATGGGAAATTATCCTTAGATCATGAAACTGGTTTAAAGTCCAGTGTTTAGAATCCTGGCTGGTTCAGTGGACATTCCCATATAACAGTGGAAACATTTTTCTCATGGTTTCTAGCTCAAGACCCAAAAACCTAACAAGTACTCCTTTTTTTAAAATACTCAGGAAAAAAATAGAGATTGCCTCCTCTGCTTTTCTCCATTCCATGCCTCTCCATTCTTGCAGTCCCCCATCTTAGTTAGGGCTTCTTTCTCTGAATTGCTGAGAATTCTGGGCTTATCTTTCAAAAAGCACCTGCCGCACTATATTAGGATGGTCTTTTTTCTTTTTTTTTTTTGGTCCAACTTTTCTACTAGAGAGTGCGCCCCTTGGTTTCAGAGACCATATTTTACTTAACTTTACATTGTTGTTATTGGACTTGTACCTGACACACCATAGGTACCCAATAAATGTTTGTTCTGGGTGTTAAGAATTCACCAGTGAAGAAAAAAGACAAAACCCTTGCCTTTAAAGAATGAATGAATCTTCTAATGTGTAATATTTGCTGGAAGTCACTGTGTGGAGTAGAAATAATGAGGAAGACATAGTTCCTTCCCTTAAGGAATTTATAATACTTAGTGATTTCTTTGCTTTATTTTGGCAAAGTATTATTGCTTTCCAAGTATATATGGATGTCTAGCTTAGATTTAGCTGTATTTGACAATTTTTCATATTGTCTAGACTTTTTAGAAACTGAGCAATTCCATCTTTCATTTATTCACTTAACAAATGTACACTGACCACCTGTTATGAGCCAAGACCTGTTCTAAGAGGGAGAGATGCAAAAATGAGTAAGATAAATTATCTTTATGATCTCCGTTGAGTTCTAATGCTAAAATTTGTCCTGCTTTGAGAGAAGATACTAATCCTGAATTACCCCTCTAATTCTTTTGCTTCCTAAGGGAAGGAAGGAAGTAAAGCTGGAATGGGAAGTTGATTCCTAGGACAGTCCTCTTATTGTTTTGGAAAAATAAGACCCCTCCCAAATCCTTAAATAAATAAATGTGAAGAGAGATTTCTTTATGCAGATTTGACATTAGAGAAAATATTGCATCATTTAGGAGCTGATAGAAGAGATCAAGCTTATATTAGAAAGGAAAAAAACAAATTAACAATTAGATTTTCATGTGGATTTTGATTAAGTTCGTTTTAAGACCAGGTTGCTTTAAATTTAGTTTGTGTCTGTTCTACTTTGGCCCCCATACCACACCAAAAGGATGGGCAGTCATTGCTTCTAAAATCTTATGTTTGAAGGTAGCATGGTAAAATATGCATGCTTTTAAAAAACTGTGCTTTATTTTGGGGGGTAAAATTTGCCAGTGTCTTTAAAGTGTGTGATATTTGATTCTGCTTTAAACAGAAGAAAACTTTAAACAAGGAAAAAGAAAATTGTGCTTATTTTCAGGAAATCCTACCTTGAGTGTAAAGGGTCCTTGCTCCCTCCTCGCTTAGCATCCATTCTGGCCTTCATCCTCCAACTCTTCAAAGAAACTAACATCGACATTTCTGAGGTTGAACTTCTCCTCCCAGGCATCTTAAAATGCTTGCTCTTGGTCAATGAACCTCAAGGTTAGTTTGAATTTGTGTTGGCTACACTTTTCTGTGCACATATTGAAAAAGTACTCTTTCCTCTCAGTTAAATTGATAGGTATAAAGTATATGGTTATTTTATACCAGTTTGTATATATCATGACTAAAGAACAAACTCCGGCCAATAGCTGAGTTTGGGCATTATAAAATAGTTAAAAACTGAAATGTTTCAGTCTACTTTAGTTTTTCCCCCCAATGCAGTAGTTTATTTAATGGCTACTTCCTCTAATTAGACTTGTTAACCTCTTAAAGAATATTTATTCAATGTGACTCCTGTATTAAATGCAACTTGTCAAATATCAAGTGGTGAGGGGTCAGCATACTTTCTTCTATTCAGGTTTCTGCTAGAATATCTAAGCTGATTTCTTGGGCACCCCTGTAAGGATCCTTTGATCCTACTCCTTTTGTTTTCAGTCTCATCAGCCTTACTGCCAGTGATCTCTTTAAAATATCATTTGTTTAATCCCCACTGTGAGTAGCATGCTTTAATAAGCTTATTGGGAATATGCAGAATAGTAGCCATAGTTCTATCCTGAAGGAGTTTTTACTGTAAATAGGATGTTGTGTGTGTGTATTGATCATTAAAATGTGATCGTCTGGGGCAGCGCTTCTCAAATGCTTCTACCTGTGTGCTTCCAACTGCTGTGATAAGTGAGTGTGTGTATCCCGAAGAATATGAGGGCAGCGCCCAAAGTGGCAGCTGAAAGCTCAGACAGCTCTTTGAAATGTTCTATCTCAAAAATTTATGCATCTTTTGTTTTAATCCATATTTATTTTAATATTTAAAGTGTTCCTGTCTGCTTCCAAGCTTGGTTTTGTGAAAAATGTTGTCTTGTGTTAACATAGACTCCCCTTACTTGATAGTAACATCCTTCACTGAAGAATACCCGGATGGACCCCAGATTCTTCTTTAGAAATTTTTCCCTCATTGAAAACTTAGGCATACTTTTAATTTCAGTGAAAGCCTTTTGTACTGTACCATACAAGATTTGTTGAGACAGAGTAGACAGTATAAAATTTTAGCTAGCCTCTTCTTTCAGCGGTAGTAATATTTCTCATGAAGGAGAGCAGGGTTTGGAAAGTGAATTTTGCTGCTCATATCTTGCTAGTGAGTACATCACATTTAGCATAGATGGAATACAGAATTCTCCATCTCCGCATTGCTGTCTTTTAAGCTGAAGAAGCAGTATCAAACACAGATCTGTGTGCTTGGTTCAGAGAAAATTCTGACTCTCCTTACAGTCTCAGTGTTTAAAAGGACAATTTGTAAAACCATAGAAAGTTAGTGTTACTAAATCACTCACCTAGTCTACTCCAGGGTATATGCCCAAGAGTATTTTAAACATATGTCTAAGGGCCGGCCCCATGGCCCAGTGGTTAAGTTTGGGCACTCTACTTCAGTGGCCCAGGGTTTTGCCAGTTCGGATCCTGGGCACAGATGTGGCACCACTCATTAGGCTGTGCTGAGGCGGCGTCCCACATAGCACAACCAGAGGCACTCACAACTAGAATAGAGAATTATGTACTGGGGGGATTTGGAGAAAAGAAGAAACAAAAAAAAGAAGACTGGCAACAGATGTTAGCTCAGGTACCAATCTTCAAAAAAAAAACAACGTATGTCTTCTCAAAAACCTGTACACAAGAGTTTGAGGAGTTCTGCTCCTGGCATGACAACATAAGGAGCTTTGCTGACCTGCTCCCTAGCAAAACTGGTGAAAATTATTTAAAAGAAAACATTGAAATTCTCTGGAAATGGTGCTAAGCAGATACAGCAAATGGAGAAACATTTATTTGAGAAAATCTACTAAAACTTGATAAGAACAGCAGAACTTTCTGGTATCTGAACCATTCCCTCCTGCTCTCCTCCCAGCACAATAAGATGGAAACTCTACTCCTGACTGGTAAATCTAAGAACATAGGGCTCCCTCTCTCCCCAGTTCCTAGTAGGAGAGCTATCATCCTGTGAGAGGTAGGATATCACATTTTTCATCTTGCCCCCAAGCTACCTGATGCTAAAGTTATGTTCCAGGCAAGTGTGGCTGAGAAGTCGGGGCTTCATTCTTCCACTCAACCCCCACTCGTGGGATGGACGCAGTGCATTGAGTGTGACACCACTGAGAATACTGGGGCATGGTCATCCTTGCTGCAGCTTAGAGGTGGGGATACCATGCCAAGAGGAGCAAGCCCAGTGGACCTGAGGCTGCTGCCCTTCCTTCCACAAGCACTCAGCTCCTAAAGTGGATGTGTCACTCAAAAAGTAGTAGGCACCATTGTGCCTGTCCCCAGCATCAGAGCCATGCCTCTGAGATTTTGCCTGGTGGAGGGTCTAGGGAGGAGAAGCAGGCTGTAGAACAGAAAACTCTGAATCTCTCCCTAAGGAACTGACTTCATTTGTAACAGAGTGTGAAAAAGTCCAAACCTAAGAGTACTGTCAAAAACACTTGAAAGCACCAAGAGAAAAATGGCTCATCACTTTACAGGGAACCTCAGTAAGATCAACAGCTAACTTCTCAGCAGAATCAATGGAGGCCAGAAGGCAGTGGGATAGCACTCAGAGTGACCAAGAGAAAAAACTGTCAACCAAGAATCCTATGCTGCCTTTCAAAAATGAACATGAAATAAGGACATTCCCAGATAAAACTAAGAATTTTTGCTAGCAGAACTGCTTTATGAAAAAGGAAGTTCTTCAGAATAAAAGTTAAGTGACCCAGACAGGAAAAACAAAGAACACCAGTAAAGGTAATTATGTAATTATAAAAAGCAGCTTAAATGTATAGTTCTTCACCTTATTCTAAAAGCAATTGTATAAAACAATGTGTATATAATGTCTTGTTGGGCCTATAACATATAGAAATGTAATATATTTGCCAATAATAGTACAAAGGTGATGTATTGAGCTAAGGAAATGACTCCAGATGTTAACTCAAATACACAGAAACAAATGAAGAGAACCAGAAATGACAAATAAGAAGGGTAACATAACAAAAGCTAAAATATATACTTGCTCTTCTTTCTCTTATTTAGTTTGTTTGAAAGATATAAAAGCATATAAAAAATAACTATCGTTGAGTTTGTAACTTTTGTAGATGTAATATGTATAACAATAATACCACAAAAAATGGAAGAAGGGAATTGTGCCATATAGGAGTAATGTTTCTATATTTCACTAGAATTAAATTCCTGTAAATCTGAAGCTCTGGTAAGTTGAGATGTATGTGGTAAGCCTAATGCAACCACTAAGGAAATATTCAAAACTAATAAAAAACCATCAAAGAAATTAAAATGCTGCATTTTAAAATATTCATTTAATGTGAAAAGAAAGCAGTAAAGGAGATTAGAGGAAGAAAACCCACAAGACATTTAGTAAACAAAAAGTAAAATGACTGTTGTAAATCTGACTATATCAGTAGTAACATTAATTGTGAAAGGATTGAGCAATCCAATCAAAAGGCAGAGATTATCAGAATGGATTTTCTAAAAAAGATCTAACTATATTCTATTTGCAGAAAACACTTTAGGTTCAAATAATGACAGTAAAAGGATGGGAAAAGACAACATCATGCAAACCAAAAGCACAGAAAGCTGGAGTGCTATATAGTATCAGGCAAAATAGACATTAGGCCAAAGAATGTTACCATAAATAAAGAGAGAAATTTTATAATGATGAAAGAGTCAATCCATCAGGAAGATTTAACAATTACAAACATACGTGCACCTAATGACAGAACACCAAAATACAGGAAGCAAAACTGAGAGAAACAGGGGGAGAAATAGACAGTCAATAGTTAGAGTTGGAGGACTTGGGTTTTCCATGTCAACATGTAAAGAGCTCTGAAATCATGACTCTCACCTTTACCACAAGAAAAAATCTGAATTAACTGAAAAACAACTCTTCTTAGATGCATCAGAGAATTGAAGTCATAGGGCAAACCACTGCCCCCAAAACTGAACATACAGCGATTTGTCAAATTCAATTTAAGTATTTCTACCAGTATCAGCTCCAGCAGCAGCCTTCTGGGCCTGGTAAGCTGTAATTCTCTGTATCTACCTCTCTCTCCAGTTTGAATCTAATAGATAGCTTTTTGTTCAAAATAATAATAGCAACAAGGTATTTGGTAATTAGACCTTATGGATAAGTGAAATGAATGACTGCAGTATTATAAGGATGGGAGAAAGGAATTGGGAATGCTCTGTTCAAAAGTACCTGCACTACCCATGAAGGAATACAGTGTTATTTAAAAGTGGTCTTGGATTAGTTATAATTATACACTTCAAACTCTGGGGCAACTACTGAAAATAAATTTTTAAAAGAAGTATATTTAATGTGCTAAGAAAGGAGAGAAAATGGAATCCTATAAAATGCTCAATTAAAACGTTCAGAGAAGGCAGAAAGAGAGTGGAAGATTAAGAAAAAAAGAACAAGAGCAATGAATAGAAAAGTTATGTAAATGGTAGCTATTAATCCAACTATATCACTTTAAATGTGAGTGGTCTACATAAATCAATTAAATGACAGGAATTGACAGAATGGATTAAAAAACAAGGCCCAACTATATGTTGTGTATAGGAAGCCCACTTTAAATATAAAGACACAGATACATTAAAAGTAAAGGGATAGAGAAATATATACACTGCTAGCATAAGCCAGAATAAAGCTGTAGTAGCTATTTAGTTTCAGACAAAGCAGACTTCAGAACAAGTAGAATTATCTGAAATAAAGAGGGGCATTGCATAATGACAAACTGGGAATAGAAGAGAACTATTTCAATCTGATGAAGGACATATGTGAAAATATGACAACTCACATCATACTTAATGGAGATGCTTTCACCCTAAGATTAGGAACAAGACAAGGATGTCCACTGTCGCCACTTGTGTTCAACATTGTACTAGAAGTTCTAGTCAGGGGAAGAAAAAGAAATAAAAGGATCTAGATTGAAAAGGCAGAACTAAAATTATCCCTGTCTGCAGATGATATGGAAAATCCTAAGGACTCCACTAAAAAACTGTTAGAACAATAAACAAGTTCAGCAAGGTTGCATGATACAAAATCAAGATACAAAAATCAATTTTATTTCTGTATACTTTCAGTGAACAATCTGAAAATGAAATTAAGAAAATGGTTCCATTATAATAGCCTCAAAAAAGAAAAACTATGAATAAATTTAACAAAAGAGAAATACAAACATAATCTGAAAACTGCTAAACATTGTTGAAAGAAATTAGGGAATATCTAAATAAATAGAAAAATATCCCATTTTCATGGATTGTGGAAGAGTTAACATTATTAAGGTGGCAGTATTCCCTACATTCATCTACAAATCCAGTGCAACTCCTACCAGCATCCCAGCAGGTTTCCTTGTAGATAGTGACAAGCTGATTTCTACAATTCATATGGAATTGCAAGGGACCCAGAATGGCAAAACAATCTTGAAAAAGAACATAGTTGAAGACTCACACTTTCCAGTTGCAAAACTTAGTACAAAGCAGCAATAATCAAGACAGTGTGGTACTGACATAAAGATAGACAAAGATCAATGGAACAGAATTGAGAGTCCAGAAATAAACCCGTGTGTCTATGGTCAACTGACTTTGACAGAGGTGCCGGGATCATTCACAGGGTGGGAAATAGTCCTTTAAACAAATTGTGCTAGGTCAAATGGATAGCCACATGCAAAAGAATGAACATGTGCCTTTACTTCACAACGTGTACAAAAATTAACTCAAAATGGATCTTAGATGTAAATGTCAGGCTAAAACTATAAAACTCTTAGAAGAAAGCATAGGATTAAGTCTTCATGACCTTGATTTTGGCAATGAATTTTTAGATATGACACCAAAAGCATAAGCCATGAGAGCTAAGTTGGACCTAGTCAAAATTTAAAACTGGTGCTTCAAAGGACACTATCAGGAAAGTAAAAAGACAATCCACAGAATGGAAGAAAATATTTGCAAATCATTTATATGATAAGGAACTTTTATCTAGAATATATAAAGAACTGTTACAACTCAATAATAAAAAGACAAATAGCAATTAAAAAATAGACAAAGGGTTTGAATAGACATTTCTCCAAAGAATATACGCAAATGGCTAATAAGCACCTGAAAAGGTGCTCGGTGTCTTCAGTCATCAGGGAAATGCAAATCAAAACCACGATGAGATACTGCTTCATACTCACTAGGTTGGCTATAATGAAAAAGTCAGATAATAACAAGGTTTGGTGAGAATGTGGAGAAATCAGAACCCTCGTTTACTGCTGTTGGGAATGTAAAATGGTGTAGTAGCTTTGGGAAACAGTCCAGTAGTTCCTCAAATGGATAAACATAGAGTTACCATGTGACCTAACAATGCCTCTCCTAGATATATACCCAAGATTAACAAAAACATATGTCCACACAGAAATTTGTTCATAATGTTTACAGCAATATTATTCATAATAGCCAAAAGGTAGACTGCCTATCAACTGATGGATAGATTTTGAAAATATGATATATCCATACGGTGGAATATTATTTGGCCATAAGAACAAATGAAGTACTGCTACATGCTACAAAATGGATGAACCTTGAAAACATTATTCTAAGTGAAAGAAGCTGGTTACAACAGACGACATATTATGTAATCATTTATATGAAATGTCTAGAATAGTTAAATCTATAGAGACAGAAAGTAGATTAGTGGTTACTTAGGGGTTATCAGAGGGTAGGGAGTGAGAGCCAAAGGGTGTGGGGTTTCTTTTCAAGGTGAAGTTGACTGAAGTTGACTGTGGTGGTGATTGCGTGGCTCTGTGAATATCCTAAAAACTATTGAACTGTACTTGTTAAATGGGTGAATTGTATAGTATGTGAATTATGACAATAAAGCTGTTATTATAAAAAAACTTAAAGAGATTAAGTTTTAAAAAACTCAGTTTAATTAAAGAAATAAAGATGACAAATTTCTTTTTTAAAAACTCACTCCACTAATATCCATAGCAGTGTTATTTATAATAGCCAAAAAATAGAAACAACTCAAATATCCATCAAGTAATGAATGGATAAACAATATGGGGTATATCCATACAAGGGAATATTATTTGATCACCAAAAGAAATGAAGTATTGGTACATTCTTACAACATGGAGAAACCTTAAAACATTATGCTAAGTAAAAAGAATGCAGTCACAGAAGACCACATGTATGATTCCATTTATGTGAAATTTCCAGGAGAGTCAAATCCATAGACATAGAAAGTAGATTAGTGGTCTCCAGGGCCTGGGCAGGGGGAAAAAATGGCGAATGACTGCTAATGAGTATAAGCTTCTTTTGGAAGGTGATGAAAATTCTTCTGAAATTATATAGTGATGTTGGCTTCACAACTCTGTGAATATACTAAAAGCAATGAATTATACACTTTAAAAGGTTGGTTTTTACGATATATTAATTATACCTCAATAAAGTTTTTTTTTACATGCTTACTATTAATACTCTATTAAAGCTCTTTCTTTGTGTTCTGGTGCTTTTTTCCACAGAAGAGCTTTCAGGGTTTGTTTTTCAAAAAAACATCTTTTAAGAAGACCCATTATACTGGTTCTAGAATTGTATCTAATATAAGAAATTATTTGCTCAATAACGAGACAAGTATGCTATCTTCTTTATCCACTACCCTCATGCCTTGGAAAACATTATTACTTAATATTAGTTAATTTAAATTCATGTATGTCATATGTTTGGTGCTCCTTTTATAATGGATTACAGTTTTTCAAATTTTTTTATTCATAGACAGAGCACTTTTTCCCCCAGTTACTTATAATTAACGTGCCAAAAACAATAGAACAAAAATTTAGTAGCATTTGGAACATACTGAATTTTCTATAGACTTTTTTTATTGAAGTAATATTGGTTGATAACATTAAATTTCAAGTGTACATCATTATATTTTGACTACTGTATAGACTACATCGTGTTCACCACCAGAAGTCTCACCATACAAACGTCCCCCTTCTATCCCATTCACCCTCCCCCAACCCTCCTCCTCTCTGGTAACCACCAATCTATTCTCTGTGTCTATATGATTTGTTGTTGTTGTTGTTTTATCTTCCACATATGGGTGAAATCATACGGTATTTGTCTTTCTCCATCTGACTTATTTTGATGAGTATACTGCCCTCAAGGTCGGTCCATCCCTGTTGTTCCAAATGGCAAGATTTCATCCTTTTTATGGCTGTGTAGTATTCCATTGTATATTTATACCACATCTTCTTTATCCTTTCATCCACTGATGGACGCTTAAGTTGTTTCCAAGCCTTGGCTATTGTGACTGATGCTGCAATGAACATAGGAGTATATATTCTACATCCTTTCTTCACACTTTATTTTTTTCATTTTTATGTATACATGCACAATTTTAATGCATTTGGCTAAATATTTAAAGAATACAAATGTTCTTTTTGTAACTTTGCTTCCTTTTGAAAGGAAGATAGCATCACGAATAGTTGGTATATGTGTATATCTTTGACTAATTTTAAGTGAAGGTAAATTGTTGGTGGTTTCTAATTTGCTACATTTATATTTGTTGGTGAGTGGGAGGGAATGTGCTTATGAATTTAAAAAATCAATCTGCTTGTCTGTAAATCAGCTGAATTATTACAGGCTGTCTTTGCCAGTTCATAACAGTGCTTGCAGTATTAGGATGGTATAGTGTTTTTGAATGTGAGCTCTTTTCTAAGAGAAAGACATATCTTCACATGTATTTTTTCAGTTATAAGGTTGTAAAAAAGTAGACTCTTCAGCTTTTTGTATTTTCTTAAATTGGAAGGTAAGGAGATAGATTGGAAGATATACTTTAGAACAAAAAAACTCATAACTATTGAATTTTGAAAAATAAAAAAGCATGTACACTTTAAGAAAGCGACATATTTTTCTAAATCGAGTGTTTATAAAACTGAGGATCCAGATGGTCAATTCAGACACAGTGTGTAATGCAATAATTTTTCCTCCTAGTTAAAAGGCTGGCCACAGAGAACCTGCAATACATGCTAAAAGCCTGCCAAGTGGGGTCAGGAGGAGAGCGTGCCGCCCAGCTGACTTCTGTGTTTAGGTAACTGGAAAATATGCCAACTGGCAAGGAGACTACTGCCAGCCATTTGACAGCCAACATGTTTTTTAAATAACTAATTATCCAAAACATAATGTGTTACTACTTGTTTATAGTATTTCAATTATTGTATTTTTGGCAGTAGTTTTGTTGCATTGTGTTATTTTATTAAAAAATAAAGGTGCCAGGGAGAAAGATAAGTGAGCTGACTTAAAATTACTGAAAATTGAGTAAGGAACACTCTTGCATGGTTTTAAGAGGAAAAAGTGGGAAACGTGAGTCACGATGACAGGTGCACAGCCTTCAGAGCTGTGTAATGCGTCACTCACACCCAGCGTAGAAGAACACGTCACTAGCTTGCTTACTTGCTTTGGATACTGTAGACCCAGAAAGCTTCGTTATATTTCATGTGTGAAGCATAGACTTTGTAGGAGTAGATCTGTTGTTCATTCAGAAGAATAACAGTGCAACTTCAGGAATGTCGTGTTTCGGTTTTTTTCCCCTGCTTTGCCTTCTTTAGAGTCTTGTGTTTTCAGTTAGGGCAGTATTTTTAAGTATTTCTTTCACACAGTTTCTACCAGTTCACCTTTCTCCTACATATCTCTAGCACTACTGTGGTAAATAATTCAGGTCCATTTTCTTCATTGTGTGTTGGATCTTTGATTCCTCAGTTTCTTTTCTCATCACATAATCGGCACTTGTCAAGTGTTTACTTAGAGTTTATTTAAATTGTGATCACTTGAAATAACTAGTGAATTTGTGAAAACTGTAGAACCTTAAGAGGGGAGAGAGAATTTTATATGAACAAAGACTGCGTGTTTGTTATGTACAATTTATTAAGCCATGTGGCTTTTATTTTTGGGGGGAGAGAGTGGAAATTTCAGTATTAAAATTTATAATTCTTATTTATAAAGACCCCTTCTGGGTCTAAAGTCTCTTATTCAGTTAAGGAATATAAAAATATGTTATGAATAACTTGCCTCATAAAAATATTGTTGGATATATCTAGAGATATGAAGAACTGAAACACATCTAGGAAACTGGACTCGTTTTTTCCTGTCTTAGTCTCTTCCACATCCTTACTACCCAGATTTCGACATGCAGGATATAGCAAAAAAGTCCCTGGGATTAGACTGTTCCCTTTTTCTCTCTCCTGGGATTGCAACTCTTCCCTCTTCCTTCCAATGCCATCACTCTGGTCAAGGCTCACACTGAAAAAAGCCATTTCTGTCTTTTATTCCTGTGTTATAGATAGTTTTCATATGGCATCTAGATTCTTAAGGTAATCTTAGATGAAATGATCTTTCTTGTATTCAGGTTTCAGCTGATTGCCTTAGAGATACCAACCCGAGGAATTGCCCCAGAAGTAACCCTAAGTAACATGATTTAATTTCAGGCATTTTATCCAGGATTATGATACGAGATACAGTTATCAGATTTACAACATTTTAGAAACAGTAGCTGCATTGGACCGGCAGCTTGTTGTCCACTTGATTTCTACCCTCACTCAGTCTCTGAAGGATTCAGAGCGGAAATGGGGCCTTGGCAGAAATATAGCACAAAGGTATGTTTGATAATTTGGTTATATCCTTTGGGGCATAATGATTATAAAATCTAGACTCTTTTTCTAGAAATGGCTTATTTTCCATTCCCCAAAATTTGGACTGTGTTCCTTTGAGTTGAAAAATGTTTTAATACTGTGATTCACACATCCATTCGCATACTGTTCTTTTCAAAGTGACCACCTTGGACAGCTGTATATTTCAGCACTGCAGCTGTTGCTCAAAACTCCTGCAGTGTTCCTCACTGGGAAGTGGCCTGTAGACCCTCAGGGGTCTTCTTTTTGTATAAAATCCATTGTGACAAATCAACCCCTTTGAGGAATGCCTGATTTACTGAATCAACTATATCATGTGTATCCACTGAATAAGTTGAGTGACCCAATTAGATAATATGGGTTTTGGTCAAAAATAGATGGTAAGGCTTTTTTTCTTACAGGCTTACACCCCAACTGAAGATAGCGCTGGACTATTTAGAGTAATGAAACATTGTAGGAATAAGCCAGTAGTTCCTAAAGAAATTGTTTTAGAGGGGTCAGTACTCACACTATCCTTATAAGTCCCAAAGTTTGTTAAAGAATCAAAGTACTTTAACTAACTCTGTGTGTGTGTGTGTGTGTGTGTGTGTGTGTGTGTGTGTGTGTGTATAAACAAACAGAGATTCAGGCAGAGTCAATGTGTAAATACTTAAATAAAAAATAATGGAAAAGGTAACAAATACATCTGCCCTCTTTTCTTTTTTCTTAAACAGGGAAGCCTATAGCAAACTTTTATCTCACCTAGGACAAGATGGACAAGATGAGATGCAGAGACTGGAAAATGACAATACCTAATATATTTTATGACTAATCTTCTCTATTATACTTATCTAAGGCCACTTTGCACCATTTTGACTCCTACTTTTAATTAATTGTATAATGTTCTGTTAAAAATGCTTTCTAGGATGTTTTCCTTACATACGTGTAAGTATAAAGTATATAAATAAGAAAATAAAGGTTAATTATGTTATAGGATCTTTGGAACTTGGCAAAACTGCATTCTATTTTGAAGAGATTTTAAACTAAAGAAAATCTTTCTAACTGGGAGTGTTATCTGTGTGTGACTATTAAGCAGGTTTGTACTGGTTGATCCATGGACTTTTTACTGTAATGTGACTTCCTGCATTCTGAGCGATTTGTGTTTGTTTTTTACAAGTTATGTTTTAATACAATACTTTTTCAAATTACCTGACTACCCCATGCTGGGTTCTTTTAGAGGGGGGATCAGAAGATGGGACTGCGTGTTTCTTATCCTTTTTCATACTATGTGTGAGGCAAGTTAGTAAAACCCTTACAAAGCACACTTAATTCTGTGAGGAATGAGACTGAATTGGCTAAATGATTTATACACATAATATATAAAATTTTTTTAAACTTAAGCCAACAGTGTTTATGCTTAGGTTCCAGCTGCTGCTGGATGTTTTTCTGTACCCATCCTTTCTTTAGGAGGTGTCATTAAAATACCTATTAGGAGGAAGATAAACAAGAGCCTTTAGAAAAGAGAATAAATAATATTCTGAAAAATCAATTACAAATTACCAGAAGAGGTCTGAGAAGCCAGCTGATTATCTCTTTGCTCTTCAATTAGAGCTTCTTGTAACTTAGCATCTTTTATGTTCACAGGGAACCAGTGTAGTTTCTTTTAGCAGATGCTGTCTCTCAACTTAACTATCTTATCCAGATTTATTTTACCACTTGGGCTCCTGTCCTTGACTCCTTTTTGTGATTGAACATTATTTAGTAAAAATAATGCCAGTCCTAATGTTGGGAACCCACCTCGGTCTCAAACGCAGCACTGTTTTGTGACCTTGAGCAAGTTACTTAACTTTTCTGAGCCTCAGTTTATTCATGTAGAAAGAAGAAGAAACTTTTTCTATCTCACAATGCTCTTGTAAGAATTAATGGGATGATGTATGTGAAAATATTTGGTGGCCTGTGTTCTGTGTGGAGGTGTGCAGACATGATTACTGTTACTCAGGCACAGCAGAGGGAAAGAACACGTCTCAGTTTTGTTCCTCTTTCTCTAAAGATATAGTACATCCTAGATGTATGACCCCACTTTTTTCCAATGTTTTCTTACATGTCATGTCTGCTAACTTTGAAATGATTTATTGTTTTCTTCTTGGGACTGTAATATTTATCATAGTTCTAGTCCTTCAAGAAAACATTTCAACACTTTTCTGGCTCAAGAAATGTCTGTAAAAATGGAATGCATTGCAGTCAGCAAACTATAGGTAACAGCCCTCTCCTAATTGTAACCTGTGAAGTCTAAAGGAGTATCTATTGTTTTCATGACATACAGATGGTCTATTTTCCCCCCAAAATCAAGTGTCATTACTTCACAAATGGAATGAATAAAAGCCTCTTTAAGGTTCCTTAATAGACTTCATAGCAATGAATTTACTTTCTTTTTTTTTTTTTTCCCCTTGAGGAAGTCTAGCCATGAGACAACATCTGTGCCAGTCTTCCTCTATTTTGTTTGTGGGTCGCTGCAACAGCATGGCAAGACAAGTGGTTTAGGTCCATGCCTGAGATCCGAACCCACAAACCCATGCCAGCAAAGCAGAGTGCGCTGGACTTAACCACTGTGCCACAGGGCCAGCCCCTTCATTATAATTTATTAAACTAATAATGTATTGCTTTGCAAGTTTCAGCAATTAGAGTTTTATCTATTTAAGGTGATGCCTTTAATGTGATCATTTATATATGTATTTTTTATTTTTTAAGGGAGATTGATAAAGATGTCTTTGAGAATCTTGCTCCTTAGAGTATAAAACTTTTAAAGGGTAAGAAAAGCTGCTGCTGAATCATGTATTAGGGTGTATATCTGTAGATGCTGAGAATAACGAAGGTTTGCACTTAAAAAATAAGTAACAAAAAGTCTGTAATGATAGATGTATATGTATGTATATATATTTCTATGTATTTTATTTATGTATAAGTAAAATTTTAAAGAAGCTGTTTGGGTTTTTTTCTGAGGAAGATTCACCCTGAGCTAAGATCCACTGCCAATCTTCCTCTTTTATTCTTCCTTTCTTTTTTTTGGTCAGGAAGATTAGCCCTGAGCTAACATCTCTGCCAGTCTTCCTCTATGCTGTATGTGGGATGCCTGCTCAGCATGGCTGATGAGTGGAGTAGGTCCACACTCAGGATCCAAACCTGTGAACCCCAGTCTGCCAAAGTGGAGTGCACAGAACTTTAACCACTCAGCCACAGGGCCAGCCCTAATAAGTTGTTTCTTTAATTGAAGAAAAAAGAAAATTTATTCTTGAAAATGCTCACTGCCCCTTCACTTAGTCTCATTTTTTTCCATCCCAGACCTGCTTCCTTAATAGCCATTTTTCCCTAAATACCCTGTAATCTCTGAGGCTGCTGCTTCTACCATTGTCATGTTATTTCTTTTGATAAAATCTGTGAGTGCATTCTCATTTCTCGGGTTCTTTGGCCTATCTGACACTTGCATTTTCCTTCATCTTCTCATCGCTTCCTCCGTGCTACTGTTCCTTCCTCCGAATACTGTACTTTGAGAGCACAGTCACGTCCTTCTTTCTTGCCCCCAGTGGTAAGATCTGGCCCTTCAGCTGCTCTGTCTCAACATTCTTCTAGTAGTGAACTGATAATGTTAGCTCCTAATTTTCTCTCTCAAATCTATTTCTAGTGCTAATTTCTCTCTCAGTCTCTCTAGTTAGATCCTCCTGAAATCACGAGGCTGCATGTCAAGCTGCCCCTGTCACCTATTCCAGTCTAGCTCCTGCCTTTCTTTTCTATCCAGGGAATACACCATTTCCCCAGGTTACTTAGCCTTGAAACTTCAGAGGCATCTTGGATTCTTCATTGTTCCCCATTTTCAGTTCATCACCAGTACAGGCTTTTCCTATTACTTTCTTTTTGCCATCCCATGCATCCAAACTGTTTTTTCTATTGGGCACTATAATCTCCTTCTTTCCTCCTTATCTCTGGTCCCCCTTTCTGCAGTTTATCCTTCACACAGTTCTGGCATTAGTGTTCCTAAATTACTACCTTCCTCATGTTACTTTTCTGCTCAAGGACGTCCAGGTACTTCCCATTGTTAATAAGCCGACATTGAACCCTTCAGTCAGGAGACTGTCGGCCGTCTGACTCTACCTTCCCTTTCCAAACTTACCTCAAGCAGGAGACTAGACTGTCTTAGCTGCTCTCTGAATGCTCTGTTCATTTTACACTCTTGAGTGAGCGTCATTCAGTTTGCCAGTTTAGAATACCACCCTTTCGACAGAAACCTAACCTTCAGACACTTAAGTTGGAAGAAAGTTAAAATATACATGTTGGACACATGAGTATTCCAGTCAAATTATTTCTGTAAAATACCAGATGGAGTGTAAACGAGATGCTGAAGGGCAACAGGGTGATGAAAGGACTTTATTAGACATTCAGACTTGGTTATGATTTAAATTTTAATTTAACATTTAATTAGGTTTCCATGGAGAGAAAAAAACAGGGAGTATTGTCTCTGTACAAAAATCATTCAGTATTGAGTCCATTTGCATTAGAAGAGTTTTATAGTTTAAAACTTTTGTAGCTTTACCTGTCCCTAGTGTATTTTCTTAAGCATATTTGACTTTTTCTACCTGAGCATCTATATAAAAAAATAATAATTTGTGTGTGTTCATTACCCTTTATTACTATTATTTTCTTCCATGCTTCATCACAAATTTTTGAAGCTGCTTTGTTCTTAAGCAATTACATGGACCTATTTTCATGGAATCCTCGACAGTTTTTAGTTTGACTTCCCCTTTGTTAAATTATATGTTATACAGAAATTTGACAAGCCCCTGCAGTTGGGAAAAGGCTGTAGGAAACCCACCTTCCCAAAATCCCGCATGTTAACATGGCACTTGTGTCTCAAAGATCAGGGGTAGATATCATGGAAACCTCACCAAAAGCTGTATTATCTGTACTAAACCACTGCTGTTTGATTGACAGACTTTTACGTAAACCTTACAGATTCCAAAAGCTGACCTCCTGCCTACTCCTTTTAGGGTTAAAAATATTGCCTTGTCAATCAAATGTATAGTATGCCAATAGAAATAATATGCTTTGTTTGGTTAAAACAGTTGGTTTGGGAAGCCAGCAAAGTAGCATATTCTTTTACATATTTAATGAGATTTGTATTTTGGTTCTGTTATAAACTATATTGATAAGTTGCCAAAATCAGTACCAAGTGATTGGAATTGACTAATTTCTGCTTATTAAATATGTTTTTGATGTGCTGATAGTTAATTCATTTTTTTGCATTTGTGAATTGTATTTTTGGAAAAATTCTGGGCATTCTTATTTAACATGCATATTTATAAGTTATTTATGCATATAATAATAATATATAATAAAAATGCATGTCTTTAACACACACTGTGCCCGTAATTATTCAGTATCCCTTTTTATGACAGATTGACTATATGAAAACCAAAACAAAAATGAGCCATATTTCCTGGAGGAATAATTTCTGTCTTATTCCTGTTGCTTTTATACTCTATAGTAAAACAACAAAGTTTTTCAGCTATTCTGGTGGCTGAAGAGGATACAATATACATGTGGTTAAACTGTGAGGAAAATTTGAAGAGGAAAAGTATGAAACATACTCTAATCATAACCAGTTGGCATTTTGTTATTAAGGATCTAAAGAATTTTATTGCATTTTACATACATATTATTTTAGAAATTCATGTCTGCTAGCTTTTCCTCCCACAATAAGAACACTCTGCTAATATCTATGTGGTACTGCTTTTTCTTCTTTGAGGTAAAATCTTGAAATGATCTTTAAATAGTTGGAAGTTTCATGGTCTTCCTATGGAAATTTAAATTAATATTTTAAATACAAATACAATATAGTCTTTAATTTTGAAGAGTGAAAATGGAAGATGAATTACTATAAGATAGTTAACTTAAATGGAGAATATATATTTGAATAGTTTCAATGGACTCTGGATTATATGTCCAAACGCAGTTTTCTAGAATTTTTCTTATTAATGATAATTTGAGGAAAAGGATCTAATTATAAGTGATCTGAGTTTTTTCTTTTTAGGGGAGGGATGTTGTATGTTGGATGCTGTTCTTTGGCAATAACTGTAAAAGATGTTTCTAAAAACTATGCAAAACTTTAAAAAATTTGTTTTAGATGAATAGTTAGAACTCTACACAGAAAATCAAGAATAATCTCAGGCTGCCTTTCCATTATCAGTCAAGCAAGTTTATTTTTAGAACATTTTCTTTTCATTCATTGGATATAAAGTCTGGGATTACAAATAGATGTTAATGGTTTTATAAGGTAAAACTGGAGGGAAAATTTGTGTATCAAGTAGAAATTTTAGTAAACCTGAAGTACTTCTTGCTTACGTCCTTTTTGGAAAGATTTCTGAAATGCTGGAGTCCATTTTCCTGACTTAATAAGGCATTTTTAAAATTTAGTTCAGATGGTTTATATCTTTTAAACAGACTCTCTGTCATCCTTGTAAATATCAGTTATCAATATCAATTTCTACTTTTCTGAACTGCACAAATAGTCTTAAGGTATTTTTCTCTAAACTCAATCTCTATTAAAATTGACTTCTTTTCTTTACCCCTCATCCCCCCTCCCGCCCTTTAATCTGAATAACCGGAAGCTATAAATATATTTAAAAATTAATGTTTTAATTATAACATAACAATGTATAAAGTTAGTGAATTCTCTATTTAGAATAAGAAAGACTCATATTCACTTCTGATTACTGAAAGTGGCTACATGAATAAAATGCCATTCCCTATAAGACAAGGATAGCTGAATGATTAAACTATGCCACAGGAAAAAAGTCAGAGTCAAGTCTTCCTTTTAATAAAGCTGACTTAGATCCTAACAAGGAAAAGGGAAAAAACTCACATTATACTTGTTGAATTTATGTTCAAAAGTGATTATTGAGATGTTTTATTTTTTATTTGTTTGTTATAGACAAATCTAAAACCCTAGTCTAAAAAAGAATTCTTATGCATTATTAAAAATGGTAGTAATGAAATCTGCATTGATGGTGGAGAAGAGTCCCACAAACACTCAAGATTGGGGAGAAAAAGGAAAAAATAAAAATCTTAAAAAAAAAAAAAATAATAATAATAATAATATCCCTGTTCAGTCACAGGGTTCTAAAGATGGTAAAATACTTTGTAATCTGAGTAACACTTTTTCTTAGGCAAAGTACTTCAGAGCATTTGCCTAATCCTTACATCATTCTTCTGAATTCATATAGAAATCAGTAATTATCCTCCTTAAAAAAGGAGAAAACTGAAGCACTGTAAAGTTAAGCTTCCAGCCCAAGGTCACAGAGTAACCAAGGTGAAAAATCTGGGTGTTCCAACTGCTGTTCCAGTGTACTTCTATTATTCGCATTACCTTGAATAAAATATGGCATTTAAAAATTTATGATGTCATAATGCTGGGTCTCTACTGAGCAGGGCTGCATAATGTTAAATTTTTAAAAGAAAAATTACAAACCCAGGCTTAAGTAGTAAAGGGATTAAGTACTGAAGATTTGTTTAAGATCATCGATGGCAGTACTTGTGAAATAAATTGCCTTACTAACAGTGTCATCTTGTCCTAGACAGCACTGATTAGAAAAAGTGTACAAAGAATGCTCTAAAGACTCATGGAACAATTATGGACTGTTAAGTTGGCACTAAGCTACACCACAATAAAAATCATACATATTGTATTGAATGTTGACACACAGAAGGGTGACAGGAGTTTTCAATAATGTATTTTAGAAAACTGTTCATTTTTTGCTCATGTTTATCTGAATGTAAGACCTGTAAAACAAAACAAGGAAGCATTGGCCACTGAGTCTTTTCATGCCCAGCATCCAAAAATCAGGCCTTTTTTTCCCTCCTGTTCGTGATGATTATTGACAGAGCATTGGCTTTTCAGATGGTGCCAATCCTGTGATGAGGCACTTGAAGAGTCTGAAGGTTGGGGCATGTGAAATATGGAGCCGGAAGGAAGCATGCTGCTATTCCATTGGAAGCAAAAGGGAGTGTAGGCCCATAGAACACTTCTTCTTTGCCTTCTCGACTTACGTCCAGTACCTACAAAAGAAGAAGAGAAGCCTGTGCAGCAGAGATGATTGCTCAACATAAAGTTGTAAACACGTGAAAGGAAGCCTGCAGCTAAATTCAGTTATGCCACCGTGACCACACCTTAGGTGCTCTTATTTTTCTCACTAGTGTGATACCAGGAATATGTATTAAGTTCCTGCTAAGTGCCATGCTATACGGTTCTGTTTGTGCATGTACATATATACATACATATATTTATAATCATTTAATCTTCAGAACAGTGATGAGGTAGGTAGCATTATCTTCATTTCATAAAACTGCCTTAGACTGGTTAAATAACTTGCCCAAATTAGTTAGTAGGTATCGTCATATATTGGCTTACAAATCCTCATCTACACAATGAAGAAAACAACACTGACCTTGCAGCTTTGTTCTAAAAATTGGTGACATGTAGCGCATTTCTAGCACATAGAATATAATAGCACAGCTTAGTAGGAGATCCAGAATCAGTTCAGCTGATTCTGGAAGTTTTTCCCCACTTATTTCCCCTTTAAGCTGGAGTTCCATCTCTTCCTTTATGGAAAAGGATCTTGTCAGTCTGCTCTTGTTGCCACCTCACCAGATCTGGTTTAATCTTACTACTAGAGAAATTCTTTCTTGAGGAAAAGCTGCTCATATCCTATTTGTCAGACCCATCAGGCTCTTTCCAGCCCTCAATCATCTTAATCGCTCTTCATCTGACCTTCCTCTAACCTCATTTAAAACCTTTCCTCCCTTGGATTCCGTGATTTGAAAGAAAATAAGTTTGTCATTGACATTGTCCTATTGCTATCCACATTTGGTCCCTTTTCCTCTGCCTGCATCCTAAATGTAGGTGTGCCCCCATATTCCAGCCACAGACCTCTTGGTTCTCCTCTTTAATGCTCTTGTCCACTCTCATGCCTTCATCTATCACCTAGGGGGATAATTCTTAAGCCTTGAACTGCAATAATATATTATTTTAGATGAAAGGGGCCCTTGAGATTTGGGGATCCAAGCTCATACAGGAGGAAATCACTAAGGCCTAGAATAAAAGAGATCAAACTTCTAGCTATTTTTTTCCCAAATGGACATTTAACTGTCCCATACCATTTATTGAACAATACACCCGTATTCTGTCTTAAAATATCTCTATATGCTATATACAAACTTTTTCTTTGTTCTCTTTTCTTGATTTATATATCTTCCTACAGTACTGCGTTTACAGTTGTTTTGAATGGGCAGGGCAAGTCTCCCCCATTCACTTTCAAAAATTTCTTGGTTACTCTTACACATTTACTTTCCTAGAAAAACTTTAAGATCAGTTTAACAAGTATCATTCCCCCACCCTGTGAGCAAAAGGAAAAATCCCAATGGGATTTTGATTAGTATTTTATTAAATATAGGAAGTAGAGATCTTTCAGTATTTACCTTTACTATATAAGGTTAAGTGTTGTCTTCAATTTACAGAGAAGAAAATTGAGATACAGAGAAAGTTCAGTGACTCGCTCAAGGTCACACAGCTAGTAAGTGGTAGAGCCAGTATTTGAGCTCAAGGTTACAATCCAAGGGAAAAAGCAAAAATTTAGTGCCATACATGATATCCCCTCCCCAACTGAAAATATCTTTAGAAAACAAAATATCAGTTGAGGTCATCATCCAGAGTTTTTGTCTGGTTCCCTGGGCCAACAGAGACTGCATATGTTAAGCAGATGTAATTTATTTAATCTGTGAGAAGGGAAACGGAAGCGCTGGCAGTTTTTCTCCAAAACACTCCCCTGTAAACTGGCAGAAAGGAGGCGTTTGGGAGAAGGAGGTGCCAGCTTGGCAGTATATCCTCCAGCCAAAAGGAAGTAATCATAAATGAAGTGCAGTGGAGGTGATCTGGAACAGACTAATCACTTGCACTCTTATGCAGCTGCTCCCCTACGTGCTGCTCATCATCCACAGCGCACCAGCGTAGTGTCAACCTCTGTGCCAGACGTTCGCTTACACACCCACAGAATAAACAAGGGTGCCTCACTTTCCTCAGGAATCTATTTTTAATATTTTCCGTGAGTCTTTATTACTAACAAGTCCAAATCTCAATCTTTAAACAAGCATTAATTTAAGTGCATCTCAGCTTTTCTCTTGTTGGGACTGCCCTTATAATGGCTCAAGTAGTCTATGCTAGGTAAGGCATAGAAGGAAACAAAATAGTATGCTTTCCTAACATCTGACGTGCTTCATCCCTTTGTGGCTGAATCCTACCAATGACAGTTAAGGAAGCTTGATTAGAGTCCAGAAGGGGCAGTCTAATGAGACAGGATATTGGCTGGTATTTTCAAGGGCAGAAAAAAAAAACGACTTTAGTCTTTCTGGATGTTCACAGACCACTCTCAACTATTTAAGTGGGGTCTTCATTTATCTTAGCCTTGCCCTTAGAATCCAAGGGTTATATAGATTTGTGACTTATGAAAAATTTAGACTTCAATATTTTTAGTATGTTTATACTATTTTCTTCACTGCTCTTTCCAGTACTTTTCAACCTGCTGATTTGTACTTACCAATTTCTACCTTCTAATCAATATTTTCTCATAAACACTATCCCAGTCTCCCATTATCTTCCTTCTCAGTTGGATATTCTTCCAGCAAGTAGTAAAGAAATGGCTTGCTTTTGAACGTGTAGCTAGTCTCTCAAACCATCAATATATTTTTGTTAGTGAACCAAAATAAATCATTCTGTAGACACCCATAAAATAAGGAAGTATTTGAGATTGTGCAACCATAGTTCAGAATGAATGGTAATATAATTTGTAGCCAGTTGTCAATAACTAAAATGAAAGTTATGATATATGATGAATCTATTATCCATGAAGACTTCCATTCCAAACATCTCTTTAAGTGACAAGCCATAGGTTTATATGGACATTTACTATCTATAAACATTAAAGGCTCTTAAAAGCCTTTATCAAATTTATCTATGTTTTGTAGGACCAGTGTGCCAACAAAGGGAATAAACATAGCATTTCCAAAATGATTAATTTTGTACATCAAAATGGCTTCTGGAACACAGAATTACATATAATGCTGACTTGACTTAAAAGGCAAATATATTAGAATATTTTACTGTCCCATCTCAGAGGTGAAATTTATTCCACTAATAAATTGATTAAAACATTTATGAATCACCTCTTCCAGAATCACCTTAATCCTGAGGTTACTCTGAATATATTCAGTAGTTTAAAAAATATATATGTATGCCTTCATCTTTTGAGGACAGATTTACTTATTTGAGAACACTCAATTCATAAGGAGTTAGTGTATATGATCAGTGATCATTCTAACTTGATTTCTATTCCTTGAGGTAATTTAATATTAAAATTAGTAGAAATATACCCATAAGTATATTTAAAATTTGCATCTTCATAATAAACCAAAGCTTGCTTCCATTGTGCAACTACTCAAATGACGGGTCCCAAAGCCACTTAAAAACCAGGGTTCCAGCATTACAGAGCATTGCCTATTGCCCAGTTCAATGTTTTACAATTCTGAAAAGTAAAAAATAAAAAGAAACCCAAAAGACAGTGAATATTGACAAATACATGCTTGAATGAAAGACTAAAAGCACTCCTTGAAAGAAAACAGCTGTTTATTGTTATCCAAAAGATTGCCCAACATCTAGTATAAGGCAGCCTTCAATTAACTAGACTTCCTTAAAGATTTTCATGCTTTTTCAAAAAACTAACTTGGGGCTTTGATAATTTTTTCTACTGTATTATTGTTTCCTAATTCATTACTTTCCTCTCACTCTATTTTCTTTCTACTTTGAATTTATGTTTTGATTCATGTCTAACTTATTAAGTTACATCCCACAAGCTTTACTAGGTATTTTCATTATCACTCAGTTCTGGGTATTTTTTAAAACTTCCATTTGACTTTAACCCATAGTTATTTAGCAATGCATTTTACTATTTCCAAATATATAGAGGTTTATTTAACTTTTTGTTAAGTTCTAACTTAATTGCATTGTAGTTAGAGATCTTAGTCTACATAATACTTAATTTTTGAAATTTATTAAAGTTTTCTTAACCTTAACCCTAGTACATGATTGATTTTTGTAAATGTTCCATGTATGCTTAAGAAAAATATATTCTGAAACATTCTCCAGGATAGATCACATGTTCGGCCACAAAACAAGTCTTAATAAATTTAAGAAGACTAAAATCATATCAAGCATCTTTTGCAACCACAATGATATGAAACTAGAAATCAATTACAAGAAGAAAATTAGAAAATTCACAAATATGTGGAGATTAAACAACCTGCTACTGAACAACAGATGGGTCAAAGAAGAAATCAAAAGAGAAATCAAAAAGTATCTTGAGACAAATGAAAATGTGAATACAACATATCAAAACTTATGGGATGCAGCAAAAGCAGTTTGAAGAGGGACGATCATAGTAATAAATGCCTATATTAACATAAAAAGAAAGAGTTCAAGTAAACAACCTAACTTTACTCCTGAAGGAACTAGAAAAGGAAGAAAAAACTAAACTCAAAGTTAGTGGAAGGAAAGAAATAGCAAAGATCAGAGTGGAAATACGTGAAATAGAGATGAAAAAGAAAATAGAAAAAAGTCAGTAAAACTAAGAGCTGTGTTTTTGAAAAGATAAACAAAATAGACAAACTATAGCTAGATTCACCAAGAAAAAAAGAGTGAGGACTGAAATAAATAAAATTAGAAATGAAAGAGGAGACATTATAACTGATACCATAGAAATACAAAGGATCCTAAGAGACTACTATGAACAGTTAAATGCCAACAAATTGGCCTTCGCAGAAGAAATAGATAATTCCCTAGAAACATACAACATGAGACTGGATCATGAAGAAACAGAAAATCTGCCAGACGAATTACTAGCAAGGAGACTGAATCAGTAATCAAAAACCTCCTGACAAAGAAAAGTCCAGTACCAGATGGTTTCACTGGTGAATTCTACCAAATATTTAAGGAAGAACTAATACCAATTCTTCTCAAACTCCAAAAAATAGAAAAGGAGGAAACACTCCCAGACTCATTTTACAAGGCCAGCATTACTCTGATACCAAAACCAGACTACCACACTACAAGAAATGAAAATTAGAGGCCAATTTCCCTGATGAATATATATGGAAAAATTCTTAACAAAATATTAGCATGCCAAATTCAACTGTATATTAAAAAGATCATACACCATGATCATGTGGGATTTATTCCAGGGATACAAGGATGGGTCAACATATACAAATCAATCAGTGTGATACACCACATTAACGAAATGAAGGATAAAAATCATATGATCATCTCAATAGATGCAGAAAAAGCATTTGACAAAATTCAGCATCCATTCATGATTTTAAAACTCTCAACAAACTATATCGAGGGAACGTACCTCAACATAATAAAGGCCATATATGACAAACCTACAGCTACATCATACTCAGTGGTGAAAAGCTATTCCCCTAAGATCAGGAACAAGACAAGTATGCCCACTCTTGCCACTTTTATTCAACATAGTACTGGAAGTTCCAGCCAGGGCAATTAGGCAAGAAAAAGAGAAAAGACACCCAAATCAGACAGGAACAAGAAAAACTGTCTTTATTCACAGATGATATTACATATTAAAAAACCGTAAAGACTCTACCAAAAAACTGTTAGAACTAATCAACAAATTCAGTAAAGTTGCAGGATACAAAATCAATATAAAAATCAGTTGCGTTTCTCTACACTAACACTGAACTGTCAGAGAAATTAAGAAAACAATCTCATTTACAATTGTGTCAAAAAGAATAAAATACCTGGAAATAAATTTAACCAAGGAGGTGAAGGATCTGTACACTGAAAACTGTGAGACACTGATGAAAGAAACTGAGAAGACACAAATAAATGGAAAGATACTCTATGCTCATGGGTTGGAAGAACTGATGTTGTTAAAATGTCCATACTACTGAGAGTAATGCAATTCCTATCAAAATTCTAATGGCATTTTTCACAGACAAAGAAAAGAAATCCTAAAATTTGTATGGAACCACAAAAGACCACAAATAGCCAAAGCAATCTTGAGAAAGCAGAATAAAGCTGGAGCCATCGCATTTTCTGATTTCAAACTATATTACAAAGCTATAGTAAACAAAACAGTATGGTATTGGCATAAAAACAGACATATAGGCCAATGGAACAGAATAGTGAGCCCAGAAATCCAGGCATATATGGCCAATTAATTTATGATAAAGGAGCCAAGAATATACAATGGGGGAAAGGATAGTCTCTTTAATGATTGGTGTTGGGAAAACTGGACAGCCACATATAAAAGAGTGAAACTGGACCCCTATCTTACACCATACACAAAAATCAACTCAAAAGGGATTAAAGACTTGAACATAAGACCTAAAACCATAAAACTCCTAGAAGAAAAGATAGGGGGGTAAACTCCTTGACATTGGTCTTGGTGATGATTTTTTGGATTCGATACTAAAAGCAAAGGCAACAAAAGCAAAAATAAACAAGTGGGACTACATCAAATTAGAAAGCATCTGCACAGCAAAACCATCAACAAAATGAAAAGGCAACCTACCAAATGGGAGAAAATGTTTGCAAATCTTATATGTGATAAGGGGTTAATATCCAAAATATATAAAGAACTGATAAAATTCAACAGAAAAAAACAATCCAATTAAAAAATGAGCAGAAGATCTGAATAGACATTTTTCCAAAGAAGACACAGATGGCCAATGGGTACATGAAAAGATGCTCAACATCACTAATCAACAGGGAAATGCAAATCAAAACCACAATGAGATATCCCCTCACACCTGTTAGAATAGCTGTCATCAAAAAGACAAGAGATAATTACTGGCAAGGATGTGGAGAATGGGAATCCTTGAGTGCTTTTGTCAGGAATGTAAATTCATGCAGCCACTTAGAAAACAGTACAGAGGTTCCTCAAAAAATTACAAATAAAACTACCATATGATCCAGCAATTCCACTTCTTGGTATATATCCAAAGGAGACAAAATCACCATCTGGAAGAGATATCTGCACCCCCATGTTCATTGCAGCATTATTTACAATTGCCAAGACATGGAAACAACCTAAGTGTCCATTGATGGATGAATAGATAAAATGTGGTGTGTGTGTGTATATATATATATATATATATACACAGTGGAATATTATTCAGCCATAAAAATGAGATCCTGCTATTTGCAACAACACGGATGGCCCTTGAGAACACTATGCTAAGTGAAAATAAGTCAGACAGAGAAAGACAAATACTGTATGATATCACTCATATGTGGAATCTAAAAAAACTGAACTTATAGAAACAGAGAAGAGATTTGTGGTTGCCAGAGGTGGGGGGGGTGAGGGGTGAGAGAAAGGGGTGAAGGAGTGAAAAGATACAAACTTCCAGTTATAAGGTGAATAAGTTCTGGGGGTGTAATGTACAGCATTGTGACTATAGTTAACAATACTGTATTGTATATTTGAAAGTCACTAAGCAAGTAGATCTTAAAAGTGCTCATCACAAGAAAAAAACTTTTGTGACTATGTGAGGTGATGGATGTTAACTCAACTTCTTGTGATTATTTAGCAATATACACATATATAAAATAATTATGTTGTACACCTTAAACTAATACAATATTAAATGTCAATTACATCTCAGTAAAACTAAAAAAAAAGAAAAATATGTCTTTTCTAACTGTTCCATCTAGAACTTACATGTGTTAGGACAAGTTTGTTGATTATGTTGTTCTTATCTATGCTACCCTCACTGATTTAAATCTACTTGATCTGTATCAATAATAGAAGTATGTTAAAATCGCCGGACAAACCTCCGGCAAGACAAATCAAGCAAAGAAGAGAAAAAGCAAACAATATTATGAATGTGAAGGGGGAAAAACTAAAGGTAATAAATAACTATATGCTAACAATTTTGAAAACTTAACACAGAAAACTTTCTTGAAAAAATATATATACCCTATGAGATGACACTGAAGAAGAAATCAGAAGTTTGAATAGTCCTGCCAACTATTAAAGATATGGACACAATTGCTAAAAATCTTCCCACAAAGATGAGAGTAGATACTATGAGTAGTTATAAGCATATATTTTTCTGGAGACCAGGAGAAAGGGCCAGGGCTAATACATGTCAGTATGTTATCAAAGAACATGTAAAATAGAAAAATAACTATGGTAAGAATTGTAAAAAACAAAAACAAAAGATAGATAATAATACCTTGAATATGTATATCAACAAAAGCTACTGCTGTTCTGAAAGGCCCAAATTGGCAGTTTGCCCTGCCAGGCTGCTCACATGTTGATGTGGCCAGGGCTGTTCTTTGGGCTGAGGCTGTGCCTGTCAGACCAACCATAAACCACCACTGCTCACCTCTGCCAGGAAGGAAGAACACCCTTGTAGGTGGCATTTATGGAGATAAACAAATTGCAATATAGAAATTAAGGAAATGGAGTGGGATGGAGACATCTGCAAAGTTTTGGGGGTGTGAAAGTATTATTACCAACGATTTCTAGACTTTTTGGTTTATGAGAAAAGGAAAGTAGCTTTCCCCCGTTCCAGTATATATTACATATATTTTCAAACCTCATCCTCGTCTTTATTTCAATAGGGCTCTGTCATTTATTAAGCATCATTTTTAGGATGCAGGAGGAAGTTGAGTGGCTGAACTAGCTGCACAAAAGGAGCTCAAGCCTTTCTACATGTAAATATCTCTTCCTTCAGTCGCAGCAGTGCAAAAAGTAACCTCTGTGAACCACAGGAACAAACTTCAAAAGGAACTTCAACCACTCACCTGGATACAAGCCAGAGGCTCATTTGTCCAAATCGAATATCCACCAACTAAATATATTCTCTCATTATGGACAGCAAGTCCAGATTCATTTTGGCCTAAAGTAAAAAGAATTGAATAAAAAGAAAAAATAAATCTATTTCCTTGCATGTCTTAATTAACCCTTTTGCCACTGAGGGATACCGTTTCCCCCTGTGGCACACTTGTATCCTCCACAGGATTTCTGCAGCAACTAATCACTGCCTCCCAGTACTCAGAGGAAGAATTAACCACTATTTCTCAGAGAATAAATCCGCGTCAGGTCAGAACCAGGCCATAACACTTATTAGCCAGCCACATGAGGAAATACAGCATTAAATACAGCAATAATAAGCCATATAGAACTAGAGTTTTTTACTATGTTGTATGCCATTAATTTATAGCAGTGGAAATAAGGTATATTTTAGAAATGCAAAACACCTCTTGTACCTACAAATGCTTTTAACGCAAGTGCTTACATTTGTAAAGTAACAGCTGCAACCCCAAGAAGCCAGTAAAACACAGCCACGCCCCTAGCATGCCCCAAATGAAGACAAATGACGGGAAAGATTGATAAAGTTACTACCCTCCCTTTCTTTACATACGCAACAGTTTTAAGACTATATTAAAGTTCCTGAGCTGGGACCAGCCTGGATAGTCCCTAGATACTGACATGCCAAAATGATGAAAGGTTCCTCCCCCACTTAAAAAAGAAGACAGAATAACTGACTACCAGATATTCTTCCCTGGAGGCCATCAGAGACTGAGATAGTCTCTTTTTATTGATGGGCTGACACAGGATTGACTGGGGTAATAAATAAGCTGGATCCTATAGCAGAAAAAATCACCAATCCAGAGACCAAGGGGCTAAGGGATCACTACAGCAACTTAGAGAGAGTTAAGTACTTGTAGGTGGCCTCAAAGATCATTTTTGCAATAACAGGAGCTCAATACAAAGCATCTAAAGCTCTCACGTTGGTTATGCTCCCAATGGTCCTCCCCAGCAGCAGCTGTGAGTGACTGAGTGCCCACTCAGCATATTAAAATGTCTCCAGGCACTAGTCCAGCCCACCATTGTGAGTTTGTGATTTTCCTATTAGTAGAGCAGTCTGGAAGGGATCTGATTACGTGTGGATGTTAATAACGCAAACTAAGAAGGGAGAAAAAGCTTTCAACTCCATAAAGAAATGTCAAGGGTAAGCTGTTCACTGCTTTCCTTTCATTTGGCTTTTGGGATGAGGATGTCCATACCACGTGCCCACGCTCATGCTTGGATGGGTATGTGTGGCCAGAAATGCTGCCAAACCTCTATGCACAGAACTGCTCTAAGATTTAGTCTTTAGGAGAATACAGCCAGAAACAATATTTGACAGTGATAAATAATAAAGACCATTCTCCTGATCTCACAAGAAATAAGATGACTAAAAGTAGTGAAAAGTAAAAAATAAACTGCTTCTGTAAAGAGTTATTAACACTTTCAGCGCCTAGTTCCTCCCACTTGTATCAAAGTTCCTATGTGAATATTGATTGACAATAATGGACTTGACATGCCTCTCTTAGCCACGTGAGAAGACGCACAAAAGTAATACAGGTCCTGAGAAACGAGGTGCTTAGCTACCCGATCGAGTCAAATTGTGAGATAAATAATGTGCTCCTTTATGGTTAATTAAAGCAAGTTGGGGGCCGGCCCTGTGGCACAGCAGTTAAGTGCGCACGCCCCGCTTCTGGCAGCCCAGGGTTCGCCAGTTCAGATGCCAGGTGCGGACATGGCACTGCTTGTCAAGCCATGCTGTGGTAGGCGTCCCACATATAAAGTAGGGGAAGATGGGCACGGATGTTAGCTCAGGGCCAGTCTTCCTCAGCAAAAAGCGGAGGATTGGCAGTAGTTAGCTCAGGGCTAATCTTCCTCAAAAAATAAAAATAAAAATAAATAAAAGCAAGTTGTTCTACCACCATGCACTTAAGACAGAGATGCACTAAAGATGTGTGAGAAAACAAGTTTGGCAACTCCTTGAATCTCTGCTTTTCCTGATTTACTTAATCAAAGGTACTTGCCAGTCAACAGGTTGAAATTACAACGCGTCCACTGGTCAGTGTCTATGTTATAAGAATCTATATGCCGCACAAGGATCCGGTCGTTATTGTAGTCCAGGTCATTGCCTCCAAGAACATAAAGCTTCCTGTGGACAGCAGCCATGGAATGGTAGACCCGTCTCTGCAGCATGGGACTGCGGCTTATCCACTTATTCTGAAAAAAAAGAAATTCAGGTGAATCCTGTTAATAGAAGAACACTATGGCAGAAAACATCAGTGCCTCATTAGTAGAGGGGACCCTAACATTTGTCAATCAAATTCTATTTGAATGTTGTTTATATGCTTTGAAAGGTATGGGCCTCTTACCTGAGGACAAGTGCAGAAGAACCCACATATTCCAACTCTTTTGCAATTTACATAAGGCCTTTCCTCTTGTTTGGGTTGTATTTTATAGGGGATTTTGCACTTGTAAGGGGATCATGTGAGGATATAGAAATCTTTGTGATGGATATCTCATGCAATTCAGAGAACTTACTCATGCAAATTTCTTAAGGATGAAAGTGCATGGCTAGGTATACTGTGCACAGTGGTGTCATTAAGAAAACAGGCTCTGGATCCACCATGCCTGAGGTATAACCTGTGTGTGACCTTGAGCAATTTACTTAACCTTTCTGTGCCTGTTTCCTCATCTGTAAAATGGAGATAATAATATCTACCTGACAAACCTGTTGGGAAGATTAAATTAGCTAATATACATACAGCATTTAGAACAGTGCCTGACACCTAATAAATGTTCACTTTAATAAAATTATTGACGCTGATTTTGCTGCTCTTTCCCAAATTAACCTCTGAGCTCAAGATTTGATTTAGCAACAAACTCCCTCACTGCCACTGTCTCAGCTTCCTTTAATATACTCATGATCATGTCTTCCACCAAACTGGGAAAAGTTATTTCTAGGCACACTTTTGTTTTGGTAGAAGGCCAAATTTTATATGATAACTTTAGGGAATAGTGAAACTTCTAATAGTTGGTTCTAGGTTACTCTCAGTAAGGAGAGAGGTATGTTCAACCCCTCTTAAATAAGGCTCCTATTTAAATGATAATGTAAAATTAGATGAAAATCAAATATGACTTTAATTTTAAATCTTAACTAAGTAATGGACAGGTAAGTAAACCTAACCATTTCCGTTCTCCGTAAACACTAACATACAGGAAGATCTCAGACTCCTTTTTGCCAAGACAAATTTGGATTTCAACCAGAAAAATCATATGATGTTTTGAATACACAGAATTTCACCAGTTCACAAAGCTGTAAAGGAAGAAGAAAAAAAATATTTTGTATAAATATTGGTCCATTCACTACAGGCATATCTACTACCTCATTTCTAATTTCTCTTTTTTTAAAGATACACTTTTTATAAAAGTAGTTTATACAGTTTGAAAGGCTTGCATTTATCTGCTCCCTCTTTTTAAACAGGTCATAATAAGCATCTCTTTCCAATTAGTCTTCTTTAATAAAACAGTCAAACCTTTCAGATATTCTACTAAGAAATATCTTTAATACATTACACATGAGTGGATTTAACTCAAAACTCTGATGATGCTTTCCTTAGGTACTTTCTATGAGGCAAGCCATTACAGTATTAGGAATCAATGTTTGCATTAGCAGTCTGGTCCCTTGTCACAGGACTATGGACGCCATCTGGTTTGTAAAGCCTTCCTGCATCCCCTGATTATATCTTTAGCTTCCTTCACTGCCGTGCCTGCCAGGTGAGCCGCCAACCGCTGCAAAGGCAAAGAAACAGAGAGGCCTAGTGGGGTCATTCCTAATAAGCTAGCGTGTGAATACTAATCAGTGGTGGGGAAGCAGAGGTCACCCCAGCCTGCCTGTTGGCAGGTAGCAATGTGCTCTGTGGCAGATGGCAGGCATTATCAACTCTCCACAAAGGCCTAGAAGAGAAATAAGCACCAGGGCTGAATGATAGAGTTATTGAGATTCTGAGCAAGATGCAAGCAGATGTGATGTTTGCCAGTACCCACCGTAAACAATATGCCAGCAGAATTTTTAAAAAGAGCATGTGTGTACAAACATGAAACAGAACTCATTTGAGAAATGTTAACACCTTCTTCCTCTTTAACCACGTGTGCACCGAACTCAAGCCACTGTAATTAATGATCCCTCTTGAGACATCTGGCCCATGGACATGAAGTCTCCGAAATCTACAGCTTCTAATGACACCAGGAAACACACTTGCAAAGAGAGAAATACCTTCGTTAAATTCAGAATCAACTAATTGCTAAAATAAAAAGATACCAAACAGACTGAGGTCACTCTGGACATACATTTGGGGACCAATCCTGACCCAGACTGCCAAAGGCAACCTCTTGTTTCATGTTCCATTATCTTCAGTTGATGAATATTAAACCCCAAAATCAAATCATTTTGGAATATTGTCATCATCATGAAAAATATTTACATTACCAAAATCACAGAAATGGCAAAATTCAGCAAACATTTGCCAAGGTCACAGATATTTTGGTAGAAGGAAACAATAAAAATGGCTCTTTTGGGGGGAAAAAAGTCATTAGTGTGCATGAGAAGTGGACAGAAGAAGGGACAGGCACCACCAAAATGCTTCCAGTTCAGGCCCAAGCTGTAGATGAAAAACAAACTCTTCCGATATTTCTACTTCAGACTTGTCCTAGGCACTGCTGTAGCACACTTTAGCTATACGGAGTTAAATAAAAGTTATTGTTTTATTTGACAATAGTGAAACCATAAGCCTGTTCCCCTCCTAGAATGACACGCTTTCTAAAAGGACAGAGCAACAGGACAATCAAAATCCTTTCTTTGGATGCATCTGAATATGGATAGCCACTTGAGATAACGGAAATAAAGGGCATTTAACTGATCAACATATTTTCCCATTTTTTTACATTATGCAAAACTCTGAAAGAGTTAAGCATTGTGTATAGCAAAGAAACTAAAGGAGCTGAAATTTTGTGCGAAAAAAAGGCAACCAAAGAGCACTTTATCCAGATGCTTCCTTTTCTCTATATAAGTTTAAGATGCATGTGTGTGTAGAGACCTGGCATTGCAACTACTAATTACTGTGGAAATCTTTTAAAATTCATTTTAATTAAGGTAATGAGCTTTTCTTATATGATTCTTACCTGGTTAGGTTCATATACCATTAGTCTGTTCTGATATTGTGCCGTGTTAGTTACTCCACCTGTAATGGATTAACACGTGTTAGAGCTTTCATGAATAAGAAACAGGATATTCCAAGATAAGAATGAGATACAATTAAAGGAAAATTAGCTACTGCTGAGGATCTGTTTGTATACCCTCGTGGTGAACCCAGGACATAATTAAGAAGCTTATTGTTGAAGCAGTTTCATTTTCAAGAAACATTTCAGAAGCAATCCAGTTGAGAGCAAGCAACAAGTGTGCTGAGATTATCAAGAGGCCTCCAATTCTGGCAAGCTGTTCTGCACGGCCAGAATGAGGGGCAAAGTATGGACAGGGAGTGGGAGCGGACAAAACATACACAGACAAGTCTCTACACAATTTATACCAGGGATATAGTTACATGGAAATTTCTTGTCCTTAGCTAAGTTGGCAATTTTACAGCTCTAACCTTCTGCACACTAACACAGTGATAGCTTGATATCTCTTTGGAAGGAACCATATCTAAGAAAAGACATTAATTCTCAAAACGGATCTAGAGCCAGTGCTGTCCAACAGAATATGGTGAGAGCCACAAATGCAAGTCACATATGCAACTTTAAATTTTCCAGTAGCCACATTAAAAAGCAAAAAGAAATGGTAAAATATTAAACAATGTAAATTTTATTTAACTCAATAGAGGCAAAATATTATCAGTTCAACTTGAAATTAATATAAAAAATGACTGAGATATTTTATATTCTTTTCTTCACAGTATATCTTCAAAATTCAGTGTGCATTTGACACAGCATATCTCAATCCAGATTAGCCACATTGCAAGTGCTTAATAAGCCACATATGGCTCATGGCCACCATACTGGGCAGCACAAATCTGGAGTACCAGCAGTACAGCTGCTATTGTCCTCAACTTTTTTGAAGCTTCTTGACAACTGCTTAGATCCAAAAGACTCGAGACCTTCTGCTTAATCAAGAACCACTAAAAAACCATCACACTTCTAGCTAAGTTTCTCCTACTTGTCCTCATACTTCTTTCCATGTTTGTGGTATACACTGAGCCCTGTAAAACCCAGAAATTACTGATTCTACTTTAATTTTTACCATCAAATGGAAGAAGTAAGAAACAACACATAAAACAGCACAGTGGGAAAATAACACTAGGAGATATTAAATGTTAGGTAATAAAATAACAAGAATATGAGAAAAAAAAATCCCCAAAAACCAATCTTTAGAAACATTGCCTCATATATAGTTCTAGATACTGGTCTAAAATGAGTAACATTCTTATTTCAGTATCACAAAGAAGTAGCTAATTTTGCATTAAGGATCTAAAATTGAGCCAGACTAAAAAAGTTTCTTATTAAAATTTTTTGCATTTAAAAAATGTGTACTGTTACAATACTGACCAAGACAGACTTAACATTCCCCTCAGCTTAACTAAACTTTAGACAGGCTTCTTCCTGTGTCTAGGCCCCTGAACTCCCTTTTCTTGGAGCATTTATTTTAGAAGACTTGTACAGTCTTTCTCTGCCTCTCTGAGATGTAAATCATTTATGAAGACCTGGAAGCCATACTACTGAAATGTAATCATCAAGGAAGATAATGCCCCTCTCACCCATTTCCTATGAGCTATGAACGGCAGGAGCCTAACTTTGATGGGTGCCAGTCAACAAACACAAATGGCCCAATCACAGAGAAAAACATTTACAAACTTAGGGATAAATAAATGTGCTCAACCCATCACATTGATCAACCCTCCTCCAAAAGTCCCTCAGTACTTTTCCACTAGCTCACTCCAAGAGTTAAAAACCCTCCTCCTTCAGGGCTGGCCCCCTGGCCAAGCGGTTAAGTTCGAGTGCTCCCCTTCGGTGGCCAAGGGTTTCACAGGTTCAGATCCTGGAGGCAGAAATGGCACCGCTCATCAAGCCATGCTGAGGCGGCATCCCACATGCCACAACTAGAAGGACCCACAACTAAAAAAAATACACAACTATGTACTGGGAGGCTTTGGGGAGAAAAAGGAAAAATAAAGTCTTTAAAAAAAAAACCCTCCTCCCTTTTGTTTCTACGAGGAGTTGATTTCAGACTGTATTGTGGTCCCCCTCCCCCAGTGTAATAGTCTTGAATAAAATCTTCCTTGTCTGTTTAACTTTGTCCAGTATAATTTTTGCTTTGACAGTACAAATATTTTGACTAGATCACCACCATCTACTCTATGGCCAGGAGTCAAGTCAACTAGCATCCAGAGGATTCTCAAATGAGCTGGAATAATCAATCAATATTAATGGATGCATAAAGGGGAGGGGACCTGTTCAGGCTAATCATTGCTCTCTCATTCAACCCCAGTAAGGAGATAATATCTTTCAAGTAATTGACCATGGCTACTATTAACTGGAGGGCTTTTTTTTTTTTTAATTCTCTCTGAAGCTTGCAACCACTTTTAAGATCAATGAAAGCTTTGTCTGCAGAGGAAATCACAAAGAATAGAGAGAAATGAGCTTCCTGCCCTCAGAGAAAGTCTTCTCTGCATTTTTCATTGAATGTCTTTTTTAAAATGAAATCAAAGGAAAAGAAACACACTTAAGAAAGCTGAGGCTGAAATGCCTACATAGTCAAAACGTGTCAAAATAAATACAGAGGTGTGTTTGCTCTTTCCTCCCAACCTTCGTTTTCTTAGCTGATTAAAAATTGAATGTCCAATAATTCTTTCTCAGCATAACTACACAAGAATAATCAAATCTATCGAGACCTCACAAGTCTTCAGGGTTAAAATGATTGCCAAGTGCTTTTGATCTGGGCCATAACCATCAGATTAATGTCCAGCTCGCCTATAATCATTTCTCCAAATGAGAGGGAACAGAGGGTAAAGCTTTCACTCATTATTTCAAAACTTTGATGGTTTCTCTACTTGTTTTAGAAATATGGGACAGAATTAATATCCACTGCAGTAAACTATCTGTTTATGACACTATTTGAAAATATTTACACTACTATATGTATCAGACTCTGTCCATCATACATTAAATGTACAACCATTGGATTAGAATGTAGCTATTACATCCTCTCACCCAAGCAGGCCACCCAATTTATCTTCATGCTCTTCAGAATTATTATTTCCTGTCTTCCGCAGATGCATTTATAATCGTTTTTTTCTTAATCTGCACTCAGTAATTAGATTCCTACCCTCACATACAAATTTTCACTCACATGACAATGTTTAGAAATGAGATACTGGGTTACTAGTTGGGAGTAAAAATAAAAGTCCTGGTTAGTTATTTGGTTGATTACTTCTAGCGTGTGAAACCACAGGAGGTGCCTAAAAAACCTCGTGCTGTAACTTTTGCCAAGTCAGGATTACAAGGGAAAACCTTAGAAATTGGTTCTATTGCTTTTCTCCTTTGAAATATTTACAAATAAGCATATAAATAAAAAACCATTTCTTCTCAGTACAAAAGATAAATTTTTTTAAAAAGCATCCAACTTTGCAGCCCCCATTTCTTCAGCAGCGTTCTTCCTTTGCAGTGCTTTATCATTACATTCCCTTCACATAACACTCTTCACTTTTAGATTAATCTGCTGAAATGAGATGCTAAGGATTTGCATACAGATTTGACTATACAAAAATAGATATGGAATTAATAACAGTCTCTATATGTTTTAATTTCTCCTAGACTGGAGTACCCTTGCCTGCAGCAGTATTCCTGGCTTTGAAAGTCATCAAGCTGATTTGTCTGCTCTGGGTTATGATGCCACATGCTGCTATACTGTCCCCTGCAATCAAAGCACTTGCAAAGATAGATTCCATGCCTTCCTCTATCGAGGATATTTTATAGATTGGCAGTTTTGATCTCCCTCCCCCACCCCAGGGGGGATAATCTGCATCTTAACAGCTTTCCATAGATACATCTGTCATTAAGTATGCCATCTCGTATCTGCATCCATTTTTAAAGCCAAGTTTTCCCTAACTTTGAAGTGCCAGAAAGTTAAGACTTTTCAGCCAAAATTGAAAATGAACAACCTTGTCTTATACTTTTGAACTGTGGCTTAAAGATATACTGGAGGTTCCCCAAGGTCAAGTGAGTCCTTAAAAACTGCCAGAAGGAATGAAAATTTACCACCACGCTGCCAGCAGTGAGAAATGCTTTCTATCATCCAGACAAGAGTAAAGCATTTTTCTTAAGCTTCCCTGTTCAGCTCCCCACAAAATGTTGTGACAAATGGATGAATGCATACCAGAGAAAGAATGACAAGTGACTGCCAAACAGGCAACTTTTTCTCCACAACTGAGAATTCACCAACTCCCAAACTCATTGTGTTCAAAAGCAACAACTGGTCAATGCTGATAGTGTCTATAAAGTTGTGTGTTTAGAAAAACAGCCCTCAATATACGTTGGTCAGGGTAAGTCAAGTCTGGTGACTCTGCTAATTTTTTTTCAAAGACAGAAATGCCTCTGTAGATAAACAGAGTCCTGCACTAAACTCTTCAATAGAAACCTGTGGTACCCAATGCAGCACTAGTATCCTTACTGGGACAGAGCAGGATGCAAAGAACTGACTGTGTCCATGCTCTTCCGGAAGACATTTCAGGCTGGGATTCTGCCAGCCAAGTCAGGATTGTGGAAAACCATCTCAAGTTCTCTGCGACCCCCTTGGAGGCCTGCAGTGCCCAGCTTCACACTATTCTACGGGGAGCGTTTTGGGACAGCCTGTAGCATCAACCCCACACAGGCTCCTTGATGACTATCATTGCGGGAGCCATTAACACAGCTAAGCTCAGCTTCCTCATGCAAAATGGAGATGATGACATCTCTCTCATAGGTTTTAGATGAACTGGCGTGCATGGTGTAGAGGCAATCCATAAAGGGAAGTTTCTCCAATACTGTAGTGGTTTGTTTATGGAAATATCTTATGATTTCCATAAAAGGTACAAATGAGTACATATGGGATATTAAAAAAAAATAACTACATATGGAATATAGAATTAATAAATGAATGAATTTTGTAGTCTGAAATGCATTTCTTTCTTTTTTTTTTTTGAGGAAGATTAGCCCTGAGCTAACTGCTGCCAATCCTCCTCTTTTCCCCGAGGAACACCAGCCCTGAGCTAACATCCATGCCCATCTTCCTCTACTTTATATGTGGGACGCCTACCACAGCACGGCTTGCCAAGCAGTGGCATGTCCACACCTGGGTTCCAAACCGGTGAACCCCGGGCTGCCAAAGCGGAACATGCGAACTTAACCGCTGCGCCACCGGGCCAGCCCCCTGAAATGCATTTCTTATAATTCTTTTTTCTAATAACCAGAATTACTGGCTGCTTCATAAGGGTATCAAAGGCTTTTTCCTTCTTTAATAGTTTAATCCTCTCCTCCGTAAACTTGCTCCAATTCTCAAAAGATTAAAACTCCACACTTGCAGTCTAATTATCAAAAGAATGACCTGGCATTAAGTGTGTCTTCATATACATCATTTTTTATAGAGCCAAACTCGTTATTAGTCCTTGATAAAAGGGACACCATGGGAATGCTTATAATAAATGCAAAAATAAATGTTTTTATTAACTATTTATATAAGACATTAGGCTGTCTATATTTTTGGAGTGTTTATAATGCTACATAAACAATTAAAGAATCTTTCTACTAAATTAGTTATCTTGAATTGAAGCATACTTAATCCATGCATTAAATTAAAACTAGTATCCATATTATTTCTGTCACACTTGAGAAAGCCACACAAATGGATGGGTAATTAATATCCTCAAAATCCGCAAAGAACGTCTCAAATTTACAAAATATCTATAAAGAAAGGGTTGATGCACTTGAAAACACAAATTATATTTATGTCACCTAGAGTAAACAAATATCAACTTGTGACCAAAAAATATGTAAAGTCTGCACTATGTGTTATTTTAAATAGGTGAAATGATAAACAAGGGCAAAATCTACCACAATGCAGGTGTCAGCTGCCCTTCAGAATCTCAATAAAATTCGCTCTAACTCCTCTCCTTAGAAAGCTGAAATCCCACCTCCACAGATTTCTGCATGTTCCTAGCAGGGTCAAGCTCTCAAGGTCACCTTTCCCTGTCTCTAGTCTCCTGGTTTTGCTGCATTCTTGCTGGATCTTTTATCTCCCTCGGCCATCAACCAAATTCTTCAGCCCTGCCCCATTTACAGGATGTTGCTTTAACCTTCTCTCCTCTTGGGAATAAAGACAATGACCTATTTCCAATATTCTTAGGTAGAGCAATTCAGCTCACTCTTTATTCCACCTTCTTTTTCTAGATTCATCTTGACAGACACAAATGGATCATCTAAACAAAGGCTGTTTTCTCCATGAGAGGAATTCTGGAGTCAAAGGGGTGGATTTTTTTCGTTTTAACTACTTCAACTACCAATGTTAAGGGACATTACACTACTATATTGTAATATGTAATCTTTTCAGAAAACAATGTTCTAATCTAAGTCAATGTATTTTACAGTAGCTCCATATTATCACTAAGTTTCTTTTTACATGTTAACTTTATATTACCATTTATGTTTTACAAACTGAACTAGAGAACCACAAAAAGGAAGACAGTAGGTGGCTCAGCTCTGTGCCCTGAGAAAGATGGTCAGTTAAACAATTAAAGATAATCAAATGATTGTTGATCCTAAACAAGTCTCTGGATAGGATGATTCTTCTACCTATCGTTTACTTTCAGTCACGTCATTTGGAAGTGCTGTTTGCAATGGGAGCATCTGTTTTTGAGGCCTCTGTTGTAGTGATAAACCACTGGTTTGTGTGGATTCGTGGGAAAAGCATGGTTTTCAAAAACCAGAGACACAGAGATCAAATTCTAACTTTGTCAAACACTAGCTGTATGATCTAGGAAAATCACTGAACCTCTTTAAGCTTCATTTCCTAGGCAGTAATGTGAGGGGTAAGTGCTACTTCTTCAGAATAAAGGGAAATCAGTTTGGGATGAAAGCTTTGTTAATGATTTTGGAGAACACAGGTGATCTGATTGCTTTCTCTAAAGCATTCAGAACTTTTAAAAGCATCGTAGAATGGTTCCTTTCTGTTTGGCTTCCATCTCAGTCCAGTACTGTAGTGGCTTTGTCTTAATCTCGGTCAGATGGGGAGTAATAAACACTGAGGCAGAAGAGAAAAAAAGAGGAGAAAAGTAACTGCTAGGAGCAGCTGGTTGCTAGAAATCTAAAGCAACAAAGATTTCATTCTTAGTGGACATTCCAGTTCACTAGGAACTTGTAAGTGGACATGCCAAGTTAGTAAGCTCCAGACCTCTACCCGGCAGGTGGCTTCATCACGTGGTTGCTGCCTCCAGGGGCAACGAACAGACACTCTCTATGTACTCACTCCAGCATCGCACTCGTTCTCCCTCAAGCAAACCTTAAGCCCTTGACACTCCCCTAACTGGGATCCCAGCATGATGAATTCCTTCCAATAGGATCCTTTGGGCTATTCCCAGCCTAAAAACTTTCCGTCACGAGTGAATCCAAGGATCTGCCCTCTCCAGTTCTCTGCGGAGCAACACCAAAAAATAGGACAGAAATTTGCAAACTGGGCTCCCACAATACTGTGGTTTCCAACCTTAGTATGGGCTCCGACACAATTTTTTTTAACATGCCGGTTTCCTCTGTTTTCTCTCGGGGCTTTTTCCAAGGCCACTCACCTCAGACCCTCTACCTAGTCCTGACACTGCACAGCCTCGACAGACAACCCTGTCTCTCCCTTGACTCCATTGACAAGGAACCTCCTCAGGTTCCTGCCTCTCACCTGTGAGCTCGCCCAGGTCCACATCCAGCATTGGCTCCTGCCCTCCGGGCTTGGAAGCTGAGGAGTCTCTCCTTCTTCCATCCAAGACTGAACCCCTTCCCAACTCCCTTCTGCCTGTTTGGGACCCTGTGTCTGTTGTCAATAAGGTATCCCCCCGACTTATCACCATTCCTGGTACCTAAGAGGTGCGCTCAGCATTTACCAACCAGAGGATGCCCCCTTTCCCTTCACCTTCAATATCACTCTCTCCTTTCCCTTATCTATAAATTTGCTTAATGCACTCGCACCCTTAAACCAAAAGTTCTCTCCTCTGAGCCTGCATTTCCTCCTGTAGCTACTCTCTTTTCTCTCAGCCATACTTCCTTCTTTTTCTTTCCTTCCTACCCTCGTTTTTTCTTCTTAAAGCCAAAATGCTATTTATTAATTTATAATGAAAAAAATGGCTGTCCCATGGACTGAGGACATGTGTACCTGGAAAGAGCACACTCTTTCCCTACAGGCAGGAGCAGAATAATTGGAGAGTTCTCTGGTAAGCTCAGATTCAGGGAGTGAAGTTTACATGACATCCCACTTCTTCCAATAGCCTCTACCTGCATTTTCACTTCCTCACTTTCCCTTCCCACCTTCACCCACTGCATTCTAGCCTCCACCTTCTTCCACTGCCCTGAAACTGCTTTCACTGCCATTACCAAGTAGTTCCGGATTGAAAAATACAGAGGGAATATACGGCCCTTGGTGTCACTGTAGTACTGGACATCTCTCACCACGCCCTGCTGCTTTGGTCTTGGTTCCTGTAACACTCCTCCTCCTCTGACCTTTGCCCTCCCACATCCTCAGGCTCCTCCCCTAGTTCCCCCTCCTCCTCCTCCACACCCTCATTAGTGTTTCCCAAACTTCTGCCTTTGGTCCCTTTCGGAACCATCTCTCGCCCATCTGTTTCCTCACATTCTCCACCGCCTCCTCATCAGATTGCACCTGATTTGCAGAGAGAACCTCCTAACTTACCTTTGCCCTGAGAAACAGAAAGCAAGATCCTTCCTCCGAGTCTGGGGGGAGGAGGTGAGGAAAGAGAAGTCACAGGCAGTGAAGGAGTGGCAAGACAGCAGCAGGAGGGTGTAGAGAAGTCTTGGGGAGCTGAGTGTATACAAATACAAAGCCCTTCCCTCCACTGGCCTCCTCCCACTGGGCTCAGCTGCTCAGGTACAGGCACAGACAGAGTGGACTGCTGGGTGTGTCCAACATTGTGTGCTTGCCAGAGGGCAAGAGAATTACTGAAATGATTGGACCATGAAGCCCAAGCATGAAGACAGGGAGGGGGTAATGGGTAAGTAGGAAGTAGCCAACAGACCTGAGGCCAAGTTGGCGGAAGGTGCTACAAACTTTGGTGAAACTTCTCATGTCCCTGCACTAATTACCCCCTGCTTTGTACTCCTTCTGTGCCTTGGAAAGATTTCCATCATCACAATATCATAAGCTATACTATAATTACCTGTTAAAAGACTGTTCCCTCTACTATACTGTGAGCCCCAGCACAGGACTCATGTCTTACTCTACCTTGTCGCGTTAGCACAAGCCCAGAACAAGACTTAACGAAGTTAGGAAGCTTGCTCAGCACCTCCTCGTTGGTAAGAAGTCGAGCAAGTTTCACATGACTGCGTGATCATAGTCTGTAAATCTCAGTGCACCATAATCCAGCCTCCGCCATGCCCTCTGTGAGTTCCCAATATTTTGTATATAATATTTTAGATGCAAGTAAAATAATATTTGTGCAGATAGAGTAAAGCTAAAGCTATGGCATTTTAAAAATGTTAATGAGATTTTTACATTGTTCTAATTTTAATGAATACTAGAACAGCCAAAGTCCTTTTAGTAGGTTTGAATAAATTAAAGTTATTTAAAATGGGGCAATGCAAGCTTCAACTAAATGTAATCAAGATGAAAATAAATATATCTTCCAGGGGGTTAAAGAAGCTTTAACAAATGTTCTTTCATTAATGAAATATTGGAAAAACTCTTTGATTGTCAGCTCCTAGAGGGTAGGAAGTATGTTTGCTGAATTAATCTTACTTATCTCTAAGTCAGCACTAGACTTCATAAGGACGTAGCATTCACCAGGAGAATCAAGAAAGCGCTAAATACCGCTTTTGAGTAAAGGCAGTAGCATTTGTCTTGTTTTTATAGTTTTAAAGCACTAATTTTGTAGTTAGCTTCCCATTATCTTGCTGCCATTGACAAAAGTGAAAAGGTAAGTTGTTCTGCAAGATGAGCTCAGGATTAACTTTCACCCACGAAAAAGGATCTTTTTAGTAGTCCAGAAACAACATCTTACAATGGAGAGCACACCTTTTAAAGCCCAACTGCAGGATACTGAATGCTTATTTTACTTCAGTATTGTGAATTTCAAGGAGAAATGATGTGGAGCGTTTATGAATTGAGTGACTATGTCAAATGCTACAGGAGCCTGTAAACTTTGACTCTCTCTAACATCTTAAATTAAATGCTAATGGGCATTTCCATGCAGCCTGATTTTCTGAATTCATCTCTGCTTGTCCCACTTTACAAACCATGGACAGGTTTCAGGGCGTCCTGACTCCAAAATGGACAGAGAAAGGGGAGGGTGCACGGGGAGGGAGGGAGCACACTGGAAATGTTAAGTCTCTAAAGAAACATTCATTTTGTGTTCTATGGAAGGGAAATAAGTCCCTAAAACCCACATTTTATAATCCTTACTAACTCCACCTCAGGCAAAGCTGCCAAAACGGCAAAAGGATGCCAATGACCCAATGCCCCACCAATTAAGTTGGAAATACTGAATTAGTTGGTAAAGGATAAGAAATAGCCTCAAACACTTTCAAATCAGGCTAACACTTCTAAATCAGTGATAGTCAGGTGAAATATACCTGTCTTTTTTTTTAAGGGGCCCATTAGCAAATCTAGTCACCCCTCCCTATCCATGGTTAGATTCACAATTGATTTATTATAAGCTGGGCCTGAGGAAAGAGGCAGAGGACTGAAGGATTAGAAATGTCACTGGTGATTTCCTCTTCTTTCCAATTAAAGGTATTGTACTGTACACAGGGAAGTGAGTTTTTCATCTCAAGTACACAGTAGGGAGAAACAAACCTGAGAAAATTGAGATTGTTTTCATTAAGTATGGTTAACACAGGCAGCATATATTAGTGCAAAAGAAGAACAAAGAAAATGTATTTCCTTTCACAGTAGGGGAAAACAAAGTGACATAGCAATAAGATCTGTAATAAGTTGATACATTTAATAAAATGGAAAAGGAAATATACAGACCCGCACTGAAAGAGAATTCAGCTTGATACCAGGATGATAGATTCAGTCAGTCTAAGATAGGCTTCTGTGCTTTCTTAAGGCCTCACTAAAGAAGGTATTAAGTAGTCATATCTTTAAGATTATGTAAGGGAAACTCCAGCATATTTCAAAAGGCTACTTTTATAGCCAAAAAATAGGAAATATTTATTAAAATATTTATGAGAAATTCAAACAAAATTTAGAAAAAGCAATGCAAAATTTCGGAATGCAGTACATTAACAATATATGAAAACTAAATGAGTCAATGGAAGGAATGTAAATTAGGAGAAAATACAAATTACATTGATTTCATAAATCCATCATTGTTTTGTTATCCAAGTGCAGATCTGTCCACTTTATTGGCAAAGACTTATTTGTAGCCAAGTCTGAAGTTTCTCCAGCAAAGCTAACAGGATATAGTCCTAGTGGTTATTTTTTTTAACTATTGAAATATATACTTAAAGGGAATAAGTCACCAGATAAATGAGGCTCTTGTTTACATATATATCTATATATGCTAACATATACACTCACATCTATTGTGTATTTGGTATATAGGACCAGTAATTATAGGGTCCACCTCATTTATCCTCTTCCTTTGTCCTAATCTTAACTTTATTCACTAATGCTCAAGCACTTAAACCCTGACATGAGCTAGGTTTCTTCAACGAAAATCAAGAAATTGCCAATAACTGATCCACCCAGAGAAGCCGAGACGGTGGCTGTCTCCCTTGTTATTGAGAACAGCAAAAGGAAAAAATGGGCAGAGTCCAAACAAATTTAGTTTAAATGCAAGGGAAAATTTTGTCAGAGCAGATGTTAAACAGCTAACAAGATAAACAAGACTGTTGAGGGAAGCTGAGAAGCCTTCACAGGTGTACTTAAAAGTGATTGTTTCTTCTAAGTACAAACATCTCAAAGCTGCTTGTAGTATTTAAGTTATTTGACTTTCCTCTTTGTCCTTGACATAGAAATTTAACAAGTTCCATCTGGGTTACAAAATGAATATCCTCCAACTAAGAGAAGATGCAACTTTTCTTCCCTGATAGGCAAACCTTTCCAAGGAGAACATTTTAGGTCTTTTCAATAGGACTGGAAACACAGGTTGATAATGTCAGTTGACTGAATATAGCCCTCACAGACTCTTCCTGTTCAAGTGAAAAGGCAGTCATGAGGGGTTTGAAGGAGTACGCGGTAGTGGATGAAAGAAGACTGGCAAGGAGTGGATTACTGCTGAAGCTGGGTTTTGGGTATGTGGGTTTCATTACAATAGCTTCACTGCTTTTTCCATAATCAAAAGGCTTTTAAAAAAAAAGGCTTTTAAAAAAAAACAAAAGAAAAAAATAATCTAACATAATTGGTGCCCCCAAATAATCAGGAAGAACACAAGAGTAAATAGGAATGAATGATCAGGATGGCATGCATAACTGCAATTCAGAGATAACACAAAAACATTATTTTAACCAATAACTTAAATTCCTTCCCTCAGTGCCCAGCATGGCTCTTACCTTGATCTATGCCCATTGCTACACCCATCAAAATGGAGTTACGGGGATTTTATTTCACCTGCCCTGTCTTTGATGGAAGCCTCCTAGTCAGGCAGCCCAGGGTGAAAGAAAAAGCCTAGGACCTGGATAAACCACAAGGTGTGCAACACCATCCACGAATATCAAAAGCTGACAATCTCAACAATAGAAAGTCTGGTAGAAAAAGAGATGTGACGGGCCATTAATTTCCATCTTGAATTTTTACTCCACTAATCACTCAGAAAGTTACAGAAAGGTCAATTACTTCCCATTACATTGCTCTCTATAGAGTACGCGCTCAATACATGAATGTTAATTAGCTAAAATGGCATCCTTGGCTCATTCACTCAATTACACATGGCCACAATACCAAAGCTTGACTTTTAAATTTATGCCACAATGAAAGTGTTTTTCCATAAATCCAACGTATGAGGCATGTTCTACCTGATATCCAAAGAAGACCATCCGCCACATAGCCAGCGTGACATGAAAGGGATCGGTCAAAGGACTGCACAAAAGTCCATTTGTTCTTCTTGGGGCAATATCGCTCAACGGTAGGCAGAACCTGGCGCAGTTCATTTCTGCCCCCTACTGCATAGAGGTATTCATCCATGGCACCCAGCACGAAATGCTCCCGGCAGTTTTTCATGGGTGCTATCTCTGCCCAGGAATTACTGCGGGGGTCATAGCGACAGGCAGTCCTCACGGCACATGTCCGGCCACTGGCGTGCTCCACTTCCCCTCCTGCTACAAACAGGAAATCCCCCATGACTGCCACACAATGGTGGCTCCTTCCCACGGGCATGGGAGCCAGCTCACTCCAGTTGGCAATGGCAGCTATGAGAGCATTCTCCTGATCAACAGGATTGAAGTACCGAAGTTCCTTGACTTTACAGACCTCACGCTTTTTCCCACCAATGATATACAGAGTGTCTGACTGGAACCGTGGTTTGGTCCTGCGAGTCTGCCACACGGGCTGTGCATAGATGCTCTGGTGGTATTCCAGGGCCTCATTGACAAGAGCTGTTGCGGTCTCACTTGCCTGGACAAGGGGGTGGGACAGGGCAACTGTATGGAGAGTATCCACGTCCATCAGGCCAAAGCGGATATACTGCAGGAGTTCATCCATGTACTGGTAATGGCAGTTGTGTTCCAACCACCTCACGGCTAGCTGAAACAGAGGGAGGCGAGATGAGAATACAAAGGTAAGAAAGAGAGCCAAAGCCACAGCATAGAGGCAGGTTACTGTGTATTCTTTCAGACACGTAATACAATTCTTTTATTACAAACTGCGTAATACTGGAATATTTTGATATGCAGTTGAGAATTTTTTTTCTGTAACAGCAGAGACACAAACGAACTCAAGACACTGTTGTAGGAGTTAACAACAATGTTAAGCAACACTGACGGAGACTTAAGGTATTACTTAGAGTGAATAATAACATTCACTTTTCAAAGAACGAGAATGCTGTTGTGAAACAGCCTGTTCCCTTATGCTTCATACATAAGAGGTCTGATATACCCCACCACCAGGAAATGTCAACAGTGAGTGGTATCATCACAACTCAAGCACTATATGTCAACCCATGAGTCAAGGTGCTGTATCAATACAAGTAATGCAAGAAAATCTGTGATCATCTGAGACCACAGGGTGTACTTGAGAGAAAATCAATATGACACTAGTAGAATGATTTAGAAAGAAAAAAGATTTTTTTTCCTGCCCCTTTGGTAGGTATATCAGTCAGGAAGCAAGAGAAGAACAAGAAAGACTGCAAACCTATCAATTTTATTTTATTTTTTTCTCAGTTAGGTTTCATCTTGAAGACAGTTGTTTGCACATGTAAGATATTGGCAATTTGTTAGAACCATTTTCACAAAAACAGGATACAGAGGTGATTATCTTTCTGTTATGGACACAACAGCAGAAAGTGCTCCTAACCTTTTTGATCAAGTCTAGATCTCTTTCAAGAAGAAGAAGAAGAAGAAGTTTTGGCTATAGACAGGTGCATTAGGTAACAAATAGCAAAACTGCACAATAATTTAGAAAATAGCATCGACAAAGAAACAATTCACGTTATGGAGCCCCAAAAGTAATTTAATTAATGTGACAATAGTTAAGTTCAGCAAACTTTCCCACACACCGGCATAAAGAAGTATATCTAACATCTCCAGTCAACATATTTGCTATGCATTATTCTTAGCAGCACTTATATTAAACGAGATCTCCTAGACAATATAAATGTGGATCTGAAGGTATTATATGAAAAGGTAAAGTAATGAATTAGAATACTGAATAATTGTGTTTTGTTGTACTTGCTTTCTGACCAGTGGAACTGGGCTTCTGGGCTTCCTTTTCCAGCTGATGCATATCATGAGAAAAACCACCTACAGGGGGACGGAGAAGGCAGCGCAGTGCTCTCGGACCCTTACCCTGGGCAAACACGAGCTGAGTTTTCATCCTGGTGAAAAGGATTACTGAGCTCTCTGAGGCACCAGATGATTTCAGACTTTCAGAGTTTCTGTATCCTTTTGACAAAGGGTTCCCAAAGGCAAGGCATATTTTGGGCTTGACTTTTTAGGTTTCTGGATGACAAGAATGTAGGAAGTGAATTGCATCTTAGTGAATTACATAGTGAAGAGAAATGAAAAAAGAACATCCCTCGGTGCCAGGCAAGCTACCAATGCCAAGAGGGCAGACACCATCGTGGGCAATGAGGGATACTCCCTAGCTGTTTTTCTAGAAACTGGCATTTTTAATGTAAATAAGATACCAACCTGATGGAAAAAATTTATCCGGGTATGGTAACATCAGCAATAATCAAAGATATTGCAGAAGAAAAACGTCACTTATCAATCACCAGGTTTCTGCCAGAAGTGGAGAGAGTTGCCACAGGCAACATCCTGGTTTTTCTCCACCCTAATTTTAGAAGTTTCAAGGGATGGGGTTCCAATTATTTCCCTGGGGAGATTATTCAACAGCTTAATAAATAACTTTCCATTCTTTGCCCACAGAGCTTTCAAAAGTTCTCAGGGATAAAGTCATCCCACTCAAGGTCATTTCTCATGCACCAGATAAAGTTTTCTCAAAGTTAACCTTTGATATTGCTCCTAATTTAATCGAGTAATTCCAGCTGATACTGCTTTGCTCTGTAACAAATTCCTCAGTGTCCTTACATCCTAATGTTTCTGCATCTTTCTTATAGATACTACAGGAAACAGCACTCAAGAAACATAAATACACAGCCACTTTTTATAGCATAGTGCTGCCCATTTAATAATTTTTCTCTTTCCTCATAAATCAGTTCTTCCTATGCCATAATCAATCTTCTAACCCATCTCTTAACACTCTCCGACTTACGTTTATCTTTCTAGCAAACAGTGTCACTACTGCATGAGAGGTACACAAGCCACAACTAGGCTCTGTCTTTAAGAAAACCTCTATAACGAATTCAACTGGCAGTGAAACAGTGACCACTGTGACCTACCACTGATCAATTTCTGGCTTTCTGTCTACTATCAGCCCTATGTCACGTGTATCATGATGCTTTCCATGTTCACTTTCCCCAAATACTATGTATTATAGAATACTTTGTGCCCATACATTTAGTTTGCATTTTCAGGGATAATTTTTTTCTTATTTCTTGCCAATATTTCTAACTTTTCACAAATTTCATATAATTTTCACACCTTTATCTAAATATTTTCAGACTACACAAGTCATTCATACTTGTTGACTTTATCTTTTCTCCAGATCAAAGGTAAATACAATTTACAATTAACTATTCTGCCACCAACTTCAAACCAATCTCACCTGGATATAGTGCTATTTATAGATTTAAATCCACTGCTTCTCAGACCTAACACACACATGAATTACCCCGGGTTTCTGGTAAAAATGCAGATTCTGATTCAATAGACGGGGGGAGGAGGATTGGGAGTCTGCATTTCTAACAGTCTCCCAGGTGGTGCATATGCTGCTGGTCCATGGACCACACACTTGAGTAGGAAGGTTTTAGATAGATTCCCATTTGTGAAACAGCAAATTGCTGCCTCATTAAAGTAAATTAAATGTGTTGTTTCAAACTTAAGAAGGTTTAAATTAAATGAAGTCTAGGTAGGATGCCTTAGTAAAGACATAGGATATTTGTAGATTAATATTATGGGTAAGACAGCATATTGTGAGACCTTGGTTCTATAAATCAACAGCTGATTCTGATAGCATACAGTGAGTTGTATAAACAGTCTGTGCACTTTTGCAATAATAATAAATAAATGTAAAAGCGTTACTGTACTCTGTTTTCAGTTTTGTGAAAACATCAAAGAGACAAACCACTAAAACCATGGATAGCTCTTGTTTATCCAAATAATGAAAGAAATGGCAATGAAAATTCAAAATCACTTCTACACTGTGAAGCCTGCCAAGGCACTATTCACTGCTGTGCTGAATTAAAGGCAAGGTGGTAAAGGGGATCCTAGAACAGGGGCGTTAGAGACTGCAGTAGGCAGAAGGCTAATTCATCATTGGGACATCACGGAACCCAAAGGCCACAGTTAGCTTAGTAGTATATTTTGGCGCCCATGTTTGAAAATGGTTATTCTGGCTACTGGTGGCTTTTAATGACACCACACTGAGAAAGCATAACTCAGAGAAGGCTGAAATCCTATTTTATCTTACTTATTCTTGCATACTGACATCCCCATCACCCTAAACTCTAGCATATTTTAATTGGGAGGAAAATGGAGCATATAGTGAAAGTCTTTTTTAGTGACAAAGCCAGCAAGAGTGGAAAAGAAATCAAAGATTCAGTTTGGGAGAACATAACAAAGACTACTTAAAAAACATGGTGATTGGGCAAGGGGCCAGCCTGGAGGCACAATTGTTAAATTCACACGTTCTGCTTCGCGGCCCGGGATTCACCAGTTCGGATCTGTGATGCGGACCTATGCACTGCCTGTCAAGCCATGCTGTGGCAGGCGTCCTACATATAAAGTAGAGGAACATGGACAAAGATGTTAGCTCAGGGCCAGTCTTCCTCAGCAAAAGGAGGAGGATAGGCAGCAGATGTTAGCTCAGGGCTAATCTTCCTCAAAAAAAAAAGCAAACAAAAAAACAAACATGGTCATTGGGCAAGATGTTTCCTAAACCATCTGAAACACAGGGATTGTCATCTCCAAAGACTACAGGAGATCCCCAAGCACCCTGCCTGACCCAATCTAGTTCATCTTACTCTGATGGAGAACTGTTCCTTCGTAAAAGGAGCATTTGCTACAGCTTATTCCAACGTCAACTCATCTCATCCTCAGATCCTTGACAATAACTGTGCCTGGCACATAGTAGGCTACTAATATTTGTTGCATAAATGGCAAATTCTTTATAATTACAGTCAGGCATCACTTGACGGGAATATGTTCTGAGAAATGTGTCGTTAGGACATTTCATCATAGTGCAAACATCTTAGAGCGTACTTACACAAACCTAGATGGTTTGGCCTAATACACACCTAGGCTATACGGTACTAATTTTATGGGACCACCATCATATATGCAGCCTGTCGTTGACCGAAACATCATTATACAGCACATGACTATATTCTTAGGCTATTTCTCTTGAGCAAACAATATCGATTCCTTTATATATTTATCCATCTATCACAGGCTTCAGTTTCCTATTTTATTATTTCATCTTTGTAGCTTTCCTATAAAGCCCTTCTAAGCCCTCAAAACTCCACACAGCAGCTTGCGGCAGTGTACTGGACTGACTTATATAAGGCCCTCGTCTTACTCCTTCACAGCACTGGTGCTGGCCACCTCTATTTGAGGTTCTTGGCAATGCAATGAACATTGTAGTCTTTTAAGCCCTCAAATAAACAATAAAATATTACAGCAGGAAGACACTTTAAAGTACATTTGGCTCAAGCTTTTCAGTTTTATAAATAGAAACCAAATAGAGACAAGTTATCTGATGTACTCCAAGTCATGCAGATAATTAGTGGAAAAACTGAAACTAGAACCCATTTTTACTTAGACAACGTGTTTTCTACTATTTCACATCATCGTTATTTTTCTAGCAATAATTATTTTAAGGTAGAATCCAGGCAAATGTACTCAAGCCCAAATATAACTTCCACATTCTCTAAATTAGAAAAAATAAAGTCTATTTTTTTAAAACGTATGCTTTGCTTCAAGACAGGTTACCAATATTTTTCAGTGAGTCTCACTTATGGATTACTTCTACATCAAAAGCATGTTTTTAATTGTACCAATTAAAAAGTTTGTAATGATAGAACAAGTGTTTAGGGAAAACGGCATCCTTTGACTCTTGAATTACTGTTTCACTTTTTTTGGGAATATATATTTTAATTCTAGATTATTCCTTATTAACTAAACCTGCATCAAAAATGTATGGAAAAGGGGCCAGCCCAGTGGCATGGTGGTTAAGTTTGCACGCTCTGCTTTGGCAGCCCAGGGTTCACAGGTTCAGATCCAAGGTGCGGACCTGCACCACTCATGAAGCCATGCTGTGGTGGCATCCCACATAAAATAGAGGAGAATTGGCACAGATGTTAATTGACAATGACAAAATTCCTCAAGTAAAAAGAGGAGGATTGGCAACAGATGTTAGCTCAGGGCCAATCTTCCTCACACACACACAAAAAACCTTATTAAATTACAATATATGTATATATATGTGGAAAAGATAATCCCTTCCTTTTAGTTTTCTCAGTGTATCCTCACTGATTGCTATTCTATGGAGTAGAATATATGATATATATAATCCTAAATATAAGTCTATAATCCTAAACTCTACAAATTTTTCTCTAATTCAAATATGTAACTTACACATATGTATTTCAGAAATATATCAATTACATGAACAAATGTTACATTCCTCACATCACAAGTCCTCAAGTTGTGATCCAAATTCCTTTACTGTTCATGCTTGAAAACACTCAGATAGAAGGTGCTGTTCTGAAATCTAAAATTCTTGATCCTTTGAAAGAAGTAGCTGTTTTGGAATCTAACTCTGCTTATACATGTCCATACGTATGTGTACTACCCAACGTGACCACACAGAAATGCAAAAACTCACAGATTTCCTGAGAAATATCTGTATGAATTATGACATTATTCCAAATCCAAGAATACACATCAATGCACTCTTCCAGAAAAGTGCCTTTATATCTGGCAAATACATATACAAATGCCCTGTACAAAAGCAGCTCTCATCAGATGAGTGATCAAGTCCTTTTAATCAACACTAACAAAAGATAAAGCCCTTACAACATTGTCTAAAAGAAGTAACAATTTCTTTGTCTTTACTCACAAGTATTTCCTTTTTCAGTGAAAAGGATATTCTTATCATAGGACTCATCAGCCAGAGCTGAGTAAGCAAGGACCGGTATTTTTGCCCCCAGCCTTATTCTGCCCCCTTTGGCCAGGGATAGCTATAATTATTCTCCAACTTAAAACTTGGTTGCACACAGCTTTGCTGAAGGGGCAAATTGAGCCCTCCCTTTTGCAGGAGCCCACGCTGTGAAGACAAAAGTGTCTATCTCCTAGCCGGTCCTGTCATTGCACTGAGATAAGCCAGGGCACCAGTTTCCCCTCAGTGCCTGAAAGGCAGCACAAATTCTACACTTGTGCAAATTCAGAAGGGCACAAAGGAAGGGCACAGGAGCAAATCAACAACCAACAGACATTCCTGAACCTCCACCAAGGAGCCGGACATGTTAGAGAGCACTTGGGCAACAAGGAGTGGGAAGCCATGAGAGCATGTTTTAATAGGATGAGTGACAATGCACAGACAGAACTTTTCCTTTCTAGCAGAGTACCAGGCACACCCTGCTTCTTCAAATCCATGTCCCCAAAGGAAAGTTGCATTGACTAGTATATATTACACGAAAGTACACTATTTTCTATATTATTTCATAATGCCTTAAATTTGAATAAACATAAACATAAAACTTTAGCAAGACACATTTTTAATATTACATACAGTTTCTTTAGCTGATAAATGTGAAAGTTTCCCGAGTGCAAGTGAGCAGGTGTTGGGACTCGCCGTGTTAAACTATATGGAAGCTCATCTCTTTTAAGATGAGGCATGTAAGTTTCAGACAGTGACATATTAAACCAGAATAATGACTGCCATGGAGAGGAAAGTTCATATTAATAAATAAATGTACCAAATTTTGTAGACATATTCTCTTATTTGAGGTCAAATGAAAAATTTGTATTCAAAGACAATGATCCTATAAAATCCAAAAGCACTGGAAACTAGGGACACAGGATCAGCACATTTTCCTCTAGCAGAACAAGGAAAATGTTACCAAGAAGGAATTTTAAAATTATAACAGTGCTCACTTCAGTGCTATAGTTAAATTTATGTCAATATTTTGCTGGTAAACCAGATTTTTCAAGGGAGGTTGTACATTAACTATTTTAGCTGACTACAGACTTACATAGGACACATAGGTTATTTTTTCCTCTAAGAAACATATTTCAACAGAATCACATCTAATGAGGCCCCAGGTTCATATACTGTCAGAAAAAAGACCTGACAGATTTTAAAAAGAATATTCAGCTTAGAAGATATGAAAATAACACATGTGCTTTCTTGTTCATTTAAAACTTTACATAAAGTTGGGAGATTGATAAATGTTCTTATTTTCACCTTAGCATAAAATTTGTGCCTGAGAGTACTCTGGTTTCTCTTCAGATCATAGAAATCTCTTGCTGTTTACTAAAGATTTCCATGGAGAGGAAAAGTTACTAGATTTTTTAGGAATTTAAAAAAAAAACATGATACATACAATTTACTCTCTAATGGCTAAGAAAAAAAGTTCTGTGTCTCTCTTTCGATATATATCTATTCTGCAACTATGTTTATCTACAGATATGCATATTGAGTGTGTGTGTGTGTGTGTGTGTGTGTGTGTGTGTGTGTGAGGAAGATTAGCCCTGAGCTAACACCTGTTGCCAATCTTGCTCTTTTTGCTTGAGGAAGATTGTCACTAACATCTGTGCCAATCTTCCTCTATTTTATGTAGGATGCCACCACAGCATGGCTTGATGAGCAGTGCTAGGTCTGAGCCCAGGATCCAAACCCATGAACCCTGGGCCGCTGAAGCAGAGTGTGTGAGCTTCACCACCATACCACCAGGCCGGCCCCACATACATATATTTTTATATCTAGATATAATATAATAAAGATATATATATATAATACAATCAAGAGACAGAAAACATATGATAAAGCAAATTAAGCAATTTGTTTAAGAAATCAGCAAATCATATTGGTGGTCTTTGTACTATTTGTATTCTTGCAACTTTTCTTTAAGTTTGAAATTATTTTAAAATATAAAATGGAAAGAACAAAAATATTGGGCCCAATGGTCATCTTCATACATATTTTTTAAATGCATACTGCAGAGCACCAAAAGCAAGAGTCCTGAGACCAAAGCGTCTCCTTCCCATAGAAAGGGATAACCTTACAGGACTGGAGGAATCCCAGTGAACACTACCCCGAGACCTGCCAACTGAAGTTCCAGGTCTTTAGGAGGCAAATAAAAAGTGACCTAAGGGTTGTCCTTTAGTTCCGTCTTATAATACAAGAGGATTCTTTAAAAGGTAAATTATACATCAAGATGAAGAGAAAATAAAGATAGGAAAAGAGGTGGCATCAGTATATTGTGATGTCCTTTCCACCTGCAAGAACTGGCCACCAATTTGAGCAGACCTTTGAAAAGTCAATACAAAGAGCAGCGTGAGTACACAGCTGACATTGGACCAGTCATTTGGCTTCTCATCTGTAAAGTCAGTGAGCTGATGAGAGAGTCTCTTCTACCTCTAGGATATATGTCATCTATGGATCCACCAAAAAGTAATATTCTAAAGTAGCATCCTCCAAAATTCTGATACGTGGGAGAGGCAACCAAAATTAATCACTGTGTCTAGTATACAAGCCACAGATTTCTACAGCACAGATAGTTTTTATAAATCTCTTTTCAGAAAAACAAAGTGATGTTTTTTGTCTCTAACTCTGTACTCACCAGAAATACATGTGTGTGTCTGTACACGTCAAAGTGCATATGCACACAGGCCCACATGCAGAGAACTGGGTTACATCATCGTCTTTTTCTCCTTGGGAACAACTTTGCTCAGATCATATTATCCCACTTAATAGATACCATCTCTTAAAACATAAAATAATCTCAGCCAAAGAACATACATTTCAAATTTGTAAGGCAATTGCTTAAAGGTACTATTTATTTAGAATCCCAGAATGAGATTTTGCATAGAAATGTAAATATTTAGTAAACTATTCACATAAATTTTTACCTCAGGACTGCCATTAAATATACCATCCCCATATCCAGTGTCTTCAAGGCTTTTTAGATGGAAGGAATGTCCCACATCACTTATGCCAATGATGCTGTAGGGAAAATGGAACCCATTCTCGGTCTCCTCATACTTGAGCAAAATAAAGGAACAACTAGAAATAACTTCCTATACTTGCCCTCCAATGGTCTGATGACTGTCTCTGAACCAAAAGATAATACTCATCCATCTAATCATTGATGGCATCAGAGTATTACTTGATGCTGGACTGATGATATGCGACCTGTAAGTAAAATGTTAGTGTCTGCATATTTTTATGTAAGATGTCCTTCTGGATGTAAAAGGGACTTTGCATGTATTTAGTGAGACGCTAAGATTATATTGTTAGAACAACACTGGAAAATGAGAGAAAATCGACTTGGTCAATAGAAGAAAACCCTGCTGTAGCCCATTGGCAACAGGACTAGTGTGACCCTACCTGGGTCACACCATTTCGCATTATTTCTCAGCTACTGCGTGCAATGAGGATGCATTATCAGGGTGAAGTGAGCTGAAAAGGCCAGGGAAACCCTGATGCCTTTTTCTACCACTAGCTGGTACGTGCCCATATAGGTGAATGTGACACATGATAAGGAGGCAGGACTTGATGTCAAAAGACCTGTTTCTGCAACTAAAAATATATTTGAACATTTATGAAAAACACCAACACACTGAAGCTCAGTTTCATCATCTATAAAACAAGGATGATATTAGTTATGTCATAGAGGTCTACAGAGGACTGAATGAGATAACACGTGAAAGCACTTGGTAAACTATGACATATAGACAATATACAGAATTAATATGATGGTAATGTGCCACCAAGAGATGGAGCTGATCCTCAATTCAATTATCCTTTAGAACTCATGATAAAGCCAGCACAGACTATTCTTATATGACACAATATTGTGCAACATTGACATAAATTTTGAGAGATTGCTGTAGTTGATAAGAAACTTCCTACACAATATTAAATACTTCACATGTTGTAAAGCAATAATAAAAGCTTGGCAGATAATCTGTTGCAAATTATGAACTAGCTCTTATGATGAGCCCTTTCACATAAATAAACTCAGTAATGCCAACCCAGTAATTTAGGGTCTGTGGCTTTGTTAAATCCCAAGACAGAGAAACATGAATAAATGAATGAATGAATGAAGAGAGATATAGACATAAACCTTGCTGTCTCTGCATAACACTCAGCGTATGCTCACTTTCTTTACTTGGCTGGAGTCTCTCATTGAAAATACTTGAATTCATGTCCATGAGTCCCCTCAAATCTCAACTCAGTTAACTTAGTGGCAAGAAAAAATATACATAAACTATTTGGCTTGAGAAAACTAAAATACCAATTGATCATTTGAGTTGATCACTTTTCTTCTTGTTTTCTTGTTCTGGGGCAAATGATATAACCAGGAATCTTTTCTTTTAGATTTTTCATTCATCCATTCCTCAATGTCCTACTGAGTGTCCATTATGTGCCAGGAACTTACTTGGTGAGAAAGAAGATTCAAATCAGTTCATATACACACCTTCTTATTTGCCATTCACTTCCAAGCTCTATTAATACCATAAAACTCAAGGTTTACTCTTGACCTCGAGTGTCTTAACATGTACCTGTAAAACATACTTATGGAATATGGAATTAGGGCAAGAAAAAGTCCTCAAGTTTGGAAGTTTCAGTCTATGTAGGCAGATTTTCAGACAGACAGAAAAGCCATCTTTTTATGTTGTCATTTCCCTCACGGGTGTTTTAAATATTACTGGTACATTATAAATTTTATGGTTAAAAAAAAGCTATTTAATTTGTAAACATGCCCTGGAGCATCCTGAGAGCACCAAGCCTTTATATATTTCTTTATGAACTGATTCAATAACAATGAACCAAGAGTAGGTTTGCGGGCAGAGACTCCCCACCTCAAATTAAACCTTTAAAGACCAAGAGGACCTCACAGGCTCAAGCAGCTGTCTCAGGTCACTGAAACAGAGACAGCCAAATTTCTCCAACAAGTGGTACTATGATGAATTTAGATGTCCAGGTGGCATCTAAGCTGCGTTTAAGGGTTTAATGTTGGCAGCCTCCAAATAAAAAGAATCCTCAAAGGTCACTTTAAACATTAATTTAGAGCTACAGAGTACAGTGATTGGAGCATGGAATCCACTAACTGAAACACATGAATAAACACTGTCAGGGGCCAGACTTGACTGCCCAGGGGATGGAGCTGGTGGGCTAGGGAGCCAGGGCCTACACTGTCAGTGAGTTACAGAGAAGACACATAAATGCAGTGCCAACCACTGACCACTTCACTACGTGAATTTCAGCCTGGCTACTGATGTTCAAATAAAGTATTTCACACTGCATTCTCTAACTCCATTTCATCATAGTATAAATAACTAGAGAAGAAGGAATCCTCTACTTGCACCTGGCAACATCTTTGAGTATAATACACAAGTAATATTTTTCTCAAAGAAGATACACTCTTCAGCACAATTACCATACATTTTTTTGGGTGGGGGAAGTGGCTTAGAGAGTCAATCTATGGTAGTCACGTAAGGAAGATGGATATGTAGAAAAGACAGGCCCAATGCAGGAGAACCAGTGGCTTGACAATCTCAGAAGACTTGTGAGGGAGAAGGGGGCTGCAGTGCATGAAGGAATGAGTAGAAAGTAGTAGTTGTTCCAAAGGCTATACTAAGAGAAGGATCGTGTTTCAGCCCCAGTGCCTGGCACCCAGGAGGAAATCCATAAGCGTTTGCTGAAAGAGAGAAAACTGGAATTATGAGACTGCAATCTGGAGAAATCACAGATCTGAGGCATCTTTATAAGATTAGGAGGAACACTGTTTTTGAAGAGCAAGGGGAACTTTGAAAGTGGAGATGGAAGGACTGAAGAGGAAAGAGAAACTGGGTCCAATGACTGGGCCCTGTACTGGGAGCAGAAGAAACACCAGAGCAGGCCAGGAGACAATGACTAAAATACTCTGCAGGACCCTCTGAGGGGGTCATTGCTGCTCAGGAGATAAACTCTCGGTGCACTGAGTCAACGTGAGCGCTCAGTGGTGGGCATGTGGTGGAGGGCTTAAGAAGACATAGGAAAAGTCCTTTATTTTGGACATTAGCTTTCCATAGTTAGATATAAAGGGTACAACAGATTGGGGGAAGGTAGGAACCCAGTCAGGTTAGACCAAAAGCAATTTGAAATAATGAGCTATACTTCCTTTAAGAAGAAACAGTCTTTGCTTGCGTCCCATTAATTTGCAGACACAGTGAATCTATAGAATAAAATCACTCTTTGACACAGATACAAGTTAATATTAAAATTTAACCTCACACTTCTTTCTAAATACCAAAAAACTATTGACTGATTTGATTGACACATTTCTCCCCTAATTATCTTTTTACTCCTCATTTCTTAAACAAAACAAGACATAACTAATCAATAATTTTACCAAGCATCCCTGAGGGCTATGTTATCCATGCTGTCCACACAGCTAAACAAAAATAATCATTCATGGTCCAGTGTGGTGAAGAAGAATATACATATATGCACATTCCTATTCTCATTTCTTTTTAAATAAACATGCTTAAATAAGGGCCACATTAAAACAGTAACTGGATTCAATGATAATGCGTTTTTGGAGTCTGTTCAGGTGAGACTGAATTATCACTTAATGACTCTCTTCACCATTCAAAAACAAATAGCTTTTTTTAAGCAAGAAATAATGTGAAAATAGAACACTTGAAGTAAAATTATAATCATTATGATGCTGTCACTTTAACATCTATAGACTTAATTGTTTTACAATTGACATGTGAGAAAAAAACGTCCAAAGCTGGGTAGAAATACGCTACTGAATGCTCATTGGGAGAAAAAGAAAATGAAGACAACACAAGTGAAAAAGCAGAACAATGATTCTAGCTCTCACGTACCTAATCTACGAGACCACTATGCACAGCCTAGAGACAGAAATAAAAGTTTGCCTTTATTTTTTCTTTTCCGCTATTTTTCTTCTTAAAAGGTATGCATAAAAGAAGATCGCAATGAGCTACACATCATAAACGCCAGCATTATTAGGTGCCTGAATCATTTTTACCCTGTGCTTCAAATAGAAACAAGATTAGGTGCTGGACTTACATACAAATTGAAATTTGCAATTTTTAATAAGCTTTGTACTTCTACAGACAAATATCTGTCTCCTTGCCTCCATTCCTCCCCCAGGCTTCCCAAGAAGGTGGGCAAAAGAGTCAGATGCTGCACTTGGAAGCAGAAACTCAACATGGTGGGAGACACGCTAATGAGAGAAATTTGAGGGGAATGGAGCCTTCGATTCTACATGTGTGCCCATTCCGAACCTACTACATTTGCTGGCTAGTGTAAGAAACAGTGCAGAACTGTGGGAGCTGCTGCATTAGCACACTGGCCGAAGTATCCGAGTCGTGTATACTTCCCCGCTGCACAATCGGAACGGAAACATTTGCTCTATTGGAAGGCAGTGATAAGGATGGATTTTTAAAGTTTCCATTTTTAAGTGAAAATGAAAGAAAAATGCTCTTCTAGATGTGTTGTGCCTTTGAGCTCCATTTGAAAAAAGAAAAAAAAAGGCAGAGAAAGCTGCTGTGAAGGTCACCGAGTGAAAGAACTTCCTCGGGGCACAGAATAAATTAAATCCCAAGGAAAAAATAAAATGTGATTTCCAGAGTGTGAGGCACAAACTCCAAATGACAATGATTGACAGCCAAACTATATCCGTGCAATATCCAAGACTGCACGTTCTCATTTACCTCAGTGTAGCCAGCAAGCGCCCATTAAACATCCGTCTGATGCCCAAATTAACCTTCTTGGCAAACTGAAAGAGGCACAAACTATCATAATCAACCTTTCATTATCACAGCAGCCTCTAGTTAAAGGGTCAGAATAATTGTGCCATCAGAGCCTTGATTGTTTTCAATCAACAGACGGCTGGAGTGACAGCTCGGTGATGGAGGGGTCTGATGAAACCGCACCAGGCCTAATCAGAGCAGATGAAAGGCAGGCATGATTGGTGCAAATGAACAGTCGTGCCTCTCCTTTTCATTTACAATCTGAAATTACTCTTAAATTTGTGAGGTTTTTTTTTTCCTCCCTTATGAGCACCACTGAAAGAATGTTTGACTTATTATGAGTTCTGACAGTGCAGAGTTATAAAACACAGGTAGGGTTATCAGCTGAGGCTTTAAGTGGGTATTCAGCATAATTCTAACAAATTCACTCTTGAAAAGCACAAAATGACTAAAAAGGCTTCCAATGACCTAACCTCTCAGTGCTGTTTGATTAACAGACCCATTTATTCCGCTGGCATTCTGAATGACGAGAAGATAAAACCGAGGGCAGAAATACCCTGCAAATGTTTTCTCTCAACCCCACAGCTCTGTTTACTTCAGCGATACTTCCCCTGCCCCAAATCCTCCTGTTCTTGAAGAACACCACACAGAACTCAAACGAGCTCGTCCATCAAAGGGCATGGATCAAACAGGGGTTGTTTTTGGTTAAGAATATGAAGCTACAAGATCCCACAAGGGTAGGAAACAGACTAGAACCCACCAACCCTAATGCTGATATCAAAAAGAATATTTGGGGAAAAGAAATAAAAAATTTTATGATAGGCCAGACTAAATTTGGCATAAAAGGGATTTGGAGAACATCGAGACAATACAGAGCTGCAGTTATATAGCAGCTATTGTTAACTATAGACATTAACATCCTTAATGATGAATGGAATACACACTTGGAGTAGCAAAAATAAGCTTCTAATTTCTATTTTCTTCTTTAATCTTGAGATTAAACAGCCAATCAAGAAAGTACTATGATTCAGGTCAGTACTGCAAAACAAAGGAAAGTCTTTTAACTGCAAAGATAAATATGCATCTAATCTAATCTGTGTGTGCATATCTGTGTGTGTATATGTGTCTGCCGGCGAGTGTATGTGTGGTGTAAACCCCACCTACATGTGTGTAAGAAATAGGGGACAGGGTGGCTGTTGGCTCAGGATTTAGGGTGATTTTTAAGCTCTCTACTCAAAATTTTTACATAAAACCTAAGCCATTTTATTTGCCAGATTGTGTGTTGCAATGACGAGATAAGGGTATATAATTAGCAAAGTAAAAAGAAGAGTTATTAAAAACAGCCTGGAATTTTCCATGCAATATTTAGCAAAATTTGTTCTCTCATAGCCAGACCTCATTTTATGGGTTAATTGCTCACCATAAATGTACCCAGAATGTACAAAATTCCCATAGTTCCATCTACATGTAAATACACTTCAAGAAGGATATTACTAAATCTGTCATATGACTTTCTGTAGCATCTCAAAGTTTTCATTTTGATTCTTTTTTAGGAGACAATTCTCAAAGGAAGATATCTGGCAAATGGTTCGAACACAAGTATTTTGCAAACCCATCCTTGCTCTCCTGCCAAGTTCTCAAGTGTCCATATTCTTCCACGGACACTTTACTTCTCGTGTGCACACAGGCACCTCCAGCAAGCTTTATCCATGACAAGTGCTCCCTTATCTCCTAATGGATTAGTTCCTCTCCCAGTGTGGTACTGGCTTTTTAAGGCACGACTTCCTTCTGCCAAAAGGCAGTTTGTGTATCGGCCAAATAGGATTGACTTTGGGATACTTGACAGCACATGGGATCTCAAACAGGATTTCCTAGCTGGATCAGAGAGCATGAAGATGAAAAGCAGGCCAACCCAGGTAAGTGCCAGTTCTAACCCCTAGAATCCAAGAGGTGTGGAATTAATCATTCTAAAGTACTACACAGCCATTTACATGGCCTGAATCTTACACGAAATGAGAAGAGAGAAAGATGTTTTGGGGGATCTGGCAAACCTGATACATCAACTCCTTCATTTCGTTTATTATTTACCCTTTATATTGGGCTTCACTCCAGAGTGTATAGTCCCAGCAATGGGCAGAATAAGAAATTGCTCACAGTCCTCAGCAGGTTCAATGTCATTCTCACGGCCAAAGACGGGGATGCCTAAAGAGTATTCGCCTCTTAACTAAGTGTCATCCTTTCTGGATGCAGAGGTTTAGTTTTACTTTCAGCTGTGAGTAATTTCCCACTGTGATTGGCTGACTTATAGTCAATTTAGTATAATTAATGCCAAATTACATTGTAATTCACATAGAATTACAAATTAAAAGCTATATTAAGAGCAAATGAATTAATCAAAATTAATGATATTATGCTCACTTGTTTTAAAGTGTTAATAAGACAGGTCCTCCTAAAACGTTTAAACTTTAGTGCACCATCCATCACTTCTTCAATTACCTGATTTCCTTGCATGGCCAGAGGAGGTAGCGTGTGGGCACTTCTCATCAACAAAAACACACACAAACAAGATATGTGCCTCCAGCTGGCAGGACTCTTTTTAGTTTCTGTTCTTGAAGCATAAGTAATATCTGTGCCACTTACCAAAACTGACTTGTAATACTTCCTACAGAAAAAGGGGAACAATGTCAAAAACCTGTGATACCTATTTTTGGAATCCATCAAGGATGTTTTTTCCTAAGAGGATTTTTCTTCCTGGTTATGGTTTGTCTACCGGAATATTGAAATCTGTTTGCATTCCTCCAATGTGCCACTCCAAGTAACACAGAGGTGGTCAGACTATGGAGTAGAACCTCACCACAGAGAAAGCATTACTCTGTATTGTGGGCATAAAAGAAGTCTAAGAATTATCTTTATCTATGAATGCTGCCCATGATTACTAACTTAGAATGGCCACCTTTCTCCTCCAGATGTGTCGAGTTAAGGTGTTCTTTATTCTTACTTATAGCAAAAGTTCTGGAGGCAAGGGGTGAAAGGAGTGTGTGAGAATGTCAGTATTCTACAATCAATGTCAAGGCTTTGCCAGGCATCTCTTTTGAATGTAAATAATTCTAGAGCCTCTGGGCCACTCTATGGCTAAGTTTAGAGCCTTTCTCCTAGAATGCCAAGAACAGGAAGTCTCAGTAGTCTGATATGGCCACTGGCATGAACACCATGGCCATGGGGCACTCAACTGGCCTAATAACGATTCCCACAGAAATAGTTTGGTGATGTGGGATGTGACCACAGGCTCTGTTCTGTTGGAAAGAGACTAACATTTATCAATTTCAATAAATCGATATTTTTTTCTCCCTTTCTCTTAAACCCCCTATCTAGGCTATCGCCCAACTTCAATTTCTGCTGCATAAATTTCTAAATTTTCAATATATTGTGTGTAAAATAAAGATATAATGATTAATCCTTACCAAAGTTCCACCCGATTTCTAACAACAGCCTGCAGGCTTTCCACCACACCATCTATATACCTGCAGCAAAAAGAATGGTGCTCCAGGTTTTCTTTCACACTGATTTAAATCTCTTGATCAGATTTTAAAGTGATTCTCCCTTATGGGCCTCGCTTCCTGCTTTATACTTCATCACCTTGTGCCTTGAAGGAATGAAAGGTGGTTCTCTACCTCTGCCAGAATTCTCTATCCACTCTCCCTCATCAAACCATCCCCAAATCCAATTTTCCAGCCTCTAATAAAGAAGGAGCCTCAGCAACACTTTCTTGTACTACTTTTATTGGAGTCCTTTCTGCAACTTCCCACCAAGCCACACAACAGGTGAAAATGAAAAGTGGTAATTTATTAGGAAATGTATACCGCTGGCTCACTCATCATAGAGTAATATAACCTCTTTGACTGTGAGGAGATGTATCAGCTACTTTGAGGTTCTGTTTTGTTAAAGATTTGGTGTATTTCAAGGGAATACAGTGAGACTGCATTGAAACCTACACTGTGAAGTGAGTCAATCAATCTCTTAACCTCTGTGAGTTCCAGCTTCCTCACGTGTTAAAATTTGGGTAATAGTTGCTTTACCAACCTTAACAAGGCTGATGAGAGACCCAAACGAAATTCTATGTGGAAAGATGCTTTAAAAAATATAAAGCTCTCCAGGATTATAAAGAATTATTATTGTGGTTATTATTATTGATGAACTTCTGTGCCTAGCCTCGGGGTTTCTACCTCACATATAGCTTATAGTTGGGTTTATTTTTAAATCCCTGATAACCCACGTAACAGCAAGATGACTGCAGGCCACCAATGCATAAGTAATATTCTCCAGTCATCTTTTTCCTTCTCACAGCAGCAACAACAAAAATATCAGTGTGGAAACAACATGAATCACAATGAAAATTAGAAGCAGAGAACATAAATATGTCATATCTCATAAATCGCCTTGTTGTTCTGTTGTGCTCTTTTTTAAAAGAAAAGAAGGAAAAAAACTATTAACTCATGGGAACAGCAGCACATGAATACAAGTTAGGTCTCTTGTAATTTCTGATAATCACTGCCCCTCACAGCTACTTGACAACCCACAGCTCTAGTGCTGAGGATTAGCTGGCACAAAGTCCCTCTGAAATGCGTGTGTCATGCGTCTTGCAAAGGCACACAGCCCAGACAAACAACAGCAAGCCCGCTAGTCAAGCTCCTCGGGGATGAGTCCTCACAGAGGAATTAGCTGCATGTAGATCAGGACAAATGACTAAATATACACTCTGGCAGCTTCGCGCATCAAACCCTCAAAGAGCAGCATTGCTCAGTGTCCAGCTGGGGGCCCTCAGAGGATAAAACATCTTCCGGGCATAGCACTATCTGGCATGCGAAGGAGCCACTCTTTATTCTCTTCACCAACATCGAATAAGAAGGAAATGGAGATACTCTCATCACATTTTTAGAAAAGACTAGATGGCTAGGAGGAACTGCAAGAAGTTTCAGGAAGGAAATTGAGAAATGGTACACATTTAATTAGCTTAAGGAGATATCACGAAGATCCCCAGAAAGTACCTATCTGAAAAAAACCCAGTAATGATATATGCATATATGAAATTAAATTGAGGAAGGGTGGGAATATGATGAAAAATTACATTTTTGTTTGGGGATAAGAGTTCTCAGGCCACAGTATTTTATTTCATTTCTAGTCACCAAGGTCCAAGTGTTAAATACAAGAACACTACTCATGGAGTTCTCTGATTAAACGATCACCCACAGTCCAATTTCTCTGAGGTTTGGCATGTACCACATGGATTGACAAAGGTTTGCAAAGCTGTTTAGAGGGTATATACAATGAACAAGAGTTAACACTGAATAAAGTACTGAAGAAAAGGCAGAGGGACATGGGGTGGTATTGAAATGTCCAAATAAAAACATTTCATTTTCCAATCTAGCCATATCCTTTCAACATGCCCCAAATTAGCAAAGAAAGCATTAAACTATCTGGCACAGGTCAGTCCCCACTGGGGGGGAATCAGGCAAGGTGGGAAAGAGGAGCGAGAGTAGAGCTCCCTATCAGTCATAAGATCCAGGAAAGCAGGACCACACTGGATCTTCCCACTATTGACAGCCTAGAAGCCAGAGGCAGGCAACGGTTGTACTCAACAGGACACAATCGGGCAGAGCAGGCGCTCAATAACTACTTGAAATGAATGAAGCACATGTCATGAAGCACAGGGTTAGAATTAGCAACATGACACACGCTTGGAGGCAGGGAGAGTTTCCCATTATCCTTTCAATAGGTGGGCACTACACCAGAGAACAGGAATGGCTAAGTCCTCGCTAATGTCTTTTAAAGTCACAGGATTAATTTGATGCACCTCTGTGTCCACCACTCTCAAGTAATTTGAGCTTCTATTATGAATTGAGAAGCTGTGGACCAAAGTGGAAAAAGCCCAAGAATTAGAAGACATGAGTTAAATTTCTAGCTTTGTTACTTCAGGTTCCCAATTTGTACCACAGGAGAGCAAAGCAATGATAAATGCAGAAGCATTCTCGAAACTGTGATATGACATTCAAATATGAAGTATTATGATAGCATTGTTTGACATGTAGTACTGTTTGGAGCCCTTGCTTCTCCCTGGCCAGAGGTTCATTTGGGTCAAATTTATCATCTAAGAGATAAAAGACGGCGGCTGAGTACATCGCCAGTGTCCTCTATTTTCCAACTATCTAGGGCTAGTAGCTTTTTGTTTGGGTTCACCTTCTGGGACTCCTTTTCAGGAAAATGATTAAATCAAACTGTACCGTGGGTGTTTTTGTGGTGTAGATAAAAAGCCCAGGAGGGGCTTGTCGAAAAACCACTACCTTTGAGCTTGTTGACTACTCTAAACAACATGGGACTTACGTCTCCAGCGATGTTAAATGGTACGACTTAACGGAAGCAAATTTCCAACAAAAATACAAGGAAAAATGCAGTTTTAAAAGGCCAAACTCATTTTGTATACCAATTTTCCTAGAATACATCCAGCCTTATGTAGGAATAGTAGGCTGTCTTATTATCCATTCAATACATTTTAATATGAAAATTCGACATTATTTTTATTTATTATTTATAGAGTGCAAGAGACCAACATAGCAGCGTTCAATGCAAACACTAGAGGCACAGCCTCTGCCTCTGGGGATGTATAATCAAAAGTCAAATGTAAACGGGATTACTGCCAGCTCCCAACCAGGTGACAATGGTCCCTCTTTGCCGTACTAAAGTGGGATACGACTAGGATAAAGGAGACTCTCTCCCTGCTAAGGTCTGATCCTGTTTGACATCAGTGATGTGAGCACTGAATTATTTGGTCTTATCCATTAAGTCCGGGCAAAGTCAAGCTCAAAATACAAGGAGGTGCCCTCAACCCAACATTAATAAAGGAAGAAAAGCATTGATATACGTGCTGTCCTTATAAAATAGTAAGATAAGTCCTCGTCACTAAAAGTAGGAAACAGTTAATAATTAATAATTTAAGGAAAATAAAACTTCTTCACATTCAGAGATGAAACTAAACCAAATCTCTCTGAGCCAATAATTGAACATTTTTATCAAGCTTCTTACCCCAGGATTCAGCTTCTAACACTGTGCCTAGCACATAACAGAAGCTCAAGAAATATTATTATTATTGTTTTTATTCTCAGTGAGGAATACTGTCCCTGAGCTAACATCTGTGCCAGTCTTCCCCTATTTTGTATGTGGGACACAACCACAGCATGGCTTGATAAGCAGTGTATTGGTCCACATCCAGGATCTGAACCTGCAAACCCTGGGCTGCTGAAGCGGAGTGCATGAACTTAACCACTACACTACCAGGCCAGCCTGAAGAAATATTCATTTTTATTTGCACAAAATATCTTTATCCATTTTAAAGTATCTTTCTTATTTCTGATACTTCAGGGATGAAATAACAATAAAGAGCTGGATTCGTGGTTTAAAATCATAAGGATCCCCCCCAGTTGGGGTGAGGCCTGGCAGAAGGAAATGGAGTTAGCAAACCTGTACTCAGCCTTACACTCCAGCATGGCTTTGGGCATTCAGTAGGTGCTCAATAAATACTGATAGTTGGAGAGCCACACCTTCTCCCTATTCTAGCAAATATAAGAATTTACATCATATTTAGACTTTTTCTATAAACTGTACCCCCATGGAAAGTAATCTCCCCCTCATTCTAGCAAAAGAGAATCTGAGGTAGACAAGGCCATGAATGCACTTTCCTCAGAAGAAAACTGAGATGAGCCAGCGCTTCCCATGAAAATGAACATAGACTCAATACATGGGAGAGGTATGGAATTGTTTTACTGCTTCATTATTTCACTCTAAGTTTTATAGCAGGACCCGGGCTCAGTAGTCTGAAACTGTATGTTGAATCTAACAGGAGAAATTTAACAGGGCCCTATTGAAACAAAGTCCTAAGTTAGAGCTACAACTTGAAAGCAAAATAAAACTGGTGGAGATTTGCCAGGTCACGGATGTGAGTGACCTCATGCCCCATGTTTCCTCTTCAGCTGATCTGCTCATTTTTAGTCTCCTCTTTCTTTGAGCCCAGTAACCAATTTGGTGTCTTTCATCTGAAACCTGAGAAATCACTGGTCTTGAAACATAAGACCAAATTGTTGAACTGAATTAAAAAAAACAAACAGTGTGTAAGGGAATTCCATGTCCTTATACACTAAAATGTGTATATGGTTCCAGTCTCTATGTTACCTGTGAATATAAAGTAAAGTTAACCAAGGGCCAAGTAATTTCAAGCCATGGGCGGGAGAAAAAAATTGTCTGGGGGGGGGGGGGAAAGAAGCCCTCTGTAAAAAAAGAGACAAAGTTTCAAAAGGTCAGATGGAAAAAAAAAAAAAAGAGCAAATATAGGGTATAATCTTGGGGGATTTCACAGGTTTCCAGATCCACAGAATGGTTATTATGGCCTGCAGCACATTTTAGCAGAAAAGGGACTGGACAAGGGACAGCAGGAAAAAGTAAAAAAAAAAAGAGTTTGTTAGGTAAGGATAATTTGAAGTTTCTTAAGACACGTTCTTCAGGGCCAGACTGTGTTAAGTCTGGTGGATAACGAAAATGAGACCTTTCACCAAAAAAAGGGAATGTCCCAGATTATATTATCAGCAGATAGTGGAAGAGACACACATGTAAACATGTGTGTGTGTTTACAGGGCTCACACATGAGTTACCAGCTGCACATATTAATTAAATAGCATTACCCCTCCGTCCACTTTTCTATCACCTGTCCTCCTTGGTGCCAATCTCCTTTCTCCTCCCCAACACCCCTGCTTCACTGTTCTTCTTTAAGACATGGGATGGGGATTTGTCAAAGTCAATGAGCACTTTATTACAGTAAGAACGTTCCGTAATGAACAATTCAGCAATTTAATGAGATTCTGTAGATCTGTCTCCAGCCTGTCCATCAAGATTCACTTCTGTAAAGCACCCTGACACTAATCCTCTGGCATACCCAATCTTCACCCTGGGCTGAATATTAGCTTCTTCCATGGCATATTGCATTACTAGTATAACCTCAGCAAAAATGAACTTAACTATACCTGAGGCCATAGGGCTGGTCTGATTTGATTTTTCTCTATTGGGCTGAGTATGAGAGAATTACTTATTTACTAAGATAAAGCCAAAACAGTTTCTTATTTCCTGCTGAATGGCTAAATTGATCATATTTATGTGAGTTTTTTAATTCTTTCTTGAGGACCAGTTATAAAAAAAATATTGCCTGCAGCAGAAAGCAGTCTTTAAAATTCTACATTATATTATTAGTAACCTTTAGAGAGGCAATTATGATAACTCTTAAGTGGGCAGTACGGAATTTTGGACCCTCAGACATCTGTACTTTACCATGCCAATCTCTGGCAGTGCCTTCAATGTGCCACAAAAGGAGATAGAAGCCACCAGGATGGTCAGCTCAGATCTCAATTCGGTCAGAAATAATTAAATGCAGAATGCATTCCAAGTCTTTCTTTTTCCCTTTGGGAAGTGAAGGAAAATTTGGCAATTCCCCACTTTGAACTGACCAGAGTAATTTTGATGATGAGTGTTTATAGGGGAGAACCAGAGATAATTAAAATTCATACCCAAAACTCATACCCACCAACACCTTACACCTTTGACCTCTGCCTGAACAAACATTATGAGAAAGCAGAAAAATTTACGGCTTGTTTTTTTCCTTTCTATTTTCTTTGTTAAGACAGTGTGGAATCCTGGAGAGATGGGGTCAGGTGTGAGCAGACTTGGATTTGAAGGCTGGCTCTGCTCTGTAACCCTAAGCAAGACACTGAAGCCTCATTTTGCTCATCTGGAAGACGGCGTGATAAAAGCCAACCTTCAGGCTTGTTGCAATGATAAGTCAATAAGTTTGCAAAGAGCCTGGGTCCTAAAAGGCCCTCAGTACACTGCAGTTTTTTATTATCCTCACTGGTGGAATCAACAAGAAGAGGGAAGTTGCTGATTAGGGTAAGACAAAAAAAGAAATAAGGGAGAAAGGCATCAAGAAAATCATTAATCAGTTGAGTCAGATGCTGGATAGTTAACAGCCACCTATGACTCTGTTTTGGCCAAATTAAAGTACTCTCTGAAAGTCATTTGTTAAGATACAGGGTACTCACTGCTCCCTCAGCTAGTAGAAGACTTCGCACCTTCCCTGATAAACTACATATAAATATTTTTCAAACAATCATGAAATCTTGAAGGTATGGGTGCCCTAAGCAACAAGACGACTAGCCAGTGCTTCAGAGAGTAAGACAGACAGGGTAAGATGAAGGGGAGAAGATGGGCTGTGACTGTTTCCCAGAGACATCATGTGGATTGTTCAAGGATAGTCACTGGGGATGAGCAGAAATGGATTTAAACTGAATAATCAACTTGAAAACACAAAACGTCCTCCTGTCCTCTAGACAAAGGATATTTGAAAAGAATGCTATGTCAGGCGAAAAGGCAGGGCTTAGGAAAATAGCAATGAATGCAGAATGAACTAAGGAGGGAGATTTTTCCACTGCAGTGCAAAAATAGCTTCGTTTCATTTAAGGTCCCAGCTGCTCTCTACTCCAACAAAGAAACGGCTCTGAATTGTTTACAGGAAAGCCCAGAATTTATTCTGATTCCATTGGTCTTAAACATACATAAATATCACTTTACAATCCATTCTTCTCCTATACAGTTTGAGAAACTATTGTTATCGGGGAATAAAAGCCCTTGGCTCTCTCTCATGTAAACACCTTAGGCTCTGGAAGCCGCGGGGAGGGTCTGAGGAATCTCACCTGCGATTCCCTGAGTTAAACCAACAGCTGAGGCCTCGAGCCTCAAGGGCTGGTGTTCTCCAATCACTTGCCCATTAAGGGAGCGTGACTTCCAAGACTCCGACTCCGATCAGGACCAAACCAGGGAAAAGAGTTGTCATTGTTTCTCAATCGGTTAACTTTTAATCATTTCATGCCTTCTCCACGCCAAGAGAGGACCCATGCCGAGCGCCCTTACCTGCCAGATCTGCTCTTCACTCAGCGAGGTCAGGCGGTCGCTCTTGAGGACCTCCTGAAGCAGACAATAAGGAAGCATTAGAACGTCTTCCGGGCGACTCTTCAGGAGTTCTGAGAGATGTTTCACTAAGAAATCGATCACTGCTTTCTCCAACAAAGTGAGGTTAAAGAGGTCAGCAAGTCTGTACAGATCCAAGTAATTAAAGCTATTTAATTCCTGGGTGCCAAAGAAATAAAAATGGGAAAAAAAAAAGATCTCTTAGAAATCAATCCAAAAAAGAGCAGGCAAGAAATTCAGACTGACTGACTCAGGTCTGCATGGCAGGAGGGGGAGAAAGGGGACTGCAACCCACTGATAATGTCAGAAAACCACAAAAACCCTCAATTCTAAGGCTCTGGGCACAGAACCGCTGTTCTAGAATTCATCATTTTTCCTCACTTTGCCCCTCTTAAAACCCATATGCTTAAAAACAGCTTAATAAAGGGATTGAAAGCGGTTTCTGGTTTCATTGGCTGAAATGTTACTTTGAAACGTTTAAGAAACATTTTACAAATGAAAAGCATTAATTTTTCTACCCTTGCCATATTTTACATCTCACGGGTGATTAGTTTTTTCTGCTAAAGATAATGTGAGGACAGGCAGAGAGGGAGTCAGGATTAGATGAAACTATATGAAGATAGACCGACCCTACTCCTTCTCCAAAACTTCAAATTAAGTTCATCTTCGAGTAAAAACAACCCATCTTGACTTAATGAAATTTCAAAAACAGATTTTCACACTGAAGGTCTCAGGAAACGAAGAAATCTCACAGAAAAGACTCCTCACCCAAATAATTCTATATCGAACCCATCTGACATGGACGATTTATAATTGTTCTTTCTTTTTTGTTAACTTCACAACTTCAGACCATCTACGGCAATCTTCCCCTCCTTTTTTAAAGAGCTCTTGTAGCAATGCTTCATTTGGGGGGATTTTACCTGTCTCTACAAGTCCTCAAGCTCTTAGCCAGGGCTCTAAGATAATACCCCCAGAGACCCATGACTCCTGTGGAGCCTCTGTCTCATAACTCTGCAAGAATCAGAATGGGCACACAGGTTTGCTGATAGGAGACTTACCTATTTCAAGTAGAATAAGAGTAGGCTGTGTCCTAGTTTCCCCTCGTTTTTAACTTGTAATTGTTATTTTTTTTCAATTATTTTATAGAGGTCATAATGGTTAATAACATCATGTAATTTCAGGTGTACATTATTATTTATCAGTTTCTGTATAGACTGCATACTGCTCACCACCCGCAGTCTAATTTTTTTTTTGAGGGGAGGGGGGGTAAGGAAGATTGGCCCTGAGCCAACATCTGTGTCAACCTTCCTCTATTTTGTTTGTGGGATACCGCCACAGCATGGCTTGATGAGAGGTGCATAGGTCCACACCCAGGATCTGAACCTGCAAACCCCGGGCTGCCAAAGTGCAGCACGTGAATTCAACCACTATGCCACCGGGCCAGCTCCCTTGTAGTCTAATTTTTATCCATCACCATACATATGTGCCCCTTTACCCCTTTTACCCACCCCCCAGCCCCTTCCTGTCTGGTAACCACAAATCTGTTATCTGCATGTTTATCTTCCAGACATCACTGAAACCATGCAGTATTTGTCTTTCTCTGTCTGGCTAATTTCACTTAACATATCTTATAATTATTAATACGTGAGCAATATTTTCCAGTAACTTAAGGAATGCAGAATACCATTAGATAGCTATTTTCCTTCATTGATCTATTTAAGTAATTTTCAACACACTTCTCCCCTTTTCTAGTTATCTAAGAGTATTAAGAACACTTTCTAAAATATTCATATTCTAATGTATTTGTTTCTATAACATTTGAAAGTTTAAAGTAATATGTTCTAACTCTATACTGTGTAACATGGTAGCCACTAGCACATGTGGCTACTGAGTACCTGAAACGTGGCTAGTCTGATCTGAGAAGTGCTATAATTGTTAAATTACCGAATGCAAGGAGTAAGGAAAATAGAATGTAAAACATCTCATTAATAAGTTTCATATTGATTATATGTTGAAATAATAGTATTCTGGATATAATGGGTTAAACATATTATTATAATTAATTTCAGCTGTTTCTTTCTACTTTTTTTAATGCAGCTACTAGAAAATTTAAAATTACATGTGTCTCCCATTATGTTTCTACTGGATAAGGCTGATCTAAATAATAAAACGTACAATAAAGAAATTATAAAAACAGCTCTCCAAGTAACAGCTGCCTCATCATCACAGCTACCTGATTAATTTTCTTTTACGTTAGGTCCTATTTCTTTTGTGGGAGATGACACTTTAATTATATTCCTAACAGGAGTCAAGCTAGATGACTTCAGGAACCAGCCATAAGATTCTGGCTCTTAATAGCTCTGTTTGCCAACACAATTGAAAAGGAACCAATGCTTATCTTCAAAATGAAGTTGACTACAGATGACCACTAAAATCCATTGCCACTCAAGCACCCAAGGGTCCACTCACAGCCATTCAGTCAAAATATCCTGCCTTCCCATTCAGCAGATTTTATTAAAGAATACTGAAGATTTTGACTCCAGCACCAATTTTTTTCAAGACATGTTTAAATTTGTTCTCCAAATCTGACTTTTTAGCATTGGTAAATTCTGCTCTGGCAGGAAAGAAGGTGTAATCCTCGCACAAAGAGCTTCCATAGTGAACTGCAGGACCATCACCTTGAGATGAATAAATTACTTCTGGCCAGGACATCTATGAAGCAAGTTTGACTGCTGCAGGGCTCTGGATACAATTTCAGTGTCCCAGTAAACTACTCTGCGGTCCCCCAGAAGCATGATGTGACGGGGTGGAGTGTGGGGGGGTCAGTGCCTTTCAGGTGCCCCAGCACATGCCCAAGGCACGGCTCAAGGTCTCAAGGCAGCACCCAGCCTCCCAGCACAGAGAGATGAGCACGGGCAGAAGCAGAAACAACCAAGCTCCACAAAGTTCCTCCACAGCTCAGAAACAAGGGTTTTTCCCACTTGCTCTGCCAAAAAGGTTTATACGACTATGAGCTTGGGACCGGATTATGTAGCAGAAATCAAATATTCTTTATTAAGCATCTTTAAGATACTGGGTTTCTTCTGATTAAAAGCGGGCAATTTAAAAGCAGGCCAATTAAACAACGTAGAACCAGAGAATTAATTTGACTTAATGGAAGAGTTTTGAAACTTGTGCTTCTTTTCTGCTGTGTTTCTTTTGAAGGCAATTGTTAAACGCCTGCTTCCACAGTCCTGAAACGTTTTCGTTTCCTAAGGGCATAATTTTATATAACCCCCAAATCCAATCTAACAAAGCATTTCATATTAGTGCAGAACTAAGAAGGCTAAGTGGACAAGGGCTGATGGCTAACTGAACGGCAAAGAGGAACCGAACTGACTCACATTTGCGTACAAGAGAAACATCAGTGCAAAGTCTGCTCCCTATCTTCACCTTTTCATTTCTCCTCTCTTCTGCTTAAAAACCGAATTTCCCCAAATATCCAGGGCTTTCTACACATCAAAGTTTTCCATTTCCCTTACCACACATCCTTAGCACCTCAGTAGTTAAACTGTACAAAGTGGGAAGTTGAGGGAAAAAAAGGAAAACAACCTTCACTGATGTCACAATAGACATTCCTTCTATCAGGTCAGATGGGCTTTGTGAGCTTCAAGCAAAATCATCACTTCTTGTCCTTTTGGCTAAGACTATGTGTAAGCAAAATAATCGACAATAATGCTGCTTTTAAGGATTCCCATTAAAGTGATGGGGGGGAGGTAGGAAGCAATGGTTAAATTGCACTAAATGCCTACCTATAATACTGTGCATAGAAAAAAAAATCATTGCTGTTATGGAAATAGTACCATTATGTTTCTGGTTATAAGAAGTAACAAATGATCATTTCATAAAATTCAGGAAATACAAAGCATAGAAAGAAAACAAAAATCATATTTCTCCATGCAGAGATAATCACTGTTAATGTTTTTGTAGATATACTTCTAGACTTTTTGAAAGAAGTCTTTTATATATCAGAGAAAGAGCAAGAATAATTGCATTCAGGGGCAGAACAAACCGTCAACAGCCACAGGCACTTGGAGGCAACCCAGATTGGTGGAGAAGAGCGAGAGCCATAGAATCAGGTAGACCTTGTTCAAATCCAGCCCCAACACTTACTGTTGGCCATGACCTTGGGCCAATCACTGAACCTCTGTTATTCCCCATATACAAAATGGAGAGTTCACTCAGCTTATAGAGTTGCCACGGAGATAATGCATGAAAAGCACTTACCACACAGCTTAGCATATGGAAAGTAGGCAGTAGATTTGGCGAGTAAGGAACAAGAAAGGATATTTGAGCATTGTTGTTTGGCATCCATAAACCCTGATTCATCACTAAGGAAAGGTGGTCAAAATGAAAAATGTGGTCCCTTTAGATATCAAAGTCTATTTTAAGTTACACCATTACGTCAGGGAAAAAGAGGACAGCCAAAAACCATACAATTCAGTTATAAACTGATTACATGTTAAGGCCTCCACATCTAGATATCTAGCCCAAACCTCCCTCGTAAGCCATGCTGAGCTAAACACATCTACACTGAACTTATTTTCTGCTAAATTGCATCTTCTCCTGTATACCCTCTCTTAGAGAATGATCATATCCAGCCACCCACTTCAAGTTCCCCAAGGCGGCCCGTATTCCTCCCTCACAGCCAGTCAGACACCAATTCCTCTTTGCTCTTCCTCCTTAGCATTTCTTGTTCTGTTCCTCATCATTTTCTATCCAGACTTCCTGCAACAGGGTCCTGAATCGCCATTCCTGCCTCCAGCATCAAACTCTCAATCCTCTCCTTTTACAAGAATCTGACCGTACTGATCACCTGTTTAAAACCTGTTAATAGGTTCCCATTTGCTTTTGGGAAAAAGTTCAAACTCAATAACATTGCATAGCCTTCCATGAAGGGGGCCCTGCTGACCTCCTTACCCTGTAGTGTAACAGTTTCATCCACCCTGGCTTGGCTTCAGCCATTTCAGTGGTCTACGGGTGTGGTCCTACATCACATGCCAGGACCACAGCAGGCACTGGGAATACAATGACAAGGAAAAACAGGCAAGTCCTAGGCCTCATGGAGTATATAGTCTATTGGAACAGCTAGCCTTAATCAAAATATATTACAAATAAATGGAAAACTATAACTGAGGTAAAGGCTACAGACAGTAGAATATAGGGCTATGAATGTCCATAATGGGCAATTTGACCTTAAACAGAAACTTAGTAAAGGCTGTACAGAGAAACCACACAGAGCTGATGGCTAAAGGAAGAGCAGATGTTAACTCGGGAAAGGGTGGGGTAGGGATGTGTATTAACCATATTTTCTTATTTTCTGTATTCTTGATGCTCTGGCAGCTGGGGACTCACTGGGCTAGCCAGTTTTTAGAGATAGCGAACAATTCCCCCAGGAGTGCATCCTTCATTTGCAAACTAACCAACCAAGAGCCCATAATCTGAACCACCTCCTCTATCTGGCTTCTACATTCCAGGTGTCAATATTCCTCTGCCCAAGCCATCCCAGGGTCAAGTAGTAGACAACTAGAGACAGCCCATATACCATAGAGCCTGCTTAAACCATTCAAACTAAGCCAATCATAAGTCTGCTTATCCTGCCTTGTCTTGCCTTTCCCACAGAAGCCACAATAAAGGCTCTTACCCATGCTTTCCCCTCACCCCTTCTACCTCCTGACTGACCCTGGTGCTTCCCCCTATGGCCCTGCTTGCTATGCATGCCCCTTCCTCTTGGGAACTGAGAGTAACAAAGTATATTTTCAATGGCAGTTGTCTCCCGATCTGTTGGCTTCACTGTACCTGAATAATAATAAAACCTACATTTTAAAACAGGATAGTGATGGGATTGCAAGGGGAATGTTCCAAACAGAGGAAGCAGCATATGCAAAATTCCTATGGATGAGAAATCACATTTCCATGGTTCTATCTGACCATCCCATCTAAATTAGCAAGTCCCTCTTCCTCTCCACGCCACCCTCTATCACATTACTCCTTTTCATTTGCTTTTAGCACTCATCACTATCTGTAATTATCTTTGACATTTACCTACTAGTTTGTAGTGTGTTTGTCCCTCACCCCCAGCCCCCAATAAGTAAGTTCTATGGAAGGAAGGACCTGTCTGTTTGATTCACTGCTGGATCCCTAGTGCCTTAAACAGTACTGGGCGCATGGTAGGGGCTCAGGCCACGCTTGCTGAATGTATGAACCCATCTCACCTGCTCAGCTTCCCTGGTTCAGGTCGAATTGAACACTTCCACCTTTGAGTCTCCACACTGCCCCCTGCAGATTTCCAGCACAGCACTTGTCACTGTAAGTGCCCTTTGATTACAGATCTGTTTACTAAATCCAAGCTCCTTGGTGCTAAGGATTGTATTGTGTCCCTGGTATCTAGCAGGAAGCAGATGCTCAATACATATGAGTTTATTGAAAGAACGTCCATGATCTTTTTCTGTTTACTTACAACTTAGCAAAAACAGAGCAGGCCACATCTTTCCAATATCTCTACCCAATTCTGAATATCATTCAAATTGGGCCATTCTTCATACCTCATCAGCCTCCCTTGTCTTCCCTTTTTATGGCCTTCCTATACATATACACAAAGGCAAAACCAGTGGCCATTCAGTTTTCCTAGTGGGAAAATTGGTAATAATGACTAGAGTTGAAAGTGTTAATGGACAAGTGCAATATAATAGCTCTGCTGTGAAAAAAAAATATATTTCAATCCATCCAAAACTTCTTTTTCACTCCAAGAGAGAATTATTTCCTCTATCAATTGGGTATTCAGATCAAAGTACCATTTCAAGTGACACTTTGTCCTAATTGTGAGATTGTCTCCATTCTGTACATTCTGTGACTTAAAAACCCAAGGACCCAGGTAGAAGCAGTGGTTCTGAATGGAAATTATAGCTCAGCAACAAGAAACTCTCTTGAGTAAAAGGAAAATCTTTTTCTTTTTTCCTAAAAAGGTTTCATTTCTGTCACACTGCTTCTCACTTGAAATTTAGTTTCTATTCAGAATTATGGTGCATACATTGTTGTTCTTTGGGGAAATCTTCTAAAATAGTATTTATTTTCCTTTGGTTCAGGGCTATTTGGCTTCTCTCTTCCCTTCTATTTGTTTCTTATAGTGTGAATGACAAGTTAAATAACAGAAGAAGAGCCATAAAATGTGTCCCCAGTACTACATTGCCTATGGAATAAACACCAGTTTTCCATGTGCAATGATTCTGAAACCTTATATATTCCCCCAAATTCAGTCTGTGTGGCCAGTCCCCTAATTAGATCATTAAAATTGTTGTTCTCAGACTAACTACTGAATATGGTAGGGAAAAGAAAGCATGAGAAAGGCTAATACTATCTTATTTTGGGTTATATTCAAGTGTAATGACATTCATGAAGCAAATTATCAGGTGGTGAGTGGGAGCAAACAGGGCAGTTTTGGGGCTGTGGGTAAATGCTGTGGTCCTTCTACCACTCTTCCTAAACCGGGGGGGGGGGGGGGGCGGGCAGCAAGAGATGAGAAGTGTCAGCCTTTGTCATATCCCTGGTGCTTCTCATCTGCAGCAGAGTCATGAGCCATCGATTAGGAGGTGTCTCTCAATATCTCAGTTAAGCAGATACTAATAATTAGTGACCAAAGTTCATAAAAGACTTTCTTTATTTTATAATTTAGGACAGGTTTAAGCCTATCCCTGAACTAATATCACCCAGACTTACTTGCATTCTAATATACTTTCTTGAATGGGAGAAAAATGTATATAGCATTATAGCTGGGGTCTACATATACATTGCACATAACAACAGCCTAGCTTATGTATGCCACAGCCAAGAGATGTGTCTTGATGTGTAAGAATAGAGATACAGGGGCCGGCTCCGTGGCCGAGTGGTTAAGTTTGCACGCTCCGCTGCCGCGGCCCAGGGTTCGGATCCTGGGCGCGGACGTGGCACCGCTCGTCAGGCCACGTTGAGGCGGCGTCCCACATCCCACAACTGGAAGGACCTGCAACTAAGGTATGCAACTGTGTACCAGGGGGGTTTGGGAAATAAAGCAGAAAAAAAAAAAAAAGATTGGCAACAGTTGTTAGCCCAGGTGCCAATCCTTAAGGAAAAAAAAAAAATAGAGATACAAGCTGAGAATCAAGAATGCATATTTCTAACACATAGTCTATCTTTGTTTCAGCCACACCCATGTGTGCCCTGACCTGACCGTCAGTAACCTCTTGCCCATCCAGCACTGCAGTTTAATCATAGCCCTGGCACAGGAATTATACAGAACACAGAAAATATTTGTTGTCTTGTGATTATGTGAAATGTAGACTATCCCCAATATCTGTCCCACAAATACTCTTCCTTAAATCTAGGAGTTCTTGTTAAACAAAGATTTGGAAATCCGATGGAGATCCTTCAATTTAACACTAAGTATACCCATGCAAAACATGGCCTTAATAACACCTCTTTCTCTTGTTGCCTCATCTAGTTCTGAGAACATTACTGACTTGTGAAACAAAAATAAGCATCAACAACCTGTACTATCAGTATGGAAAACAATGACTTGTGTTCAAGATAACAAACAACTTCTCTCAAGGTTAAAATAAAACTAAAGCTTTTTTGACTTCCTGAGTATTGCCCCCTCTAAGATGACCAAATTGAACGGGATTCCAGATTTTTTTAGGTAATAATGCTCAACAGATGTGACTATTTTAACAATGCTGTATTTTACCTTTATAATTATGATCATACATTTCCCATTATTGATGCCCTTCACTAAACCCCCCCCTTGAAAATGTCACCTCAATTGCCACATGTCAATAATTTATTACAGATAAGGATAGTCAGGAGAGATAGTGGTTTCTATGCCCATCATGCAATAGCATCCACGAAACTTGAAGTTCTATTATAAAATGTTGACATTACATCATATTTTGAGGACTCCTCTAAATGACAAGTCACCCTTCTTATGGAAGTCAAGAAATCTTTTTTAAAAAACTACTCCCAAATCTACACCAAATAGACTGATAGACCCACTCTGAGTATAAAACCAGAATTATTTGATTTTCAGCAAAGTTAACTAAAAGTTAGATAAAAACATTGCATTGGCTGCTTATGGGGATGAAATACCAAGTAAGATGTAGTAAATATGAAGCTCTTTGTCACCGACTGAATCCTAATGCTTCCCACTTCAAGTCTCCTGTGACACACAAACTAAGATGTCCCTAAGCTATTCATGCCTATATCTTCCAACAAGTAAAACTGTTCCTAGGAAATTAGTAAAAAGCAGGTTTTACATCTATGCTTTTTGTATCCTGTACAATGCTAATCATAATGCCTTTATCACAGATTGTAATTTAAAAATATCTGTTGGATTATGAATCTGAAAGAAAGCAAAACATTTTTAAAAGTTTCAAAAAAGAAAAGCAAATCCATGACTTCAAATGAAAAGAGGAAATGATAGTTTGGGTATAAGTATGATTTTTATAATTGGGCAAAATGAACAGAACTCCAAAATTAAATGAGAAAAGTGCTCTCAAATGTTTGATCTGAGCTTAAGAAATTCTCTCTTGATGCTAACTACATATCAGGTTTTTCATACAATTGGTAAATATGGTGGAAGGCCCACTTGTGACGCCAGGGGCATCAGGCCTGGCTTCCATAGTAAATCTTGGGTCTTCTGAGTTTTCACCTGTTGGTTTGTTTCCCTTCCCAGAATGTTAAAAAAGAACCTTACTCGTCTTGGTGTAAGAACCTTACTTCTCTTAGTGACAACCGGAAATACATATGTCCATGCTGTGCCAAAAATAGATCAAACATTATCAAGTGGGACTGAATGCTCACGATTTTCCTTTAGACCCTAAGGGGAACCCTAAGAATCCTTGTCACAAATGGTCATTGTTTGTGAAGCATTTAAGGACTGTTTTATTCAACAGACTTTAACAAGCTGAGACGAAATGGGAAGTTCCGTATTATAAATACTCTTCCCTTCTTGGGGTAGGGGGGACAATCAAGAGCAGATGCCACTTCCTAAAAAAGCCAGGCCACTCCAGCTGGAAGGATTGTTCTCTCTTCCGACTTCTAATTGCAGGAACTACTTGTATCATTAGTTTAATCCTTTGCCAGTGGTTATACACTTTTCTCCCCAGCTGTGCATAAAGGTGCAGACTGTGTCTGTATTTCTTTACATCTTCCTGTCTTGCACAAAGTGGCTACTCAGTCAATTTTGATTGATGGATAGTGGGATTGAAGAAAGAATGTCAGACTTATAAAAATTCAACTTTTATTTCCTTGTTTACAACAAAACATAGATTCTCCTGCTCCTCTAAAACATTTAAAATATTCTTAATATTTTAAAATTTAAAGAATTTATTAAATATTTAATAAATTTATTAAATACTTTAATATTTAAATAAGTGAAAATATCTAAAAGTACATGCCTAGAAGGTTTTCCACACTTGAGATAAATAGGGCAGCCCAAAAAGAGAGAGAGAGAAAAACAAGTTATTGCCCCAACTTTTCACAATCGTATGCCATTTTTAGACTACCATTTGTATCAAGTGTATTGTCATCTTTATGGCTCAGAAAGATCATAAGTTCAACTGGCTATTTACTTGGGTTTATAATTTTATATTTTCCCTGTCTCTTTCACTAGGTTGTAAGTTGTGGGGACAAGGAACTAGTTATATCATTAGTTTGGAGTTGTAGGAAAATCACATGATTGGGGGTGAGCCATCTGGATTGCCTCAGCAAGTGGTTAACTTCTCTGAGTCTAATTCCCTCATCTGAAAAATGGGAAAAGTGATCCGTGATAAGGATTCCCAAAAATATATTAAAGTGCCTTCCACATAGTAGATGGTCAACATACAGTAGCTATCATTGTTACTATTATTCCCTTTTAAAAATGCTATCAACATTGCTTAAACTATAGCTTTGTATATTCCATGAGTTTCATTCACAGATGAGTGAAGAGAAGAAAGCACTGAATGTCTAATATGGACTCTGTTTTTCTACAAATATAAGTGAAAAATCACAGTTGTCACATAAAATCATTCATTTCTTTTGTACTTAAAAATCACTTCACCAGAGATAAACAAGGAGAACAGATGAGACATTATACCGGACCGTCACCAAGTATGTATTACTATAATATACTCTGGTTCCCATGCTCTATATTACATGTAGCAGAAAAGGCACACGGAGAAATCTAAGGATGGAGGAGCTGCATTTCTTTATGACCTTATTTGAAAGATAAACTCCTTGGGGAAACACAATTTATTCAGATTATCAAGACCCTGCTGTGCAAATCTACAGTCTGGGAGCACACTATGGAGATCAAAAAATATTTACTTTATTCTGTTGGGTATAAAAGCTTTTAATGAATGCATAATTAAGGCAAAAAAAGTGTATACTGCTTTAGAAATTCCACCGCTGAGCCAAGCCATTAATATCCAAGGCACCATACCCAGTTGTGATTCCACCTGTTTCCTATTTGGATTACAACCTAGTTATAAATCAAGGTCTTACGTGACTACACGACCTGGTGCTGCAGAAAAGGACTGCACTCCAGGACTAGAGGAAGCAACATAAAGGGCTTTGTTGTGGATGTGTGCTGAAGGGCCGGCCCTTTGGAACATGTTGAAACAAACAAACAAATAACGAAAACCAAATCTTTTAATAGCTTTGGGAATGAATCATGTAGGAAAAAGATTATCATGTATATCATGTATGTAAAGGGATCTGTGAGTTTTCTCCATAATATCTTATATTAGAATCGATAGGATAAAGCTAATTGTTATGGAAGAAAAAAATGAGCAATTCATCAACAATGCAGCCAGATTACTTGTGATATGATAAAATAATGTAAAACCAGATATTTTTATCTGTATAAATATATAGAGAAGTATAGGTATATTTGCATACAAACATATAAATATATCTGGACAACTGTGTGCAACTATGTATATAATTCATATATTGATATAAATATGCATAGGATACAATTTGATTAAACAAACACAAAATATTAGCAGCAATTCAAAATATACAAGTAAAAAACCCCAGCATGCTCTAATTCTTGGAGTCTTTGAAGGTCTATTTAAATATTTGTGCTGTATAACAGAGGAATTCTACAATTAGGTTACTAGTACATTTTCATAATCAATTGTATGCATAATATCCAAGGCTCATGCATAATTTTATATTGTTCTTTGGGAAAGTCTGCAGTAAGCTGGAAATCCAGTAGGAAAGCACAGAGACACAGCCATCATCAATAACTAATAATTCCAGCCCTAGTCACCATGTGCTACAAAATGCTACTGCAAAGTTTACTAAAGCTGCCTCAGCACATCAGGCAATTACCATTGAGTTATGGGCTATATAGAGAAAATTAACGTATACTACTCTTTCTTTAATTGAAAATAGTCTATCTGGGCAACTAGGGCTTTAAAACTAAAATTTCAATTACCACAAACCACGTTTGAACTATGAGAGGCAATATCAGGTTAAAATTTTTAAAAAGAATAGTAGAGTGGTAGTAGAGCAGTAGTCACGATGCTGGGGTTTTATACTTGTATATTTTGAATTGCTGCTAATATTTTGTGTTTGTTTAATCAAATTGTATCCTATGCATATTTATATCAATATATGTACTTAGCTCTGGTACACAAAGTCAGAGTGCTGAAAATTAGCCCAATTCTGCAGATTTTCAACAATCTCTCTGTTATCCACATAGACTATTTGTCTTAATCATTATTATACGTAAGAATGAGGATTGTAAGGGTTTTTGTTTGTTTGTTTCAAATCTGCATTCTTTTGGCTTTTAATATTTTGGACGCAATGAAAGATACAGAACATTGATATTTTTATAAGTACAAACTAGGACCGGTTCAAATTTATCCAAATGGTGATGACACTTCTGAAAGCTGAACATCAGTAATTTAATAGGCAGGTAATTGATGTGAAACGGTGCGGCAACAGCATCTAAAGCAGTGGTTCTCAAATTGCGGTCCTCAGGCCAGTAACATCAGCAGCACCTGGGAACTTGTTAGAATGCAGATTCTCAGGCTCATCCCCAGACCTCCAGGCTCAGAAACTCTGCGCATGGAGTCCAGCAGTCTGTTTTAACCAGCCATTCAGGTGATCCTACACAGGGTCAAGTTTAAGAAGCAGTGATAGAACGCATCTGAGTGAAGAAAGGAATGACTCTAACCTACATAAATCTATTCTTGCAGTAGAACTAACTGACCCCAGTCCCTCATCCCATCCTCTGAAGTGGGCAAACATTATAGTGAACGTATGGGGCTGAGGCCAGGGTACTTGCAGCTGAATTAAGGACACAGACAAGCAGTCATCTCCCAGGGCCTGAGCACACGTCCCTCAATGTGCAGTGGGGAGAAGGTCAGCAGTTTGCTCGACAGGATAGTTGTGGATAGAGTGAGAACAGGGTGGAGGAAAAGTCTAGGAAGGAAAAAGCTGGAGGGAGGCAGGTATGGGACAGCAGTCTCCTAGTAAGGAATAACTTACATTTTTCTTCTTTAAACAAATGCTCTGCTTTTATGTCCCCTAGTTAGGGGAGCTGAGGACACCATGCGACTTTATTATAAAAAATTCCTATCACAGGGAGCTCTCTTGGCACATGTAGAAGGAACTCACACAAACATGCGTTTCTAAGCAACTGCCACGCACTAGAGCTAGCAATGAAAGATTTTTTCAATTTTTTCTTGGATTCTATGTATCAGGATGGGGCAATAAGTTTTATCTACAAGAAGGGGAGGGGAAACAATAAAACAAAATTTCCCACCTTCAAAGCATCACAACCACGTAAAGCGTTGCTTTTAAAAGTGTTGATTTTTCTATTTATTAAAGTACAATTTCAGCATGATGTTTCCACATTTCAGAGGCAGGGAGAAAGTGATGTTTCATTTAATTATTTGTGACTTTTTCTTCTAAAACAGTACCTGCACTTCTACAAAATCAAAGAGAAGTGGCTGAGAGAGAAAAAGACCTTTTACAGAATGGGGATTATTTCCCAAATTTTCAGAAACAGACTTGTCCAATATGTTGTTGTTTGGAAGTAGGCAGTAAAGTTGATGACATTTCCAGGAATGCAGGGAGATAGGAGTGAGGGGAGTGGGTAGGAAGTTAACTGTGGAATTAATAGAGGAATTCACAGGTGAAGGATTCTATTCTACTGGCTCTGGTTTCTAGGACACCTACTGCGGTAGGACATTGCGTTGTAGGATACTTTGCATGCACTATCTCATGAATACTCCAACACCCCTACGAGGTAGATTGTATATAGGATACTGTATCTGCATTTGACAGATGAGGAGTGGTGGCAAAGAGGTTAAGTAACTTGCCCAAGGTCACATAACTCTGGGACATGAACTTCTATCATGGGGAGACAGATAAGTAAATCAACACAAACAATATGGCATGATCAGCACCCTGGAAGACTGCCCATAATTAATGAAGAGGAGGGAAATCTAACTCCAACTAGGTGGATTGATCAGGCAACTCTGGAAGAGGAGATAACACATGAGCAAAGTACTTGAAGGTTAAAGAGGAATTTATAAAGCGACAAAGCGAGGGAAGAATAATCCATAGAGAAAGAGGCTTCATACAAGGAGGTTTAGATACAAGAGAAATGCCTGAAATTCACAGTGACTGTGGCATAGCACGTGGGTAGTAAATTGCTAAAAAAAAAAAACAACTGGGTAAAGAGATAGGAAATTGCACAATAAAGATGGGACCTGCGAGCCAAATTAAGAGGAACGAACCCTATCCTGAAGGCTGTGGTGAACCACTAACGAATGATTTAAAGCAAGAATGTGACACGATCAGGGTGTTATTTTTTTAAAATCAATAAAATAGAATTTTTTTAAGTTTTTAAAAAATCAACTAAATAGAGTTTTAGTGGAAGTACTGGAGTGGGACAAGAGTGAAGTCAGGCTCATTGGTTAGCAGGAAGTTTCTTTAGTCTAGGAAATAAGTAATGGGGATTTCCATAAGACAGTGGCAATAGAAATAGACAGAATGAGAGGGATTTAAAAAGCTAAGAAGGTTCACACAAGAACCTGAACGTGGATGGTTATAGAAGCAACTAAGATGTCCTTCAGTAGGCGAATGGATAAACAAACTGTGCTACATCCAGTCAACGGAATATTATTTAGCACTATCAAGAAATGAGCTACCGAGCCATAAAAAGATATGGAGGAACCTTAAGTACATATTACTAAGGGAAAGAAGCCAATCTGAAAAGGCTACATACTGTATGACACCAACTATATGACATTCTGGAAAAGACGAAACTATGGAGACAGTAAAAAGATCAGTGGTTGCCAGGGTTTGGGAGCGGAGAGGAAGGGATGAATCGGCAGAGGGCAGAGTAGTTTTAAGGCGGTGAGACTATTCTGTATGATACTATACTGGTGGATACATGTCCACCAATTATACATTTGTCCAAACCCACAGGATAGATGGACAACATCAAGAGTGAACCCTAATGTTAACAACTGACTTTGGGTGATAATGATGTGTCAGTGCAGGTTTATCAATTGTAACAAATGCACCACTCTGGTAGGGGATATTGATAATGAGGAAGGTGAAGCATATGTTGGGGCAGGGGATATATAGACAATCTCTATTATCTTCCTCTCAATTTTGTTGTGAACCTAAAACTGCTCTAAAAAATATGTATTTTTTTAAAAAGTTAGAGGGTAGCGTTGAAAGATCTTGGTGACAGTGTATGTGAGGTGCAAGGAGATGGGAGATTTTAGGATCACTCCTGGGTTTCTGGCTTGGGTTCACAGTCAGAAAGTTCATGTGCCTGTGGGACATCCAAGAGGAAATGCTGACTGGCAGTGCCCTAGAGACGATAAAACACCCAATCCTTGGGTACAACAAGAACAGGGCACATCAGGGAGACAAGAAAGAAAAAGGACAAGGTTGGAAACCTAGTCTGAAACCAGGAGACAGGGATCCAGCTTGGGTTTTAGAGAAAGAAATTGTTTTGTGGGCCAGAAATGTAACTTAGATTGTACAGCAAAGTATTAATTAGCGTTAGACAACAGGCAGGGAGCATAGTTGAGCTACTGCAGGAACGTTCAGGAAGAATAATCAGACCTGAATGATGTCAGTGAAAACGAAGAGAAAGAGAAGGCATATTTGAGAGCTACTTAAGAAGCTAAACCAATTAACCGTAGCGGCACTCATGAAAACACGGAGCAGTATAAGATTAGGCCAAGGTTCCTGGTTTGCATTACTATAGGAAGGATGGTTCCTTAACAAAGATGGGGAGGAGAAGCAGGTGTGTGAGATTGGGCAAAGATGAATTTGAGGTATGTGTGGGATGCCAAGTGGAAATGTTGGCTGAACAAACAGGTTGGAGCTCAGAAAAGGGAAGGTGATAAGCAATCTTTCTCACATAGATGAAAGAGAATGATGTGAGCAGAAGAGAAAGGTATCAGCTTGGAGCCACCAGGCCCGGAGGGATATTCAAGGAGCTGATGGAAGAAGAGCTTGTAAAGGAACAGAAAAGCAGTAGGAGGAGAACTAGGAAAGAGTCTGGAGTAAAGAGGTGTAGGAAAGAGTGGAGCTACCACTGTCGATACGCTGTGGAGTGCTCACATTAAGACACCATCGAAGGCCCGCTGCATTTGACAATTAGGAAACTTTGGTGACTTTTGTTGGAACAGCTTTTGAGGAGTAATGAAGGCAGAGACTGAGCTCAACAGGACTGAAGAATGATAGAAGGTAAGGAAGTGTAGACATGATCACAGTGTAGCAGTGAATGGAAGGAGAGGGTTGTGGTAATGAGAAACAAATAAAAGTTTCTCCCACATTATTGATCCTATTTTAAAAATGAAAGGAAGGCGCCAGTGGAGAAGGAGACATTGAAACCACAGGAAACACAGAAGTACCTGATAGATAGGAACAGAAAGGCAGTGTAACCTTAGAGAAGACGGCAGACACTTAACTATGGGTAGAAATATTTGCAGGTGAAGAGTGGGTAGGAGGATGAATATCTCAAATGAAACAGATTTTCTTCTAATGCTCCTAATTTCCAAGTATTAATAATGGAATTAAGTGAGATTGATATTTGTTTGATTTGCTTATTCATTCTGAACTCCAGCACTAATAAAACACTGGAAACATTTTATTTTTGAGAAAAATATGCAGAAAGTGATTTTAAAATTGCCCAGCTAGCAATAGTTAGCTATTAGAAAAATCCTTCAAGACAATCTTACTTTTCTTGAAAAACTCACAAACAAGGAAGACATCATCAACTCTAGATCTTCCACATAACTGATTAAAATGCCAAAATGACTTCCCTGGCCAGTCAGCAGCCTTTGTGCTGTCACTTACTGACATCCTTTGGTGTGGACTTAGGGAATAAAAGCCAACATAATAGCATATGAAAAAATTAGTTGGGATCCTAAAGTGGCTACCAAAAGATCTTATGATACACTGCAGAGCCAAATATTAATGATATTTGGCAAATATGATATTCTAGGTTACCCATGCTGGATAGCAAATACTGTTGATTAGAACAAATAATTAGTAGTTGGCTATGATTTAGTAAGGCTGATACATTTCCACTCCTTCTGATCATTTTCATGGATTAAAAAAAATCCAGGGCTGGCCGGGTTAAGTTTAGCATGCTCCACTTCGGCAAACCAGGTTTGGTTCCCAGGTATGGACCTACACCACTTGGTGGTGGCCATGCTGTGGCTGTGACCCACATACAAAATAGAGGAAATTAGCACAGATGTTAGCTCAGAGCAAATCTTCTTCAAGCCAAAAAAAAAAAAAAAATCCAAAAGATTAGACCATTTGTAATATATTTTCCAAACCTTGTACTTTAACATTCTCCAAATACAAGAGTATCAGCCCCAAGTGAACTATGAAATAGCACATGGTTAGTGTACTGGATTAGGAGCATATTAAATATATATGTTGGCATAATCATTTGTCTTATCTAATGTGGAAAAAAATAGCTCAGTGTTGGAGAAAAATGAGCATGAATTATAACTTCTCAACCTTGAGGATAAATTATTCTATTCAGAATACCCACTATACATTATGTAGTTAGGAGCTACTGCTAATTTAATAATTAAAATTACAAAAATACATTGTTCGGAAGAGATAACCTCCTAAAAGTCATTGTAGTATTACTTAGTCGAAAAGTGATAATCTGTTATAATACTGTAAAATATGCAAGATCTTCAGTGCCAAATGCAATCCCCATAGAGAGTATTTTCAATTTAAAAAAATTGTATTCAGTGGGTAGAACTAAAGGAAGACTAACATTAACATATTTTCTTCCCATAATATAAAATTTCAATATTTAAAAAGCAGGAAAAAATTACTGCACGGACGCACCATTTATTCCCTCAATACATACTGCTGTGGACTGAACTGTGTCCTTCCAAAATTCGTATGTTGACGCTCTAAGCTTCAGTGTGATGGTATTTGGAGATGGGGCCTTTGGGAGGTAATTAGGTTCAGATGAGGTCATGAGGGTGGGGCCCTCATGATTAGTGTTCTTATAAGAAGAGACACAAGAAAGCTTGCTTTCTCTCTCTGTGCCATGTGAGAAAACAGCAAGAAGGTGGCCGTGTGCAAGCCAGGAAGACAGCTCTCACAAGAATGTGACCACGCTGGCACCTGGATCTCAGACTTCCAGCCTCCAGACTGTGCGAGATAAATGTCTGTTGTTTAAATCACCCAGTCTGTGGGATTTTACCGCAGCCCAAGTTGACTAATGCACATACTGAACTCATGAGATGTGAAGGGAGGGTAAGTTATAAACAGCTGTAAGGCACGACCTCTGCCTTCCAGAGCCCCACAGCATAACTGGGGCGGGTGAGGCGTCTTCCACCCACCAGAACCCACGAGGAAACTGATGCAAAAGCAGCATGCAGGTGCTTTCAGCTTCTGTGAAGCTATTTCAAGGATCCTGTGCTTCTCAAATTTGAAAGTGGAAAAGTATTTTCTTAGCAAAAGAACAGTAAAATCACCATTTATGCAAAAAAAAAAAAATACCCAGAATTCTTCCTAATACTCTCATGAGAGAATAACATTCTTTAAACCTTTGTACCTTCACTGAAGAGAGAAAATGACGAATTCTCATGGTAGCCCATTTAGTGTAAAACTAAACGAAGACATGGGATGAGTAATAAGCATCAGTCACAGAGGAGGGAGATTTAGGGCAGGCAGACGCTTCCTCCCTCCCGCTCCCTGTACGTTGTCGCCTTCTGAATGATTAATACTAAGAATTTGGGCTTTGCTTTACTAGATGCTCCAAATGTGCATGCTGTAAACAGAACAACGCCTTCAATCTGGGGAAATGATCTTTTATGCCTGTAAAAGTAGAAAACAAAACAAATGAAAAAAAAAGGAAACAACCTCCTCTCTCTGTTTTCCTCTCAGTGATAAAATGCTCCACTGATGTCCCTCTCTCTCACATCACAGCAATGTCTCCTCTTTCAGGTCACGTCTTCCACATAAAAGTGCTAAACTAATGCCGCTTAATGACAAATTAATGTCCATGAATAAAAAATACACCTCTAATAGCATAGAGTAATTTGCCATTACAATATCATCATTGGACATGCCCCTGGTTTAATACGATGTATTTAATTCATAACCTAATGAGTGATATATAAAAAGAGGGAGATGAACCCTGCAATTACATTTATGTGAGTCTGTCACCTTATTTGTAAAACCTTAGAGTCATTTACATTCAAATTAGAACAAATGAGTGATTTCACAAAGTGCAGTGATAAATGACCATAGCAGCCCAAGACAAAACTGTATTTCCTGTGAACACATTAACAGTTTCCTATTATTTGTTAAAAATTACAATGCATATTGCCCAGTGTGGTGTGAATAATGACTTTTTTACTGATTAGGTCAGAAGACTAATATGTAGCAAAATAAATAATTTTTCTTTTCATTTTTTTTGATTTTTGCTTTAAATTAACTACTGAATTCTGGTGGATTCACACTGCCACCTGCTGCCTCAGAACAGATACTAAGAGTTTCTTCCTGTCAAAAGGGGTTTTTTCACCACCTTGGTGGTCTTATCTGGGAAGTCTACACGACGGTTCTTTCTTATCAATATATTTAAACTACAAATGGTAATAAAGGCTGATTCTTGGCAAACAAAAAGAACACTTGATAATCAAACAATAGGATATATTATTTGCTACTTGGGGGGAGGTGGTACAAAATAGACAAACTTTTTTTTTTTTTACAGCTAACTACAAAAAAAGACATTTTTAGCAAAGCATGTGTCTCCTAACGCATCACTTTCAGGCAATAGAACACAAAGTCCAGCGGCCAGTACCCCTGATCTTATGATACTGTGCATCAGCAGGGGAGAGAGGGAGGGTGCGTGTGTGAGGGGGCGGGGGGTGAGATGCTTGCCCGACTCCTGCCCCTTGGTATAATCTGAAGGGGCTGAAAGGCTCTGCCTGCCACTGAGAATCCCCACCACCCAGTCTTCTCCTCGACTGGCAAGTCCCAACATGAAAGGGCAGCCTTAGGTCCAGAACACAGCAGGCTAGTAGAGGCATTAGGAATGGAGACGAGGCTAAGAGGCTAAGGAGTTTTGTAGGTGAAACGATGCACCTGAATGGTCATTAGGGGAGCTAGTGGAGGTTTCCAAACCAGATCAACATCCTAGTTTTGAATTTAAGTTTCTCCATCTGTAAAAAGGAAACAACACTCAGCTGCCTTAGGGGTTACTCAGTAGAGGGGAAATGGGAACCTCTGTGCAAAACACTCAGTACTGAGAGCCCTCGGTAAGTGTTGGTTCCCTTCCCTGGGAAAGATAATGATGGCTTTGGGGACTCTGATTTGGCATGAATAGAGGCTAGAAACAAGCAGAGCCCTTAGGAGGAGATTATGAGCTCATTATAACCTACAGCCAGCATCGGTGAGAGCCTAAAGAAAGGCAAGAACATTAGCAATGGAGAAAAGAGTCAGGTCTGAGAGAGATTTGCGAGGTAGCATCAACTCAAGGCGGTAACCAATTGGATGTGGTGGTGAGGCAGGAATCTACGACTAGGGCCAAATTTCTAGATAGCTAGTGGATCAATGGCACCATCAACAGACAAAAAGGCACATTTTCTCATACTAGGTTCGAACCGTCTGTGTAATATTTAGGTGGAGATGTTCAACAGCTAATCAAAGAAAAAAAGGCTAGGAAAAAATCAGACTTTGAGAAAAACTGGATTCAAAAGTTTGCAATGTTGACCTGAGGGACTCAGTAAACCAGTGGACACATCAGAACCACTACATCCACAGCCCATCACTCCCAGATGGTCTGCAGAGTTTCCTGTAACAGATTTAAAATGGGAGCTGGCCCCGTGGCCAAGTGGATAAGTTCCCACGCTCTGCTTCGGGGGCCCAGGGTTTTGCTGGCTCAGATCCCGGGCGCGGACATGGCATAGCTCATGAGGCCTTGCTGAGGCGGTGTCCCACACAGAAGAACTAGGAAGACCTACGACTGGCCTATACAAGTATGCACTGGGGGGGCTTCGGGGAGAAGGAGAAGAGCAACCAAAAAAAGAAGATTGGCAGCAGATGTTAGCTCACGGGCCAATCTTTACAAAAAACAAGATTTAAAATAGTGAATGTATGGAAACATGTATACTCTGAAAAGCAAGATAATTCATACATTTTACTGGACCCATTTTAAAGACAATAATTGCTCTTTAATGAATGAGTGCATTTTTCTGATGAAATGTTTAGAAACAGCACACTGGACGGGAGAGGAGCAGAAGGAGGAAAAGGGAAAGAAGCATTCACATTTTATTTGGGACTGAATCTCAGACAGCAGACAGTCTAACATGTCATGCTTATTAATAATATACTAACACAACAGGCTACATAGGACAGAGTCCTACGGAACTTCACTGCAAAGCAGGTGAGAAAGGATGCAAACTTGAGGAGTTGTTTATAAATCCCTTATCTTGGGATGATGGGCCATTGCTTAGCCCCTCACACTGCCCCCCCATCAATCAGCATCATTTTCACTACTAGTCTCCCCATTTATTCCAAAAACATGCACTGAGAACCTGTGTGTTCTCAATGGGAGACCCTGTGAGAGGGCTGGGGACTAAAAATGAGTAAGGTGAAGGCCTCACACCCTAGGAGGCTGATTCAATGGCTGTCATCACTGACACAGAGGGCCATTGTTCCCACCATGTGCGGTTCCCACCCTCAGCAGCCTGCCGGAGGAAAAACATGAGAAAGGAGCCCTCACAGTGGCCTCAAGGTGTCTCTTCCCTTGGCTGGCGGCAGCAGCAGCACATGCAGAAGAACTTCAGGCCAAGGCCATAGCTGATGACTAGAGGTTCAGGGAGGCGTGGGTGGGTGGGGCTCAGGGAGAGTCAACCAAGGGGATCTCCTTGGACATGCTTTTTTATGTTTTATTTATTCATTCGTTTATTTATTTATTTAGAGGAAGATTAGCCCTAAGCTAACATCTGCCACCAATCCTCCTCTTTTTGCTGAGGAAGACAGGCCCTGAGCTAAGCTCTGTGCCCATCTTCCTCTATTTTATATGTGGGATGCCTGCCACAGCATGGCTTGATAAGCAGTGTGTAGGTCTGTGCCCAGGATCTGAACCGGCAGACTCTGGGCCACGGAAGTGGAACGCACGAACTTAACCACTGCACCACCAGGCCAGCCCCTCCTTGGACATGCTTTTTAATAAGTACTGGAGGACAATAGGAGACATTAGAGCAGAGGTCTACCCTTCACACCTCAGTAAGAAAACCAAAGAAATAATAGTAATTTTAAAACAACAAAACAATACCAGGCATCTTAGTGATGAGAATGGCTTCACAAACTCCTAATTGGACAAAGTACTAAACAAGGATGGAGAATATATTCGGCTTGATTGATGGGGTACCATTTCTAAGTACATTTTAAGCACTGAAAATTTTTCATTAAAAAAATTTTTCTATACCCAATAAAAATGGTCCCATATAAAATTAAAAGTCAGTTGAGCAGTAATACCAAAAAAACAGCAAATAGGTATAGTTATAAGACTGTGTCAAAATATAAAAGCATACTGGCCCAGTCTGCCAATTTTATAATCCTAAAAGAGAGGCAGGGTATATATTTTTAAAAGGTGAATGAAGGTTTCTATATATACATGGTTTTGGTTTTTTTATAGCCAAAGTTTTCTTTCCACATGTTGGACATCTTGCAACAATCACAGATAGAAAGGATAAGTAAAGTTACAAGAGAGAATAAAATGAAAATACTGGTGAAAAGAAAGTGAAAATTTCAACCACTGTTTAAGCTGCCTAATAAAAATTTACTGTCCACAAAATACATCTGTATGCAAGCTCCATGAAAAATCATGGACAACAAGGGTTTTAAATTCCAAAGTGCACAAGTCACTTGGTATCAACAAATTGATCTAATGGGGTAGGGGAAAATACACATAAACTTCCAATGTGCATCTGGAATTCTCATTTATAGAAAATTATAAGTATACACACACACGTGTACATACAAACTATTTTGATATGCATCATGATAATAAGCACTATAAGCAAACTTTTGTCAACATACATCATTGATGATTACCTGCCATGGAAAAAGTGAATCAGGTGACGATGCTGAAAGCTCAGGTTGCAATATTTGATGTAGAAATGTCAAATAAAAGTAATTTCAATTTCACAAGTCAAACACACACCTTTGAAGTCTCGTAACCTTTCTATGTTATTCCCATTTGCCACTTGCAGAAAGGGATTAAAAACAGCTCTTCCATATCACACAACAATATTGAGGGGAAAAGAAAGGAAAATAAGATAAAAATAGTTAAACATTTACTGTTAGATTAAAGGTGCTGAGATAATGATAAAACTTTCATATCCTGTATTTGACTTGCTCCTTAGGTGAACATGGCTGACATTCCTCACACTACCTCCCCGGGAAGCACTGGTTCCTATTTCCCAAGGTTGCTGGGAGGATGAAATAAGACGACATAGGAGTAAGGGCTTTGGAAACTACCTAATGAGGAACAGAAGTCAATGACAAAGGCCATATTTAGAATTAGAGAAAATGATTAGGAAGGAAATAAAGCAATTGGGCAGGAAAACAAATAGGACTTTTCTACTCACTAATATCATGTCAGACACACAAGGATAGTAGAATTAAATTGTGTGGACTTATTTTTTAAAATTTATGTTCACTGTTGTTGTAATGCTGTAATAAACACAAGTAAATCATACCAGTGGAGGAAATGGGAGAATTCCAATATAAGGAATTAGTACTCAACTCTCTGTAAAATACAAGATCCTCATAGCCATACTGTCTGCCTAAGATGCCCCATAGCTTCCCACCCAATCAATGAGTTGTCATCAAGAAGACAAAATGGTCTTTGGAATCAGAAAGGTCTACCGCTCATTAGCTATGTCACCTCAGGCAAGCTAGGTACATTTCAAAACTCTGATTTTTGGCCAATAAAAATGTGTAAAGTTGTTATGAGGACTGAACGTGAAACATCAGTGAACGCACAGGAGGTGCTCCGTGGATGGGAGTTTTCCTCTCTCCCCCTCACAGAGCCATTAAGCCTAACCACCCCAGCAAATTAGGGGAAGAATGCACAGATCACTCATCACTTTTCCAGCATTTACTACCTGGGAAGTTCATGTGGTAATTAATAATATATGACTTTGTGATATATTAGCTACTGTCACTGAAATCTTAAGTTGACTATCCAACTTTTCATGCATTTGTGGTTATTTCTGCAAGAGGACAGCATTGCTTCAAACCAAGACCATTCCCAGCGTCATCACCCCGGGCCCCAGCAGTAAACACTGTGCATGGTTGCTGAGATACTCTGCTGCCCAAGGGTAGTGGGCACCTGGGGTGGGCAAGGAGGGTGGGGGACATAAGATATGACACGAGAACTGCAGCTGCCCTCCTAGGAGCCTCTCAGCTTGTGTCCTAGAGAAATTCTACCACCACAGGCCACATCCCCCACTTCCATTTTACCTGACACTGGGTTCCAGTTGGTGGAGTACAGCTTATGACTGCAAGGGGAAGGAACATGAAAGGCGCATATTGGCAGGATGCAAGCTCACATACCTGGATGAGATAGTGGGAACATAAATTGAGAAGCTCCAACAGCTGTAGGTGACTGCCGGCTGCTAACACATCCTGGATCACGCCTGGCTCCAACAAAATCTGTATTGTTTTTTAATAAAAAGAAAACTATCAGTTACTTAAAAATTAATACTTGCTTAATATGCAAGTGTACTATATTTAAACTGCTGCTTAGCATACTATATCTGAATTAATAGTGTTCCTTATTATGGAAGTCAGTTCTTTTTTCTATTCTGATTAATGAGCTTTGGCCCTCACTCTAACAGCTGAGTTCTCATTTCTGATACTCATTTCCTGTGTGCAAGGCTCTGCACTTAACCACTTATTTTTGTAGCAGGATATGAACATTTGCAAATGACAATATAATTGTCTTAAAACTCAGTTTGTGATGGATGTAATCTTATAAAGTACAAAAGAACCGAATTTCAGCTTTTTAAGGTATATTTCAGAATTTTGTTTTTTAGTTGATCACAGAAACAGTGTGTTTAACAGGTATTTTAGGGAAAGGGGGCTTATGTTTCTCTTTGCAATATGACCAGAGGTGGATATTTCCATTTTATTTCTAAGTCCTACAACAGTAAATTCCAACCATAAACTCTCATTTTTCTCCTTCTCAATCTCAGATTCTCTAATCCTTTCTATCTCAAATATGAGATGTAGAAATAGCATTTTCAGAACACAGAGACATCACAGAGAAGTAAAACTTCCTAAATATACTGGTGATATCAATTCTTCATTTTTTTTCTGTTTAAGTCCAACTTTGTACCTACTGTTGCCAGCTCTTGAGCTGCTGAACAGGGCTGGAGAAAAACACACAACAATGTTGACTAAATTCACTTTATATGCATGACTTTCAGGCACAAGGAGGCCTTTAGGGCTGCTCCTGCTGTCCTAACCCATTTCCTGAGCCCAGTGGTTCCCAAAGTCTACTCTCTGGACCAGCAGCAGCAAGAGCAGCATCACCTGGGAACTTGTAAAAATTGCAAATTCTTGGGCACCCGCCCAGACCTAACTGAATCAGAAACTTTCAGGGTGAGGCCCAGCAACCAGCGTTTTAACAAGGCCCCCTGGGAGTTCTGATGCACAGGGAGGTATGAGAAACACTGATGTGGTCAATGCATTCTTCCACTCTACTATTTCTCACATGCCCCTTTCTCCTTAAGTCTGTCCCTCCACCTCTCTCTCCTTACTCCAACTTCATGATCTCCCAAAGGCTTCCACCACCCAATCGACCAACCCACCTACCCACATCTGTATCAGCACACTTTGCTTTCCTCAACACTCCACTTGTTCGCTAAATCCCAAACCCCTCTGCCTGCAATTGTCCCCTCTTGTTTGTACATCATTATCTCTTCTCTTTCTACTGGATGATAATTCCCATCAGCATACAAATATGCCATTATAGCTCTTATCTCAAGAAATAAAAACAGCTCCTTTGAACCCACAGCTCCTTCCATACTCTCCTTCCTGAACAAGTTCCTCGTGGAAGTTGTCTATATAAAACGCCACTATTTGCTCTACTCTGTTCTCTCTTGAATCCAACCCTGCGGAGTGTTGTTGCCACTGTTCCTCTAAATGTACTCTCATCAAAGTCTCCAGTGATCTCCAAATCCAGGAGCCATTTCTCAATACTTAAGCTTACTGGAGCCAGCAGCAGTGAGCAAAGTTGATCACTCTCCTGGAATGATTTCTTTCCTTGCCTCTGGAACAACATTCCCTCTCTCGGTTTCTTCTAACCACTAACCACCCCCTCTCCATCTCCTTTCCACCCTGCAAGCTTTGAAGATGCCAGGAGCTCAGTCCCCAGACTCTTCTTTCCTCTCTCTGCTCACTCCGTAGATGATCTTATATAATCCCATGGCTTTAAAACCAACTATACACTGACATTCAAATTTGTTTCTTCAGACTCAACCTCACCCCTGAACTCCAGACCCACATCCAACTGCCTATTCAGCATTGCCAGTTGGATGTCTAATAGGCAGCTCAAACGGAATGTACCCCAAACTGACCTCTTGATCCTCTCCGCCAACCACCAAACCTGCTCCTCTCAATCCTACCATCTCAGCAAACAGCAACTCTCAGTTATTTAGGATGCTAAAACCCCAGAGTCATTCTTGACTCCTCTTGTTTTCCTCATACCTCACATTCAATCCATCAGCCACTCCTGTTGGCTCTAGCGTCAAAATAGTTTCAGAATCCAATCACCACTCACTACGTCCATCATTATCACTCCAGTCCAATCCACTGTCTTGCTAGACTTACTACAATAGCCTCCTAACTAGCTGAACTGCTCTCTCCTTTGCCCTCTTGCACTGTTTTCTATAATATCAACCAAATTGGTCCTTTAAAAACATCAACAAAATTACGTCACTCCTTTATTCAGAACTCTCCAGTGAATTTCCATCTCATGGAAAATAAAATCTGAAGTCTTTGATACAACGTAAAAGGTTCTTTGAATTCACTGAGCACCTTAGTGTTTACAACTAGCTGCTTTCTCGGCCTGGATCACTCTTCCTCAAGACATCAGCATGGCTCACTCCGCATGTCCTCAGACCTCTGTTCAGATACCATCTTAGCTGGGAGGCCTTCTCTGACGATCCTATGCAAAACAGTACCCCACTCCTCATCACCCCTCATTCCCTATCTCCTTACTTTGCTTTATTCTTCTTCATAGCACTTACCACCTCTCCACATATTACATATTTATTTGTCTATCTGATTATTTCCTATTTCTCTACTCACTAGGATATAAGATCCAGGAGAATAGGGACTTGGTCTACTTTGTATCCCCAGCACTTAGAACAATGCCCAACATACCGCTGTCACTCAATATTGATGAATTTATTTTGTAATAAATTATTGATGAATTAGTTTATCTCTAGATAATATTTTAAAATTCAGAATTAATTTTATTAATTAATCTAACATAAGAGGAAAAAGGAGAAAGGACTATAAATTCTATTTCTGAACTAATGAAGAAGTAAAATGTTAAGCACATTTAGCAAAAATACCAATGCTCATTTTATTCTGCAAATTCTTTACAGCTCCTTTTCCATCTAGTCAGAAGGAGAAAGCTGAATTTCTCCAACTCCTCAAGGAGCGAGGCTTTGACTGACATTCAGGAAATTATTGTGGCTCCCATCACAGGAGCAAGGATGTAGTCTATTCTTGCAGAAGAGGCATGGCCTAAGGCGCAGAGTGGGGAATAGATGGATTAGAAAGGTTAGTCTCAGCCTTTAAATCCTGTCAGTTGTGCTCATTTCACACAACTGGCATTCATGATAACCTCTAAGGCTTGGTAATGCCAAACACAAAGACAGATATCACAGAGAGACAAGATGAATATTCCATAGCTTGTGTAACACGTCCAGCAGGCTCGCTTCGTGAAACCTTCATGTGAGAAACCCAGACTGGGATTGTTTTTGTCTTTGTTTCTTGTTTTTTGTTCTGTAGTTTTTTTCTTCTCTCATTATAACATAAGTTTTTCTAAAAGATGCTTTAGCACATAAAATCCGTAAGTGCTTTCAAAGGGCGCATTTTGGAGAAAAAAACAATCCTACCAGGAAAGCTGGGTCTCACAGAAGCAGAACCAGCGTTTACAAGCCCCACTTGCACTAGAGTCTTTTAAATTCAGCTCTGTTGATCTTTGGTGACTGGTTGTTCTAAAATATTTTCCAGAGAATTTGTGTTTGGGAGGAATACAAACAAAGGTTCACCCTCTTTGTAACTTACAGCATGGCGAATTTGTCTATTACCTCCCAGAAGAACTAGCCAAAGAATAGCCCTCTGCAGAAGGAAGGGATCTCAAACACACCCATTGACGGAGGACAACCAAGGCAGCTAAATTTAAGAACTGCAAAGTATGTGTTGGTTACATCCAGGCCTTTCAGAAACTTCCACCCATCAACATCTATAGTCCAGGACTCAGAGCAGGAGAGAGGGGAGGAAGAGTCACTCGAGGACCACCTACAGGAAGGGAGGGTGTCCCCTGAGCGTTCAGAGCACAGAGTGGTGCAGTGGGAGCTCATGAGAGTGGCTTGACACATCCAGTCACTCATCAACTGGAGGAGCTTAATTCAGATGGAGGCATAAACAGTGGACAAAGCAAAACATCTTCATAACAAAAGAGATCAAGAAATGCAGGATGCATAACGCTAAGTGTTCCAGAATGCAGAGGGGAAGATGAAAACCATTAAAGCCGCCAAACAGGGCTGGGCTCACCTGCTTGGGTGGAGGCAGACCTGGGGCTTCTTCAGATTGGACAAAGAGGTTTTGATGCAACCTTAGGTAAAGCACAAGTGCCTGTTGTTCACAGGTCATCTGAATGGAATATTCTCTTCTGGCCACCCACCCGCACCTGACCTCCAGGTGGCAGGATACTGGTGGCTGCACTTGAAAGGGGAGAGTTGGATAGTGCTACCTGGGGAGGTGACGATCTCATTATGGAACCGCTCCTGCAGCTTGTGGAAGGCTAGGTCATGTGAACTGGGGAGAGGTCCCCAGCTGATCCCTACCCCAAATGCTGAGACCCTGCACTCACTTTAATTAACTGGAGATAAGAACTGGCCAGTGGCTTTGGTCAGGGTGACACTGGGTGGTATGACAAAGTAATAGAGGTAAAAGCCACAACTGCAGGAGAAAGTGGTGGTCTCAAAGGTACAAGTGAGAATTATTACATGAGGATTTAGTCATGAAGTGGTCCAGTTGCCCGGCTGGATGGAGGCACTCTTGAATACTCAGTCCAAATGTGTCCTCTGGTCACCAATCCAAGCAGGGCCGGTAGCAGATAGTTGAATTTGCATGATCTCTAATGAAGGCCTTCCAAACTGGAATAAGACTGGGGCTCCTGGTCTCAGAAATATCCTCATGCAGGGACATGGGGCCAAAAACTCAAGAAAGAGAAGTATGGGGCCTAAGGTAAGATTCCGCACAGGGCATGATGAAAGGGGCCATCTCTGTCAGTGCCCAGACCTCATCTGGGTAGGCTCTGGGAGGCGGGTGCTAGGCCTGATGCAGTACACACACCCCATGGCACCCCTGCCTTTCCTTCTTCAGCTCCTCCTCCTACATCACCAAGCATCCACTCTCTCGATTCTGTCTTCTTCTTTTTCTTCTCTTTATTTTCACTCTGACTTTTACCTTGCTTCTTGGATTAGCTGCTGGTAGGGACTGTCTTTAATAGGCACGGCAAGTCTCAATGCGACCTTCTTTTATGCCCTATGAATGGGTGAGTTGGCATCTTCAGAAAATTTTGTATCTCAGTTCTTTCACGCTATCTTCCTCACTTCTTGCTCCAAGAGAATTTAATTACTTACTTCTGGGTCTGTGGATACAGTAGCCTGAAGGAGTTGAATACATTAAGGCCAGACACCAAAGGTCCTTACTAAACCTACAACTGTGCACACAGGAACCAAGCACTTTTGCAAGCACTCTGAAAATTCAAATTAGATGTGACCCAATACTATTTATAAGGACAAATGAGTACATTCCCACTCCCTTTATACTTTGTTTCTTTAGGATTTTTTTCTGTATAATATAGCAAAATGGCAAATTATCACAATTTTGAACTTATAAATCATCAAATGAATTGGGTACAATAGCATAAATAACTTTTAAATGATCAGATAGTCAAGATACCAAAAACCCTTTGCATAAAGTTCTTCAACAGACTTCTTATAGACAGAATATGAACCATATGAGAAATTGTCATCAATTTAGTTTGTTTCAAAATCACTAAGGATTTTTTCTCCACAAGGTGGCGCCCATGCAAAAGGATTTTCTAAATTACTCATGTACTGCACTTTTATAACTGACACCTCAAGTATATTTTTAAGAAAGAACAAAATAATTCAAGTAAGGATAATGAAACATATGAATTCTACCTTCTGATGTCTCTATCATTTTGGGAAATGTTCACAAATACTTCTGTTGAAGTGCACAATCTGAGCAATACTGACTAGAATTCAGTAGCTCTCCATAAATGAGGTCCCGATTTATGAATGTAGCGCAATCTTTTTGTCCTTGTATTCTGAAACTCTCATGAGGTGGCCCCAACCTACTTTTTAAAACTCATTTCCAATTCTGCAACCGTTGGTCCCTTTGCTAAAGCCAGGAGCCCACTGTTCTCCACACTCAGGTGATACTCTTTTCTCCCTCTTGAATGCTCTCCTCTTAACTTCAACCTCCATATGTCAAAACTCTACCCATTCTTCAAGATCCAACTCGAAGTCCACTTCCTATGAAAGGGTTTTTTCAAGATCTTCCCTCACCCCAACTTCCAGCTGGAATTAATTTCCTGGGACTCCAAACTCCTACAGATGTCTAGTGAACCACGCCTGTGGGCTCTAGGTCACACTGCCTGACTTCAGATCCTGGCTCCTACACTTACTGACAGAATAAGATCAGGAAAATTACTCAATTCTATGCGCCTCAGTGTCCTCATTTGTACAATGACAATAATAATACCTATCTCAAAAGGTTGTTTTATTGACTGAGAAAATGCATTATGTGCCATTACAATTGCATATGGCTATGTGTCAATAAAATGGCTTAAACAAGCATGGAACTTATTTTTCTCACAAAACTTGGATTAGGCATCTTGGAATGCCACAAACCTGGCTCCTTGTATTTTCCTACTTAGCCAATCTTAGCCCCTGGTTTCATGGTCACAAAATGGCTGCCATACCTCTAGGTATTGCATCTGTACTCAGAGCAGAAGGAAAAGAGAGAGCAAAAGCCAAAAACCATGTGCCAGCTGTTTGTCATTATTTATCAGCCAAACAACAGATATTCCAAAAACAATGCCACAGACTTCCAGTTACATTTCATTTGCCAAGTCTAAGTTCTGTGACTACTGATAGCTGTAAAAGAACCTGGGAAATTGAGTTTTTATGGCTAGATGCACTATTATCCCAAATCAAATTGGAGTTCTTTATGAAGAAAAAAGAAGAAATGGATACTGAGCAGGCAATCAGAGTGTAGGTCATGGCACTTAGTACATTATCTCTTTATGGTAAATTTGCAATAAATGTTAACTATTACGTGTTTCTTTTTTGTGCAATTACGTTTTTGCCCTGAATGCATTATGTGTATCTTATCTCATGTTTTACCTATGAGATCTTGATGGCAGGGTTCATCCTATTTCATGTTCATTGCTGTTGAACATCCTAGAAGGTCATCTATAGAATTATTTATTAAAGAAATTCATTGGGGGCTGGCCCTGTGACATAGTGGTTAAGTCTGACGTGTTCCACATCCGCAGCCCAGGTTCATGTGTTCAGATCCTGGGCACAGACCTATACCACTTGCCAGCCATGCTGTGGCAGTGACCCACATTTATATGTAGCAGAATATTGGTACAGATGTTAGCCCAGGGCTAATCTTCCTCATCAAAAAAAAAAAAGAAAGAAAGAAAGAAAAAAAGAAATTCATTGGCTTGAAAATACAGTTCCTGGGGAAAATGTCAGAAGATGTCAAAAACCTCAGTGGGGGGACCTGGTCACAGGCTAATCCTCATTGAGGATTATTTAATTGAAGGAGTTAAATAAAAGGACACAACAGACATTTCAACTAATAGTGCTAATAATATGTCCAAATAAAGGTAACCTTTGGATTGGTGTTGTATATAATAAATTTATGAATTTATTATTGATTCCCTAAGTTACAAATTTTGTCAGGTGACTTTCTTGCAAACACAGTACACTTATACAAATTTCTAGAAGATTTCAATATTGAAGATTCAAAAATACTAGTTTATTTTCAATTTATGGAAAAGCAATCAACTATTAGAATATGGAAAAAGAAGAAAAAAGATTTGATTTTAAGAATAACTTTTTAAAATGTCTAAAAACACACAGATAAAATAGAATAAAAATATTCTAGTAAATAAACAAAGGTGTGGAAATAACTGAGATTCTATTGTTTTTCCTTCACAAGTTTACACATCCTCACTTGGTTCATTTGAAATTTCCAAGGTTAGTGAGACAGTTTGCATAAGCATAGCCTTCTCTCAGATGCCAAGAAGAAACCTTAGAATAGATAGATAAGGACACAAAAATTACATTACCAGAAAAACTCTGTGCTGCCCTGCAAAAAATTCATTTATTACTATGAGTGCAAGTTAGAGAAGGATGCTCAAATCTACAGATGTTGCTACTGAAATGAGTTCTTCCTTTGCTATTTTAGGACACACAGAAGGATGATGGTTTGAAGCTAGGTGCTCAAGTAGAGAGAGAAGAAAGGAGTCAAATGGAATTGTGAAGCTGTGGCATAATTAATGCTAAGGTAGTGGTGGGCACAGGGCACTGTTGGAGCCCTTGGCTGAGGATGCCTAATTTCATTGAAGGATGCTGCAAAATAATTCTTCATATGAAAACCTTTGGTCCTTTCATATTGTATGAACAAACCCCATTTTCTTTTGGCTCCCTCAGCATTAACATGATCCTGGCATTTCAAAGCTGACATCAATAGTTCTGCCAGCCAGTTGTTTCCAACATAGTTTTCTTTATTATGTTTAAATTAATAAAATATATTCTTTAACAAAATGTAAAGATAAATTATATATACTTACATTACCTAAAAAATATATGGCCTAATTATTTAAAACAGCAGAACAAATTTATGATAGTTTCTAACTCCAAGGCATATAAATTATAACACATATAAGATTGTCCCTGAGCTAACATATGTACCAGACTTCCTCTATTTTACATGTAGGATGCTGCCACAGCATGGCTTGTCGAGCATCGTGTAGGTCTGTGCCCAGGATCTGAACCAGCGAATCCTGGGCCACCAAAGCGAGTGCATGAACTTAACCACTATGCCACCGGGCCAGCCCCCAAATTAATTACTGTCTTACTTTTATAACCAGTGCTTTTTCAAGTGTGGTGAACATGGGAGGTTTCATCCCAAAGAGCTTTACTAATGAAGTTGGGCTTCTCCATAACAGAGTTAGTTTCTCACAATGCTAGTATGACCAAAGAGGAAACATTACTTTAAAATGCTGATGTCCAAAGATGGAAAGGTTTAAATAAAAGGGCTGAGGCCAATGTTCATTGATAGGTGCCTACACTGTGGCACTGCGGGGTGCTCAAGCAGAGACAGAAGAGGAGAGCCAAATGGAATGATAGTCTGTGTTGTAATTCAAGCTAAGATGGTGGATGCTGTTGGAGAACTTGGCTGGGGATGCCTAATTTCATTGAAGGAAGCCATGAAATAACTCCTCATATGAAAAAATGTATCATTTATATCCAATTCCATGTTCATTAGGGGAATTCCTTGCATTTGCATTATACGGAAAGGAGGAAAAGTTTGGCTCTAGGGTCCATCACAGGAACTTGGGTAAGTCATTGACACGTTTGTTTTCAGCATCATTGTATTTAAAAATGGGAGAGCCAGCCCTGAGGGCCTTGTAGTTAAATTTCTGTGCTCTCACTCTGGCAGCCCAGGTATGTTTCCCAGCTGTGGAACCACATCGCCCGTCTGTCAGTTGCCATGTTGTGGCAGCCACTCACACACAAGAACTAGACGGACTTACAATTAGGATATACACAACCATCCTTGGGGCTTTGGGGAGAAGAAAAAAAAAAAAGAGGAAAGATTGGCAACAGATGCTTACTCAAGGCTAATCCTTCCTTGCAAAAAATAAAAACAAAACCAAAAAGATAAGAAAAAGGGAGATGACTGCTATCTACCTTCATAGGGTCTACATAAGGATAAAATGAGATAACCTATGTAAAATTCTTAGAAAAACATGGCATATTTTATAGGGTGAAAAAAAAATGTAGCTGTTATGCTATTGTTATTATTGTTTTTGTTAATTCCATGAAAAAATAAATTACCTTACAAATAATGACCCCTATTTCTAGTGTTTCTAGGTACACAGTGCCTACTATGTACCAGGTACCTTGTGAACTAATTTTGTCTAAGTTGTCTCTCCTTCTGACACCTTTCTCATTCCTCACTCCTGCAACGTAGATATTATCCCCACGTGTCAAAGGAAGAAACTGAAGGCAGAGAAATTCACCTATTCAATTAGCAAATCTTTTCTGAGTCCTACAGTGATCCAGGCACCTTTCTAGGCTCTGTGGATATGACCACAAACAAGACAAACAAGTTTCCGTGTTGCATGGGACTTAAGAGTCGAAGCTTTGGCCAAGTGGGTAGACTGTGGTGCCATCAACTCATAAGAGTAAAACAAAGGAAGAAACAGGTTTGGAGGGAAGATCAAGAGTTCCATTTTGGGGATATGTTACGTTTGTGATGTGTGTTCATCATCCAAATAGAGATATCAAGCAGACAGGAGCATATGAGTCTAGTTGGCAAACTACAAGCCCCAGAGCAAATTGTGCCATCACATATGTTTGTATGGCCTGACAGCTAAGAATAGTTGAAGAAAAATTTTTTACTTCCATTTTAAAACTTTTATTTTATTTTTTCATTAATAGACTTGATTTTTTAGAGCACTTTTAGGTTCACAACAAATTGAATAGAAAGTACCGAGTCTCATATACTGTCTGCCCCCACACATCACATGCATAACCTCCCCCAACATGCCCCACCAGAGTGGGACATTTGTTACAATTGATGAACCTACACACATTATTGTCACCCAAAGTCCACAGCTTACATTAAGGTTCATTTCTGGTGTGGGGTTTGCATAAATGTATAACAACATCTTCCCACCATTATAGTACCATACAGGGTATTTTCACTGCCCTATGCAAATCCTCTGTACTCTGCCTATTCATCTCCTTCCTCCCCACTAGCCCATGGCAACCACTGATCTTTCCACTGTCTCCATAATTTTGCCTTTTCCAGGATGTCATATAGTTGGAATCATACAATATGTAGCTTTTTCAGATTGGCTTCTTTCACTTAGTAATATGCATTTAAGTTTCCTCTATGTCTTTTCATGACTTGATAGCTCATTTCTTTTCTTTCCTCTTTTTTTTTGAGGAAGATTAGCTCTGAGCTAACACCCACTGCCAATCCCCTTTTTGCTGAGGAAGATTCGCCCTGAGCTAACATCTGTGCCCATCTTCCTCTATTTCCTATGTGGGATGCCTGCCACAACATGGCTTGATAAACAGTGCATAGGTCCATGCCTGGGATCCAAACTGGAAAACCCCGGGCTGCTGAAGTGGAGTGTGTGAGCTTAACCATGACGCCACAAGGCTGGCCCCAACAGCTCACTTCTTTTTAGCACTGAATAATATTCCATTGTCTGGATGTACCACAGTGTAGCCATTCACTTACTGAAGGACATCTTGGTTGCTTGCAAGTTTTGGTATTTATGAATAAAGTTTTATAAGCATCTGTGTGTAGGTTTTTGTGTGGATGTGTTTTCAGCTCCCTTGACTAAATCACAAGGGTGTGATTGCTGGAATGTATGGTAAGAACACGTTTAGTTTTGTAAGATGTGTCTTTTGCAAATATTTTCTCCTAGTCTGTGACTTGTCTTCTCATTCTCTTGACATTGACTTTTGCAGAGCAGTTTTTAATTTTAATGAAGTCCAGCTTATTAATTATTTCTTTCACGGGCTATACCTCTGGTGTTGTATCTAAAAAGTCATCACCATACCCAAAGTAATCTAAGTAATCTTTTTCCCGTTATCTTCTAGGAGTCTTACAGTTTTGAATTTTACATTTAGGTCTGTGATCCATTTTGAGTTAATTTTTGTGAAGGATGTACGTCTAGATTCTTTTTTTTTTTTTTTTGCATGTGGATGCCCAGTTGTTCTAGCACCATTTGTTGAAAAGACTCTCTCTGCTCCATTGTATTGCCTTTGTTCCTTTGTCAAAGATCAGTTGACTATATTTATGTAGGTCTATTTCTGGGTTCTCTATTCTGTTCCATTGATCTATTTGTCTATTCTTTCGCCAGTACCACACTGTCTTGATTACTAGTCAGGTAGTGTCAGTTCTCTAACTTTGTTCTTCTCCTTCAATATTCCGTTGGCTTTTCCGGATTTTTTGCCTCTCCATATAAATTTTAGAATCATTTTGTCTATATCCACAAAATAACTTACTACAATTATGATTAAGATTGCACTGAATCTATAGACCAAGTTGGGAAGAACTGATATCTTAACAGTACTGAGTCTTCCTATCTATGAACATGAAATATCTCTTCACTTATTTAGTTCTTCTTTGATTTCTTCCATCAGAGTTTTGTAATTTTCCTCATATAGACCTTCTTCTACATTTATTCCTAAGTATTCATTTTTGGGGAGTGCTAAGGTCAAAGAATGGTTTTAACTTTTTTAAATAGTTGGGGAAAACCAAAAAGACGAATATTACTTTGTGATATGTGAAAAAGATATGAAATTCAAATTTTAGTATCCATAAATTGAGTTTTACTGGCTCACAGCCATGCTCACTCATTTACATATTTGTCTCTGGCTCTTTTCACGCTACAACAGCAGAGCTGAGTAGTTGCAGCAGAGCTTTATAGGGCCTGCAAAGCCTAAATTATTTACTATCTGGCCCTTCAGAGAAAAAGTTTGCTGATCCCTGGTCTGGAGTGTAGGTGGGGGCTGGGAGTCAATAGCGTAAGACTGTACCAAATAACATGGGTCTGGATGACACTGCCACAGAAGCTAGTTAGACTAAACAGGAGGGTCCTGACACATGAGGAGCCTACAGAGGGGGGAGGAGCAACCAAAGACATCTGGAAAGGAATGAGGGGGAGGGGGACAGGGAGGCACAGAGTAAGAAGCCACAGAGTGTGACGTCACAAAAGCCAAAGGAAAAAAGGCTTCAACGGAGAGGCAGGCTGGCTGTGCTGAATGAAGCTGAGACGTCACAAGGATATAATTTAATTGGTCTGGCAATATCTGTGACTGTCGAGAACAGTTTCAGTGGAATAAGACGGAAGTCTTCAGACTTGAAAGTGAGTGAAAATGAGCAAAAGTGAGCAAGTTGATGTAACTCTTTTCATAAGTTCTGCTGTGAAGGGAAACAGATAAACGGTAGCTTAAGGGGAATATAAGAATAAGAAAGGGATTTTGAAAGATGAACAATACAGCATATTAATATGCTGGTAGGAATGTTCTAATACAGAAGAAAAAACTGATCATGGGAGAAACAGAAACAAGGATTACAGGAATGATGTCTTAGAGGATAAGAGGGAGTAGGAGCTTAATCTTACCAAAGTGGAGAGACTAACCTTCAACAGAGCAAGGATATCTCTTCTACTATAAAAGATGGGAGTACACAGAATAAGTGCACAGGAACAGAAAGGTTTGGGGATTTGAGAAACTTATCAGGAGAGGAGAAAAGCAAACTTACTAGGGAAACAGATCAGCACTGCCTGGCAAGGATGAGGATCCATCTGAGATGTGGGGTCACGAATTTGAAGTGAAAACAGTAACTTTTTCCCAGCAACAATCAGCAGAGTTGATACTTACAATGGGATTAATGGATAATTCTTCGAAGTTGCCACAGCTGGAATCAAGCTTGGTTCCCTCTAAGGTCAGTGGCTATATTCTTTGGGCTGTACCAAACAGCTGCTACTCTGACAGACACCTGCTAACTTAAGGATGCATGGCTATGATCAGTTTTTCTGGGGCTATATGTATTTAATTACCATATATCAAATGGCTATTCTTTCTCTCTGCTAAATAAAATGCAAATTAATGTATTTTTCAGTTAGTACTCCACAACGTATTAAGGCTCAATTATTCATTCATAACCTTTGGAGCACTGAACATCCTCAGGTACTTCACTATGCTCCATACACAAATAATGCAGGCCCCTAGTAATCCATTTCCAATACATTCGGTCCTCCATATCAGCGGATTCAACCAATGGTAGACTGAAAGGACTACCTGGTTGCATCTGTACTGAACATGTAGACTTTTTTCTTGTCATTATTCCCTAAACAACTATTTACATAGCATCTAAATTATATTAGGTATTATAATTAATCTAGAAATGACTTAAAGTATACGAGAGGATGTCCATAGGTTATACGTGAATACTATGCCATTTTACATAAGAGACTTGAGCATCTGCAGATTTTGGTATCCACAGGAACCAGTTCCCCTGCAGATACTAAGGGACCACTGTAAACCCAATGGGATTTCCAAGCACTGTTTCATCCACTCTGAGAAAGCATTCACTGTGCATTTTTTTCATCAATGCATCCCTAACATCTAGGAAGTCCTTAACACAGAGTAGGTGCTCATTAAGTATTTGATGAATTAATGGATCTCAATTTGAGAATAAACTATGAATAGATGGTTTTACGAAGTACACAAAAGAAATAAAATACTCACAAATTAACTTAGGACATTCAATGCATTGGAATTAGTCCTTCAATTGAATGTTCACATCATTATTCTACTCAAATGGAATATCGACTTGCAATATAAATCTTCTCAAATATCTATTTGCAATATAAATCTTCTCAAAAGTTCTATCTGTCCACTTATGTTTTTATCTTGAAGTTAACCACAAAGACTATATATTTTTGCTATCAGGTTGTTTCCTTTTAAAAATCTTAGAATTGTAAAACTCTCACATGCTACTACTATTTCATACAAATACTAAATGCTTCCAGCAGAGGGCTCAAGAATTCTATTTTAAGGAAACAAGCAAAAAGCTCATTGTCCAACAGCAGCTATCATAAAACTGTCTCAAAAAGAAATTGTCACAAAAAATACCTTTCTCTTCTTGATCAAGTAATTCCAGGTCTATGAACTTATTTAAAATAATTTGAATGAAGGAAAAAGCTGGATTACAATAAGGCGGCATTATCTATATACTATGCATTTATGGATAGATGTACTCTTACCTAATTCCAGGAAGGAAAGCGAAGTAAACTATAAACACAAAAATCTACATTAAATTACTTAGGCATATGGGCAAAGCCCAGAAAAAAACCAAAAATATAACCTATAATGTGTAAGTAAGTAGTAACACTCTTTTTCAATTTTCTTCTTATTTACGTTTGTGTAAATATTTGGGTGATTTTTTTTATTTTCAAAGATGAAAAATAGCGATTTATTTTTTACAGAATTTTCATGTTTCATTTTTAGTGCTGAAAATAAGAATGGAAAAAATTTAGGAAGCAAGTGGAATGCCTTATTTATTGAACAACTTGGGGAACTGGAGACACTTCATTTTCGTAGGAGAACTAACGGGGTGTAGGAACTCTTTATTCATGCCCACAAATAACATCAAAGTACGCCTGGGATTCCAGAAACGTTCAGACAGAGGTCCCAAAGCTCTTTATTCACTTTATCTACTTACGCTCTATCTCATTTTGAGAAGGATCTGAAGCATCAACACAAGCATTTAAAAATTAGGAACATAACGAACTAAGAGAAAATAGGAAACAAAAGTAATCTGAGGTCAGGAGAGGAGATATATACCTGTCTATATAGGCTCATCACTATTAAAAGTGGGCCACAGATGTGGCTCTAAGCTTCCTAGAATCAAGACTAAAAAGGAAATGTAAGCTAATACAGGATGAAAATACTAAAATGAATCCAGCTTCTCCAGGCCCTGAGATCTAATGGAAATTTTCCTGCAGACATTAAGAGTGCCACTGAATGACTTATCTGGGGATACTTTCCACACCACCAAAAGTGTATTTTATAGAGCATTGCATAACAAGTAAAAGTTAATAAAGAGACTCTTTAAAACCCAGACATTCGGTTTTCTACCTTGATCCAGGTATAAAATTTAGAATAACTAAGGGGTCAGCGCAGCAACATAGCACTTAAGTTGGCACGTTCTGCTTCGGCGGCCCAGGGTTCGCCAGTTCCGATCCCCAGGTGCAGACATGGCACTGCTTGTCAAGCCATGCTGTGGCAGGTGTCCCACATATAAAGTAGAGGAAGATGGGCACAGATGTTAGCCCAGGGCCAATCTTCCTCAGCAAAAACAAGAGAATTGGCGGCAGATGTTAGCTCAGGGCTAAGCTTCCTCAAAAAAAAAAAAAAAATTTAGAATAACTGAGCAATGGTTCTTATTGGAGGCAGCACCACCTTCTAGGGAACAATTTGAAAATTTGTGCAGGTATTTTTGGTTGTCCCAGGAGCGGGGACACTACCGGTATTTATGGGGCAGTGGCCAGGGATGTGGATGGGATGTGGATGTCATGCAACACAGACACCAACCATAGGAACTGCCCTGTACCCTGCACATCTGAATGCCCTGCCGGACGTGCACCTAAGTGAAACACTTGTTTATCAAAATCTAAGCCCAGAATCTAACTCTGTCTTATATACAAACACATTTTTTAATGTGTTTTGTGTCAAGACACACTGCATTTTCCAGAAATGCCACCACAATAAAAACTAATAGAGGGGCCGGCCCCGTGGCCAAGTGGTTAAGTTCACGTGCTCCTGCTTGGGCGGCCCAGGGTATTGCCAGTTCGAATCCTGGGCGCAGACATGGCACCACACATCAGGTCACGCTGAGGCAGCATCCCACATGCCACAACTAGAAGGACCCACAACTAAAACATACAACTATGTACTGGGGGGATTTGGGGAGAAAAAGCAGGAAGCAAAAAAAGGAAAAGATTGGCAACAGTTGTTAGCTTAGGTGCCAATCTTTAAAAGGAAAAAAAAACAATAGAAAACTATTGTTTCATTCTGCATGGAATTTTACTGAGTTGTTCCCTACATTTCACCTAGGACATGCCCTTGTGGTATGCCAGCTGTCAGCACAACATTCATGTGTCAGTCTGCATCTGTATGCAGCTGTCTCAGGCATGGCAAAGCTACCTCCAGGTGTAGACAGCTGACTATTTTATCATGTCTTCTGAAGAGTTCTGCCCCAGTATGTACATACTGAAATATATATTATTTTTATTATATTTTATATCCTTTTGTTTATTTTTTATATGGTTAATGCATTCTTATTGATATTTAGAATAATTTCTGTGGATAAGTTATACTAACTAAAAATTTCATTCCAGGATAGTAAAGACGACCTTTTTAGATTAAGGCCTGATAGATGCAGTTGAGAACCACCAAGCCAGATGGATGGACTGCATATCTTCTCGGAACCATTATGTATATGATTTCTCCCAAATGAATTTCTAGTAAGAGCAGTTCAGCAAACAAGATGAGGTTGGAATGCAATCCTTCTCTTTCACTGAATAGGGCAAAAGTTCATGTACGTTAAACAACCTTCAATAGGCTGACATCTTCCTATGAAAATTAGGTTGCTAATCAAGATTCTCCACTAAATAAACAGTTAACCTCACTCCACGAGAGGTGATCTGAGGGAGCACCTAAAGAAAGGGTCAGAACCTCCCCAGGGAATCATTCTGAGCGCAGCCAACACTCGGAAATGCCAGTGATCAAGAAAGAACACAACTGTAATGATTTCTGCTTAGATATATTCCAAAACAGAAGTTACTGCTCACTCACTGTGGCAAAGGAAAAACCTCAGCTAGACACCATAAACTACAAAATGTTTGGCAATGGAACTTTCTGCTGAAACATTCAAGAGCAAAAAGTGCACAGAAGTGCAAAATCCACCCTGAACTGACTGAGTTGACCTACTATTTTGAGTTGCTGGATATTAGTTGTTTCTACTTTAGAGGACATCGGCCATAAGAGGACGGATTGTTTTATTGCCCCACTTATGACAATAAAACCATTAACAAGAGCACACACGAAACACTTCTCTCTCTATTCCCTATACTGGCAGTAGGGGTGAGGGTGGGAGGGAGAGAGTTGGAAAGAGAGTGGAGGAAAGAAGGGCAACAATCCAGCTTATTTGAATGGAGTTTTATATCATGAAGATAAGGTTACAACACAGAGGTGCCACCCTCCTCCTTGTCAACTAATATTATCTCGATATCCAGAGACCCTCATAGTGTTATCACTGCACATGTTCTGTACACATGAGCCCAAGCATCTTAGCCCACAATAGCTTCCTCAGCACAGAATTGGTGCCAAGAAAGATTATAAATGCGACAAGCATACTGTTCAAACACATTTTGTTTTCATTAAGGGACTGAGTTTAAAAATGTCCCAAAGGAAAATATCCGTGCCTAAAATGTGACTAGTACTCAGGCAGAACGCTAAACCAATGTAAGACAGTACGACTCCATTTTTGATGTCTACCTGCTGACAGCATTCAAACCCCACGACACCCTTCCAGCCACCTGCCCGACACATGGGCAAAAACACAAGAAAGTCTGAGCACTCTCTCCCTTGGTGCTGGCAGGGAGTTCAAACCATGCCAGGCCCTGCCTGCATGGAGAATCCTTGCTCCAGCCCCACCCCCTAACCACAACAAAAGCCAAAGCCAATCACCCCTCTTTGCTTTCTCAAGCCATCTTTGGACCTGCTTCGAAGCCTGCTCTGCTCTCCCCAGAAAGCCTCGTTGTGTGGGTAATACAGCCTCTCGGGGAGTGTGTGGTGTTATCAGTCTCAACGTCTCTATCAGATTTTGGGTGGATGAAGGGGCCAGTCTGTTTCTCTAGGGTAACTATAAGACAAGTAAGAAACCTAAAACTTACAAATTATTAGGGGAAAAGCCAGAAGATATTTTTAAAAAATCAAAATATTAGTTGTATTCCAAATTGGAAAGTTGATCTCAGAAGTGTGGCCACAGTTACAGTTCCTCACACAGAGACATTTTGGACATTGGTAATGAATAAACGACTTTATAATTCTTGCAATATAAACCACACCCTGAGTATATTCTGACCAGACAGCACACACAGATTAATAAGAGAGAACAGGCTGGCATGAAGTAGGGACCGTCAGAATTAGAACTGACCCCGCTCTACAGGTAGAAGGCCCTCTCTGAATCAACTGTGTCTGAATCAACTGTTCTCCATGAGGAACAGACAGACTTTGGGCCTACTGAAGTTGTTCTTGGGTCCTCAGTTGAGATAAGCAAGCTTCTGGGGGTCAGTCAGAATCTGGACTTCTAAAATATCACCTCTCATTTTTTCACAATAAACAATTAGTCCCAAATCTGTACTTAACCGTTTTTGACCACCAAATCATGTCAAGGGTTTACTACTTTGCTTGACATCTTGGGAAGCCACAAAAACTCCATTAGGCCTATGGTTCTTGTCTGTCAAGTCAGCAACACTTTCTATGACACCACGAATGGGAACAGGTGACATCTTCACCCCAAAACAGTAAACAGCCACATCTGTTTGTTTGTTTGTTTCAATAATCCACTGATAAAAGAGAAAATCTCTCCAAAGGCAAAAAACAGAGATTTTCAAAAGATCCTAGAAAGCAAAAAGTCACTGATGGAATTCAAACTTCCTCCCTTCATTTCAGTCTCCTCAAGCTTTCTATGTCAACAATCCAGGTATGGACTCCGGCACAGCTCTGAGAAGAATTAAGGTGAGGAGAAAATGACTACTTACCGTGCAATTCAAAACACTCTTCCCTAGAACGTGGATTTTAGACTGTGCCCTCTAGAGCCTGGGGCCCAGGGCAGGTGCCTCGGGGGCCTTTTATTTGCCAGGCTTCTGCAGGTACTGCCCGGCAAAGAAAGGATTCTCTAGCTAACATATTTAAACCACTGAATAGTCTTGACACTGTTCCCAACAGAAGCATTTAAGAAAAATTCCTCCCAGATTTGTTCCACGTGCTACCATTTAGTTCAACCAGGTTATGTTTATAAGTAAATCTGATGGGGACTTTTTCCATGTAAAGTGACACAGCTATTCCTGAAGGGATGTCCATGGGAAAGCAGTTCCAATTAAGATCCTGTCATTCTGCTGCCAGGCCTGATGCTCAGGTCTCCAGAGACAAGTACTCTGCTGGGGAGAATAAACACAGTTTCGATGATCATCAAAATGTAATGCTACTGTATATGTCTTATCAGGGCTATATAAAAAAGTCATGTGAACATATCAGGGAATCAAATGAGAATCAGAAAGAAAAACTTTACTATGTAAGAGCATGAAAATTAAGGGGCAGTTTCCTCTACCTATCAATTCCTGATTGTATGAGTATTTTTTTTTAATTTATTTTATTTTTTAAAGATTGGCACAGGGGCTAACAACTGTTGCCAATCTTTTTTTTTTTTCTGCTTTATCTCCCCAAACTCCCCCTGTACGCAGTTGTATATCTTAGTTGCAGGTCCTTCTAGTTGTGGGATGTGGGACGCCGCCTCAACGTGGCCTGAAAAGCGGTGCCATGTCCACGCCCAAGATCCGCACCCTGGATCCGCACCCTGGGCCACCGTAGCCGAGCGCGCGAACTTAACCACTCAGCCACAGAGCCAGCCCCCATGTACATGACCACAATTGTAGCTAAAAAAAATGTTTTTCTCACTTGAGTATCATACTTTTCTAGATTTCCAAGGACTTCAAATATTATTAATATTGGTTACATAAAATATGCTTGTGAAGATTGTACTAAAGCATTCTCTGGATCAGAGAAAGGTAATTAGGATGGGTGTCTCCACAGAGATGTGTTCTTCCATGACGTTGAGGAGCCAAGGGCTGGAGTTGTTGGATAATGAAGAGAAAAAGCAAAAGAGCACAGATACTACCAAAGAATCCTTCTGCTTCAGATGCCCAGAGACAACATAGCTGGTTCACGGCTGACAAAGCTAGCAGTATCTGGAGGTGGGAAATTTTAAAGGAGACTACAAATGTGACTGCCATTTAATACAAAGTTTCTCTCTTTACCGGGCTTCTGGAATCTCTCCATCAGGCTACAAGGGACAGAACAGAAGGACGGTTCTCCAGAAAGTAACTAGGTTTACCCCCTTGCTCAACTATATGGAAGGGATCCAGCACAGTGCTTGGCATATTGTCTATCTTCTTTGACATCATCATAGTTGGCGTGCTAAAGAATGAACTTTATTGTGGTTCTCAGTCTTATTTGCTTCCATGTTGGTCTTTAGCCATTCAAATACCTAGAAGCTTATTTCAAGGCCTTTGGAGTTGCACATTCTTCTACCTTCCAAGCAGGGCTCTTCTCTTGAGGAAAGGGTCGTGGTGTTAACTGCTCCTCACTGTTGGGCTGGGCTTTCTTAGAAACACCTGCGTGCTGCTGGGCTGGCTGAGCTCTTGCCTAACTGGGACTGGGATTCCCCCTCCAGGGAACATCTCCATCAGAATCCTTTCTTTCTCATTCTTCTTCATGTCTCTTCTATTCAGGACTGGTCTGAAATATGAATGAATTCCTGGTCAAAGCTGGAGGCTAAGGTAGCAGAGGTAGCAGGGTCCTCCTGCCCAAACCAAAAGGCTCATTTGTCCTTTTCTCTCGAAGGCAGATCTGCCCAATGCCTGTTTACATCACACCATTTCCTTCTGACCCAGCTCCTAGAGCAGCACAGAATAGTGCCTGTGGAGCAGCCTGGCTCCTTTGCCCTCCACGGCTGGTTCTGCTGTGTGTGTCTGTGCAAGGACATCCACAGGATGCATCCTGGGCTCTGCTCAAGCTGTGCCCCAAGCAGGGTGTACCCACAGGAAGGGCATATCTCTAATTAGTGCGAAGGTGGAGTGTGTGCTTGCTCACCCTGTGTATACTCTTTGATAAGAAACGTGCATGCATTTTCAGAGGGTGAATTAGTATAAGGGGAAAAGTTTGCTTTTTCTTTGAAACTTCCTGGATGAAATCTGTGGACCAATTTTAAGACGGCTATGCTTTAGAGCAGTGTGTAGGAGGAACATGCACACATCTTGTTACACTTAGAGGCACTCATTCATCACACCCACTCTGTACTTCCAATTTCTTTCCAAGATAGCAATGATTTTCTGACACTTAAAATGCTTACATTTTTATACTATGCTTACTACAACTGACTAAACGTATAATCAACTGTCAGTAGAAATAGCTATAGGTAGATAAATTCAATGTTAACTCTGATTTTTACAAATCTATATACATATCACAGCTAAACATGATATATCAGCGAATGTCCACAACAATAAACAGCAATTAAGAAACCGAAGAACTGAGTATTTATTCATGCTTCCGTATTCCAAACTCTTTACTTAATGTTAATTTCAATTCCACAGTAAGAGAAAGCAGCTTTTTGCATTTCCCAAGTATATACTAAATTTCATTTTTTGCCATCATCGGTGTCCATGTCTCAAAGGGAAAACAGATTTATTATAAAGTTAACTGGTGTTTAAGAAACCAAACTGCCATGGATGTTGTCCAAGAAAGACTATTATCAGCCTCCACTCTGCACCAAGTCATCACATAGGGAGGACCAGCACAGCAACCCAGAGCCCTCAGGGACCGAGTGTTGTAAAGGTACCAGGTTAAGAGAACCATCAAAATAGCTCACACTCTAAAATGTCCCTGTGTCCTTCAACAAAGTCTAACAAATATGACTTAACCTTTTCTTAATGACATGGGACATTAAGAAAGAACAATGTTGAAATTAAGAGGACTGGGTTTGACTCACTGGGTCCACAGACACTGGGAGAATGATCTTAGTCCCTCCCTGCAGCTCCCCGGGCTTGCCGTCTTTGCGATGGGATCACTGCACTCCTCAGAGCTGTCTAGAAGATCAGGTAAACAGCACACATAAAGTGCCTACACAGCACCCTGGTGCCTGCGGAAGGTGCTCCGTGAAATGTCAGCCTCCTTCCTGTCCCCTCAGTACACAATCTGAACAGATGAGTTACTGCTGTATGCCACAGGCTTGTCACCCTCTCTGTGGACACACATGTCAAGAATGGGTCACGGGGCAGAATAAGTGCAACTTCAGGTCTGTTCCTAGGGCTTGCTTTTTTAAAAAAAAAAAAAAACAAAAAAAAAACCACTTACGCCAGATACCTAAATATTTTTTTCTAATTTGGCCTTCTTTTTCTCATAAAAGTGGAATCTCAGCACGTGACTCCTAGGCAATGGGATATGGGTGCCCTTCTACAAACTTTTTCTCTCTTTCCAAGCAGTTGTCCTATCCTTCAAAAAGTCAGGTTCCTTCTGCTATCTTCAGTTCACATTTCGTACAAACTGAGCCATTCTGAAGGAAACCACAAAGTAATCACGGCTGACAATAAGGCGACCACTGCTGGGCTGAGCCATTCTGAAGGCCAACAACAGGAGCAGCCCAGCCAAACTTCATGCCTTAGGAAATTAAGCCAGACAGTTATCGTTCACAGAGTTGCCAAAACATATTCCTAGTGAGGTGAGGAAATAATGGGTTGTATGCTTTTTGGGTTACAGATGTAAAGAAAGATACCAGCTCTCAATTGTGTCTTGTGTGTATATTGCTCTCTTCACACCTGAATTACAGTCATACCCACATGTACCCATCTCTAAAATAAGACTGGTAACCCACAGCTCATACTTCACTGGAGGCAATGGGGAAGAAATGGTAATTTCCAGAGAACATCCTGTAAGTCCCATAACAATTTTAGTGATAAACAAATTCAGCTTTCAAACCATCACGTTCTAATCTAAATACCTGAGACCCGGACTGTGAGATATGTGTGGAGCACAGGGTACCAAGATGCTAGACACAGCTTTTTGGAGCTTTAAATTTTTTTGCTCTTGTTTTTAAGCCAATAAAGCCACGACTGAGTCACTAAGCTTCAGTGGAAACAAGGAGAATTCATATTATCTTGTAAACTCTTTCTTGTATGACAGTTCTTTAGGATATTTTTAAATTGCATCAGCAAGCCACTGAGCTAAGATTAAAATACTACGTTCACTGGATCATATTTAAAACCAAATTGCTTTACTTACCTTTTCATCACTTCAGTTATAAAATTACGTAGACGTGAAACTTTTTTTAAGAACAAAATGAATAACAAGATAACTAAATCTCATACCTCAAAGATAATCCCTCTGATCAGGTGCAGTTAAAATGTTAAGCCTGGCGGATCGCGTTTGGTACCATACCTGCCCTGTGTAGGCAAACTCCAGCGCCTGCTTTAGACCAAGGCTGGTCACACCATGTAAGTTCACCTCGTCAGCTCCACTTTCCACCATACAAAGACTGAACATCGCCTGAGGTGGGAGAGAGAGAAAGAGAGACCAAGAGTCATGGCACTTAAAAGCAAAGGAGCACGACAAAGTCCTAGAGAGACGATGAAAGAAAAAAGTTTTACAAGTTTAAGACTGATCTTGGTGTGTAAAACACTTCCACAAAGCTTCATTCATACAAGCCACTGCCAATACTTGGCTGTGTAGACAGTGACAGTAACACACAGACAGTGCAAATCTCACACACAGTCTCATTGAATCCCAGAGCTGTTCCCCGGGATGACAGTGTTCAGGCTCACTCACCGAACTCATCCTCTCAATCCTGGGGTCTCACCGCTACCAGGAAATGTGTAGCAGCCTCCAACATTCTTGCCAACAGGACATGGTGGCAAGAGGCACTTTTCTCTCCCGAGTTCTCTGCCTTTTTTCTGCCTCATCTCAATGACACACCTCCTTCCTCTCATCTGCCATATATCATATTCTATTCCAGCGTGTGTGGTTCTCAAAGTGTGGCCCCGGGGCCAGCGATATCAGCATTACCTGGGAACTTGTGAAAGCGCAGACTCTCATGGCCTCAGCCCAGACCCAGTGAGTCTGAAAGTCAGCCTGGGGCCCAGCAGTCTGTGTCGTAACAGGCCTCCCAGGTGACACTTACGCTCACTCAGGTTTGAGAACCACTGTCTAATTTATTCAGTGAAAATCAATTTGCTCCCAAACCAATTCTCCAATTGGCCAACTTATTGAAAATCAGTTCTTCCACTGAACGATCAGTATGTCAAGTGAAAACCTGAAAATGAAAACTTGCCAAATAAATCAAATGCATGGGTTCTCCCCCGAAACCCCCCAAATAAACCCCACACTAATTTGTACACCTTTAACAAGTTTGACTTAACAGGTATAAAGAGAATATTCAATTTTGGTTACTGACGATGAAATACACTATTTAGAAAAGTACAGTATTCTGTTCCACAATATTCTATAGTATACCATGCTATGTAGTGAAGAATTAACCTTACCCAAAGAGACGTCTGGCCTTTGCCCTTGACTGGGAGGTAATTTACAGGCCCTTGGAATGTCTTGCCTGACAGGAGTATCTTTGCTTGCCTGGGAACTTTGCCTTTGACAATCTAACAACACAATTTCTGATGGGGGCTTTGGGCCACACTATATCAATTCTGACCACCAGAAGACTGGAGATTAAAGGCATTACTCTGACCTCCAGGAGAGGTTGGACACGAATGGTCAGTCACACAAGAAGTTTGTGATTGTGCCCCAGTAAAAACTCTGGACACCAAAAGCTTGGGCAAACTTCCCTGGCTGGCAGTCCTCTGTGCATACGGTCACATAGCACGGTCAGGAGGAGGTAATTCTGTCCATGACTCCATGGAGGGAGGATGGCCAGAAGCCCCACATTTGGTTCCCTTCTGGACACTGCCCTATGTGTCTCTTCCCTTGGCTGGCTCTAATTTGTATCCTCTCCCCGTAATAAGCCATATTTGTGAGTATAAAAGCCTTCAGTGAGTTCTGTGAGTCTTTCTAGCAAATTATCAAACGTGAGAGCAGTTTCAGGATCCCCTTCAAACTTGCAATTGGTGTCAGAAGTGACAGAAGTCTGGGGGGACTGTCCCTTCAGATTCTGCAGTTTGGCTAACTTCATAGAAGTAAAACAAACAAAATCCTAATTTTTTATTTTAATAAATTTATTTTTGATCCTCACAATTCTATACATTTTAAATTAATATGTGTAGAATAGGTGGTATGAATTGATGATCCATTATTCTTTCTGGCGATCCTCATTTCCACCTCACTGCCTTAGAGAATTTTAAGTTTTCATAATGAATAGGATTCTCTTTGATAGCTTAACATAGTTGAAATTTTAACTTTTAGGAATATAAAATTACCGCTCTTGTCATTTGAGGAAATTTCTAAAGAATATTTTAAATGCTTACAGTGTGATAAAATAAAAAATAACATTCAAAATATCAGAAAGACATTGAGAGTACTTAACATGAATAAACACAATTATATTTGAAAAATAGCAAACATTTAGAATATATTTAACTTTAAGAAATTTACTTTATCATGAATAAACAAAATTGAACCTTACTTTAGAAGTCGTTAAAGGCAAATGAGTCAAGATAGTAAATGTGGCAACTAGGTTAGTCAGTGAGCTGGTCTGGCTTCCCACTGATGGCACCAGCAGTTCAGGTACTATGTGGCAGGTTAAGGCACTTGACTCGAAGTCACATAATACTTGGTATGGTGGAGCACAGGGATTAAGGACAAATTTGCAACCAAACAATCCTGGGTTTGAACACTGGCTAGTGACTTTGGACAAACACATAACCTCTCTGTGACTCAGTTTTCTTATCTGAAAAATGGGGCTAAAAATTATACCCACTTCATGAACTTGTTTGATGATTATATGATAGGACATACTAAGTATTCAGTACAGTTCCTGACATATGACAAACTCCTATAAAAATTTATATTTTGAGATAACAATGAAATAGAATGAAATTTCTTTTATGTAGTTTATGGTTAAAAGGATTTATATGTTTGCGGAAGTATCAGTTTCTGTTTTGTTTTGTTTTTTAAGTGTGGATACTGATAAAAAATAGTAAGAAGAAACTGACTTTAATGTTAAATTGATCCTGCTAGAAGATGGTCTAAAATTCCAAGATTAAAAAGCACAGGTTGGGGCTGGCCCAGTGGCGCGATGGTTAAGTTCACACGTTCTGCTTCGGCAGCCCGGGGTTCGCCAGTTCCCGGGTGCAGACATGGCACTGCTTGGCAAGCCATGCTGTGGTAGGCGTCCCACATATAAAGTAGAGGAAGATGGGCATGGATGTTAGCTCAGGGCCAGTCTTCCTCAGCAAAAAGAGGAGGATTGGTGGCAGATGTTAGCTCAGGGTTAATCTTCCTCAAAAAAAATAATAAATAAAATTAAAATTAAAAAAATTTTTTTTAAATTTTTTTAAAAAGCACAGGTTACAGTAAAAGAAAAGAAAGCTTTTAATTTCTGTAATTCTGAATTTTCTTCTAGACTTCTTATAACCACTATGAAAGCACCCGAAAGAGATGTTCATTGTTTTCAGTGTCTGCTTTTTATTATACAGGTGTTTCAGTTTTTAATATTCACCATATTAATTTCTTTTCTCAGATCTTCCAAGTTGTAACTGCACCTGCTATGGTGACCAGCTGCTCTCCATCAACCCCATACTCAGAGCAGGACAGAAATGACTCAAACTGCAGAAGAATTATCTGGGTTAATGAAATGGAAAGACTACCTGAGAGCAAAGGTTAAGTAAAAGGACAGCTGCCAAGGGAGCTTTCTGAATCTGCTTTCCTAGGGGTTTTTCCAATGCAACCAGGGTGATACTGGCACAGAACAGGGATCCTCATCCAGGGAGTGTGAGCTCAGAACTTGACGGCTGGCTTGGCAGAGTTGGGGAGACAACACAACCCCTTAAACAGTGTACACGTATATTTGTAGATGTTTGCATAAGCAATAAAGGAACACCTCATGGGTCACTGTGGTTATATTATAGGGCATGACTCTAGAGCGAAGGAAGAGAGTATTAACTTTACTCCATTTACATAAGTATTTGGATCATTACAATGAACATGCATTACCTGTGTATTTCCAACAACTGCCTTTTAAAAACTCTGTTTTACTTTTAATATTCAGAACTGTGCAGAAAGACACATCTGATTCAAATCCTGGTTCTATAACCTACTAGTCATGTGGGCAATTTACCCTGAACACGGGACCTTTGGCTAATTAACTCTCTGAACTTCAGGCCCCTTGTCTGTAAAATGGAGATGATGCCAACCTCACAGGGTTATCTTGAGGTTTCAATACAATTATGCTTAGTGTCAAGCATAATACCTGGCACACAGTAGATTCTTAATAAACAGAAACTGTTATTCTAATTCAGGCTGATTGTCTTACCCTCCCATGTCTCCCTTTGATCTCAGCTGGAATGACAGATTAAAAAAGCCCCCTCCCTCTCCTCTGTCCAAATCCATTCCTCTTAAATACTTTGCAAATGACAACCCCACTCAAAAGCCCTATGTCTGGCTCAGGGCTTCACTCTCACCACACTCTCCTACAACCTACTTTAAGGTCTGACCCCATCATAAAAACCATCACCACCATTTCTATAAACATTTAACCTCCATTTTGATATCATATCAAATTGTCTTCGATATTTAACATTACAAATCTAACACTTATAATTTTTAAAAATTAGAAAATTGGGTAATTAAAAGATTTAAAAAGGGGAACTATTAAATCAAGGTCAATGTCTTGGGTTTAATAAATTTTACAAGGCATCTCAACTAGGAAAAGGTTCAGTGGATACCACCAAAGTAAGGAAGAAGCTGGCCATTTGACATAGTGAAACACCAGCTGCCTAGGCTGCCTGAGCTTATAAAACAATGTCTGGAGACATGCTAGAGCCCAGGGGAAGGACAAAGCCTCCTTTAGTAGCAAAAGAGGTGATGAGACCAAGAGTGCTATATTTTTTTTTTTTTTTTTTTTTTTGCTGAGGAAGATTCGCCCTGAGCTAACATCTATTGCCACTCTTCCTCTGTTTTTTATGTGGGTGGCCACCATAGCATGGCTGATGAGTGGTGTAGGTTCGCACTTGGGATCCAAACCTGTGAACCCAGGCCGCCAAAATGGAGTTCACTGAACATAACCACTAGGCCACAGGGCCAGCCCTGTGTTGCTATCTTTTAACACCAAACTCCTTGAAAAGGTAAACTGTAACCACCATGAAAGTGGGCATCATGTTTTCCTCATTCACTGTGGAGCCCTTAGACCCTGGGATTGCAAGCACGTGATAAATACAAATGAATGAATGAATGAACCAATAAGTACTTCAAAAATTCAGCTGCTCTTCAAAAATTCAGATGATGTCCAGCTCTTCTACATTGTTGTGAACAAAAATAATTAATTTGACATAAGAAAGAATTTTCTGGATCTGAGGTGTTTTAGACACTGGGACATAAAATAGTAACTAAAGTTAAAGAGGAGTATTTACTATAAACTAAATACAGATGAGTTCAAAGCTGGACATTTAGAAAAGAGTAAGAACATACAGCAATGCCCTCTATCAAGCCAGAACATTCTGCCAAAGTATGGGGTAAGGTTCTGCTTAGAAATCTGAAAGCATTGCACAGCCTCTTCCTCGGTTCACCCTGCTTGTCTCTGGGAGAGCCTTGGCCAGGCGGAGATTTACAGCCGTCACAGTTCACTCTCGGCTGGTAATGTGCTGCTGCCACCACAAATCTTTCTAATTGAAAACTCAGTTTGTGAGAATACAATCCACTTTAAGTGCCTACCACAGACAGAGCTGTGGATTTACGGTGTGTTATTCCTCCTGTATTTCACACAGAAATGACACAAATGGAGTCCTAAAATCACAGGACATGAATTAAGTTTCCTGGGTCACATCAGCCGTCACGCAGTCACAAGATGAGCTGCAGGCAATTTTAGGTGAGCACATTATCTCACAAAACTGACCGACGGAAACTGTACTACATCTTCAAAGATAAGCAGAACAACAGATGATAGACTTTCTGAAGCACGTAAAGTTAGTGAAATATGATCTTTTTCCCCGGTAAACTATGCGTACGTAGTTTTGGAGTTGCACCGGAGATGGGCAAGATGCACTGTGGATTCCCATTTTATCAGGAATCCAAATGATCTTACAGGTAAAATAACTGGATTGTTCTGGCACATTCAACCCTTATCGTTTATGAGAGGGTTAAATAAAAGCAAACAATCATGTTTAAGGAAGTTATTGAAAAAAAGCAACTTGCAATGACTGCAGCAGATCCAGAATGATCCCCTCCATCTTTCACACGCCCAGTGTTATATAATTAGTGATGTTTACAATGCCCATGAGGGAATCCAGAGATTTGAGCTAACTTCTGAATCAACAAAGACTACATTTTGTTCAGTTTAGTGTTCATGGTGATTATCCTTTATTGCATTTAGGTTATACCTCACATACAGAAGTGGTGGTGAATTTCAGTTAATGAGACTGTTCAGTTAACCACAATAGCCCATTTCCCTGGCATTAAGGAGAGAAGGGTCCTGACCACAGCTGAACTGGACTATTTACCTTCTTTATCTCAAAAGTGCAAAAGCAATCCAATCCATTTGGGGAGCTTAATGGCCTGAAAGAGTCGGGAGGTTTGGTTGGAGGGTTTTTCCCCTATATATTTACAGCCGTTTTAATTCTTCCTCAAACAGTATAATAATACTCAGAGAATAAAATATCAGGACAAATTGAAACTAAAATTATATTATTCTAAATACAATTAGGCAGCAAAAATTAATATTAATGAAATACCAGTTTCTCCTCACCTTAACCATATAAAGAAAAGTCCATCTTATATACCAAAAACTGTGAAACATATTGGTTTTCCCAACATCTTCAAATATGTAGCTTGTTTATTCAAACAATCCTGCTGTATTTCACAGCTTTCTTCTTGGCACAGTTGCTTCTTAAATTAACTACATGGTGATAATAAGCCCTTCGAAGTCAGCATCATTATGGTTTATCCTATTTCTCTTTAGAAATACCCTCCTTCTGGATGTGGCTATATTTCAACTACTTGGGTCTTCTAGGGGAGCATGGAATGGAATAGAAAAAGGACATGAATCATGCTGGTTTTTTCTTAGCACAAGATATAGTAAATGTGAAGGCCGGAAACTGTTGCCCATCACGAAGTCAGGCCATCCTTAAACAGTATTTATCCTTGTCACTTGTTACACCCTCTGGAAAACAGCATCCACACTTCTGGCTTTAGCCTTGGGTCACCCTCTCAGATCTCTTGGCATCTGCTCATTCCCCTGGTGCTTCTGTTACCTCCTAGGCCATGGCTATATCCCTCGGGTATGGGATTTCAATACTTTACTACCCACCATGTAAAGAAGTCCATTCTTTGATCTTTAAATATCTTTCAGATGCTTAGGGATGGCACTTTTATTCTTCCTTATTGGATGTATTTGATAAGCCATTACTGAATGAATCTTTCTTGTGTAGAGACCTTTTGGTCTGTCCTCACATAGCAGCCAATGACACATCCTGCCTTTTAAAATCTACTAAGGACACACTCACTAAGTCCAAATCTGGATTTCCTGCATGCTGACAGCTCTCCTAAGACAGAGTTTAGGGCCTGCACGAAGGAGTGACTGAGCAAACGTGACACAGAGTCTGCATGGATCAGGGGAAGTAGCTGTGAAGAAAGGAAATGTTTAGAGGACAGTCATAAAAAGGTTTGAAAGCCTGAAGAGGAAAAGAAAGGTGGAGCACCTGAGGAGTCATCTGAGAGATTCTGTGTCAACTGAAATAGGAGAGGCACTCCGGGAGAGGTCTGTGAGCAAGACAGAGAAGAGGCTCTTACACAGCTTATCAAAGCTGCACCAGATGTGTTTAGGTATCGCAACTAAAACTCAAGCTTCTCTTCTGTAAATGGGATTTTAAAACTGGAAGGTACATTAGAGATCACTGGCCCCTCGCTCCTCAAGGTGTGGTCCCTGGACCAGCAGCATTGGCTGCTCACAGGGAACCTCGACAGAAATGCAGAACCTCAGACCCACCTCACCCCTACCGGACAGGGAGGTGGGTTTTAACAGGAGCTCCAGGTGACCCACACGCACACTACAGTCTGAGAGGCACGGCTGGAGTCAGCCCTCCACCCCTCGCAGCATTCTTTGCATATCTGAATATTTGAAGTGATGAGACCTCCAATACTTTACATGAGAATGCGAAGTATTAGTAACACCTTCAGAATATTGAATCATAATCACCCTCCTGATAACTTCCTCCCCTTGGTGCTAGTAGAAGACCAATATATTCACTCTCCCTTTCCGATAAGTGGTAACAACTCTTATGCCTCCTATTGGAAAGAGCACCTACTCCAAATTCTCTGAGTCAAAAAATTATCAGCAGAGCCAACGTTAGAAATCCTGTAGTCCAGGCAGGAGGCCGAAGTCCAAATGCCAGGGAAAGAGGACTGATCCCCAGATTTCGGGGCACAGAAGCTTACTGCTTACAAAGCAAAAGTTAAAGACCCATAGTTACAAGAACAAGTCCTTTGAAGAAGAAAATCACCCTGTGTTCTTGGATAGTGGCAGTGGTAGGAACGTTGAGGCAAAGCCATCACATCACTTCTCTTTTCTCAATTATTCTGGTTGACTTTCTCTGGCCATCTCCTTCTTATCATATTTCCCTGAAGAGGAATTTCATGTGGCCACCTCAGAGGTGATATCGACACTAATCACTCAGATCCATTCCTATGGAATTCAAAAAGTAGATGCTCTTAAGGAGTCTCAGTTTGCCATAAAGAATGATGAGGCAGCTTCTTGCCTGCCCAGCCTGATGTTGGTAGTGGCTGCCTGCAGCCCTGCTGAGGGCTGAGGACACATCCAGGCTCAAGTGAGAGTGGTCAGGATCTATCACAATGGCTGTCATGGGTATAAAAATACTTTATGGGTATAAAAACCTTTATGATGCAGGAGCAGATGAGTCAGCCCTGCATCATAAAAGCATGCATATATCCAAGCACTACAAGACTGTTTCTGTCCTGGAATTCAGGACATCATCACATTAAATGTTTCCTCTTTTCTATAGAGAACTTTCTGAAAGAATGTTGAAGACAACAGTGTGGAATCTCCTCATTTATCACTTATTTTTCTACTCTTTTAAAACCCAGGGGCCAGCCCAGTGGCAGAGTGGTTAAGCGCGCATGCTCTGCTTAGGCGGCTCGGGGTTTGGAGGTTCGGATCCCAGGTGTGGACATGGCACCGCTTGGCAAGCCATGCTGTGGTAGGCATCCCACATATAAAGTAGAGGAAGATGGGCACGGATGTTCGCTCAGGGCCAGTCTTCCTCAGCAAAAAAAAAAGGGGGGGGAAGATTGGCAACAGGTGTTAGCTCAGGGCCAATCTTCCTCAAAACAAAATAAAACCCAGTGTAAGTTAACAATCACTCTGAAAATTTTAACCCAAAATTTCAACAGTTCCTCTTTTATTCTAACGTCCTCTCTTCATATCTTTTCCTTCAACATGCTAACATAAAATAAGGTGCGTAAGACTATAATACAGCAGGCCAGTCCAGCTGTGGGCTCTCTCTTCAGTCTTTCATTTTATTCATCACTTTGGTTTGACAGCTGTTGAGTCAGGCAATGCACACTGGAGCCACTCTCCCATTAGTAGGTGTACACACAGATGAAGGCGAGAGACCCAGCTAGCACAGTTCCACCTAACTCCATTAGTTGCTAAGCAGCCACTTTGCTGGAACCTTCCTGATCCAAGGCAGATAGGCCAGTTTAGTAGAACTGTTTGGATTATCCCATATATTCAAGTTCACTCCTCCTGCAAACACATTTGATGTTTTGTCCAGGCTGACTATGTGCTAAGTCTCCATATCTTAGAAAATGGCAAAAAAGTTTAAGAATAATCCACAAGAGTTCAAACACCTTTCAGAAGTAACTAGATGAAGAACTTTTTTTAATCCTATGCAAATTTACATATACATATATATAATTTTAAAAGTGATATGACTGATTTGATACGAAAATCTCTCATCACTTTAGAGTCACAGCTCTCTAAATGAGAAGAATACTGGTAATTCAATCTTTCAGGGATCCAGGCATGCAAGCCCCAAATCCAGTCAACATCAAATGGGCTAATTAAAAGCAATTGATTCAACAAGCAGCTGGCTCATCCCACAGGTGGACAATTCATTTTGAATCAGTTTCTTATAAAAATGATAAACTGAATCAGGGCATATCTATAGATCCCAATAATTCTTTACACCAATTCATCAGATTCACATGATCAGCTGTCTTGCCCTTCTTTTATAAAACATCTGTCTTTGCTCAATACTCAATTTCTAAAGGCTTAAAATTTTCATCAGCTTCATTATCCTTCAAATATATTCTTGTTCTTTCAGACGAAACTAAGGTTGACTGTATCACTGCAATTAAATAAGCATGAGTGAAATTGTGATTTAAGATAAAACTTAGTATGAAAGTTATAATTTTAAAAGCATAAAAAAGATATGGCAGAAAAGTGAAATAATCTTTCAACACACACTTGAAACAAATACATATAAAGAGCTTAAGACAATGACTGCATAGAGGAAATGATAAAAGTATTACCCATTATTATCACATCATAAATATTTTTCTAGCTTCATAGTATTTATATTCAGTAGAAGTGAATCTGTTTAAATGAAAGAATAAAATGCGGACTAGGGTTCACCATTCTCCATTCACTATAATGAACACAGTACACTATCAACACAATAATGAAAACAATAGTCATCTAATCTGAAACGTTAATGATTTCTCTGGCAGTGATGCAAATAATTTTAAAAGGGATTGTGACAATAATTCTTTACAGGCTCTCAGCTTTCTATTTAAAAAAGAAATAACATTTGGCCACTACCACTATTAACTGGCAATTCATCTTGAGTTGACAAAGGGAATTCTATTTTTAATGAGTGTGTTCAGTTGTAAAAGGAAATTATGAAGCCCTTTTAATTTAAAAAAACAAAAACCCATACACCTTTTGGAACTCACAAGGCCCTAGCCCACAGTACATCTAAAATCAGCCTTCTCCTAAATTACTCCACCACTGCAGCTTCTCTAACAGGCAGATGTGTAGCTGTTCATTGTCAGCCAGGCAATTAATGCTTATCGAACATCACCAGGTGTGAGGCTCTGCAACAGACTGTCTATAAAACGTCAGATTGACGGCTTAATTTGGCTTTGCTGAATGTCAAGGCCATCATTAATGGTGCTATTTTTTTTCTGGTTAAATTTAAAAGCTATTTCAAGAGGCCTTTTCTTGGTAGATATTAACGAAATGACTAATCATCAGACACAAGTTGCAGAATGCCAACGTCTACTCATAGACAACAACTGATTATGACTTAGGTGAGACATGGAGCACATTTTCAATTGTGGGTGATTCTTCTCAATTTCTACAGCTCCTGAGAACCATATTTGTTTGTGGGTTTTTTTTTTTTAAGTCACAATTGGTTTAAGAAAATAAATGTCTATTGCAGCATTTTAGGTCCCTCTTCTGAACCAGATTCTGGTATTTTTTGAGTTAACAAGTTGAGGGGAAGAGACCATATGCTACCACATTAGGTCCCTAATTAATTAGCCAAGGACTCCAAAACTTATGAGTAGCCAGGTGTCCAGTTTTCCCTGGCTCCCAATTCCTTAGTAGCTTCAGGTGATACTGTCCATGTACGACTAAGCCAACTGGATTTGAAAAACTAGTAAAATGTCTGTTGGGTCCACAAGTCTTTTAAACTCAGCACTTAAATGTCCTTGCCAGGAGTACATATCCACTAAAAATCTAAGAAGTTCTATATTGGGGAGTTGGTACAATCATCAGTCTCCTGGTTTTTAACTCAGTCTCAGCATCAGCAATGTCATATTCCCACGTGTGGGAAGAAAACAGAGTGGGTGCCCAGTGTCTCAGAATCACCCTCCTGGCTCCCCATCCCCACACCAGCTTTTACACACAGAGATCTGTATGGACAAAGACAAAAACTATTATTCAGTTTTAATGAAAATCACTTTTACGTGTGAAACTTGAAACAGGTGTCACTGATCAGTTTTGTAGTTACAGCTGTCTCTGTGGCCCCAGGCACCCCTGTCACTGCTGAATAAATATGATCCAAAACCCCAGAGGGGAAGAGCTTTTGGTGACGGTGCCTATGACTCCAAAAGTTTAAAAAAAACAAAATGGTGGCTTTTTGTCTTTACTATTTTTTACTTATATAAGTAATACATGAATATAGTCTTCTTAAAAAATTAGGTTATCATAGATAAAACAGATAAAATTAAGGTACTATGACATTATAATTTTAGGTGGTTTTATAACAGATAAAACTCAAATTCCCATGACTTCACTCACTCATGACACAGCCCAGTGTGTGTATTCCTAGTTGAGCCACCATCCACTTGGTCATTTGGGCCCTAGGCTCCTTTCATCCTGGGGATCTGCTTTCCTTTGAGTCTTTTTTGAGATTCAGAAACCATTTGGCGTTTTCCCTGCCTTAGGGTGTCCAATATATATTTCAATTTTCTCATTTATGTTGCCTCTGAGTCCTTGCCATTTGGCTCGTAGAAGGGGAAAGAGACTGTGGAGCAAGTACATCTTGATCACAACCACTTCATCCTGCAAATAACTCATACCTTCTACTCATACTTTCTTGGCAAGAACTAGCCATGTGGCCCCACCTAGCTGAAAAGAGTGTTGGGAAATGAAGTCCCTAGCTGAGTCAACCCTTCCAAGAAACGACTCCAGAAGGGAGTATGAATCTTTGGGGATTAGCTGACCATCTCTGCCACATTCTTGTTTCTATGCCTCCCTGAATTATTTGGTTTGTCTATTACTACTTCAAGAATAGAAATCTCTCACCCCTTTGTATGGCACAGTTCATTCCTCTATGTTCCATGCTCTTGTCCACCTAATCTGTGCATAAGTCCCAGAATTCTGTTTTGTGTTTGGCATTATCTGTTCCATCAGCCCCTCTCCAGAATGGAATGCTAGCAGCAAACCTTTACCTACAGGGAAGCAGATGAGCTACTCTCCCAAGGATCAGGGCATTCCCTCTGTTGGCCTAAACCTTGAATGAGAACCCTGGGAAGCCTCCAGTCAGAATTAGCTTTGCCATCTGTCTCTGAGCTTAAGTAAAATCTTTTAGACACAACTAGCTTGGCTCTGCCGCTTAATCCCCTAAATCCCAAACACACTGCATGGGATAACCCATCAGGACACAACTAGGAGTCTCTTCTTTTGAAATTAACATCTGTAAAATGAAATGTTAATTTGCTCCCCGGTTCTAGTCATACCCACTTTAAGAACCAGAAGCCATTCCAACCTGTGCTCTGATACTGAGCCATTCAGCAGACCAGGAAGCGGTGAGCACGGGCTTGAGAACTTGGGCTTTGAAGTCCCATAAATAAGGGTTTGAGCCTTGGCTGCATCCTTTATTAGTAATGGGACCTTGGCAAGGTTACTCTACCTCCTAAGCCTCAGTGTTCACGAGCACACACACAAATGAAGGTACCTGTCCCAGAGAACTGTTGTATAGATTTAATGACAAAATGCAGATCACCTGGCTCATAGTAGGTACTCAATCAGAATTTGTCAAATGAGTCAACAAATTCTTCTCCTTCAAACCTTAGTAGTGCCCATGAAGTCATTTATAATTCTAGATGAAAATTTATAATTAACTTTCTTCTTGCCTTATAATTCTGTACACTGATATATCAGCACCTGAGTAAATAAACATTATCCCCACCCACTTCTCTGTCGCTCTATCCTCTAAAATATGGGGCTTATAATTTTACTTGCTGTTTAACAATTTTATCAGTCTTTACAATTTACTTTGCTATATGTTTTCATTGTCCTTTAATTTCATTTTAAATCCTTTTTCATAGACTGCTTACAACCACGTACATGATTACAGCATAAAAAGCCAATTCCTATTTATTTAGAATCCAAACACTAGAAAGCTCATTTACTTCCTTTTTTCATGGCAACATAAATGAGAATTGAAATATGTATTGGACACCCTAAGGCAGGGAAAACGCCAAATGGTTTCTGAATCTCAAAAAAGATAAACTTGATCAGAATAGTTTTAGCATCATAAATGATTAATCAGACGTCTATGCTTTACTGTATCAATAATTCATGCTTTGTTATAGATTAATGTTTTACACTGACCGTATTATATGTATACAATAATCTAAACATAACGATCTAAAAAGGATACATTTCTCTTAACCTAAAATTTTAACTATTCCTCAGCTGCCATGAAGTTATAATATTTAAATTAGCCATATTAAAAGTACCAATATGAAAAAATGAATCTAAGTATTTTTACGAGCACTACGTGTGAAGACTGTTTCATCTACATGAAGATGTTGACAGAGTAAAGGTAAAAAGATATTTTTCCTATCTAAATATAATATCCAAAAGCCCATATTATTAAACGTTAATTTAATATTATAGGTTTTTGTCTGACAAAAATAAAAAATGTTCCATTTGTCCACTTTATAAATTATCCACATGTGCCTCAAAGTCTACTCAATACAAAGCCAAAGTATACACTTATTGTTTAGAGAGAGACTTTTTTTTTGAGGAAGATTAGCCCTGAGCCAATATGTACTGCCAATCCTCCACTTTTTGCTGAGGAAGACTGGCCCTGAGCTAACATCCGTGCCCATCTTCCTCTACTTTATATGTAGGATGCCTGCGACAGCGTAGCTTGACAAGCGGTGCGTAAAGTCCTCACGGGGATCAGAACTGGCTAACCCCAGGCTGCCAAAGCAGAAGGCACGAACTTAACTACCGCGCCACCAGGCCAGCCCCCTAGAGAGAGACTTTTAGGGGAAGATAAGTGAAAAAAGATAAAAGAAAAGTGAAGACAACAAGGAGTGATGGTATAGAGTTAGACAGACAGATACATAAAGAGATCCAGAAATCGCTAGATAGCAAATTAGAAACAAAAACCTGCAGAAAGTCAAACCGAGCACCGTGGACCAAGAGATGCACTCATCACTTACTGCTATCCAAGCAGAGGAGAGAAAAATGAGTAAAACTGTCCTGCAGAAACAACTCCACCTCGGGCTCTTTGATAATACGCTGCTATGGCTGCTCTGCAACTATAAGCAAAATGGCATGTTCTTCTTGGTACATAATATCAGCAAATTCATTAGTTGAGTGCCTGCTAGACACTATGCTGAGTTAGAAGTGTTGCAGATTTGGCAGTGAACAAGAAAGATGAAAGTCTCTGCCCTGATGATGCTCCAAGTAGAATGGAGTTAGCTGTCTAGGGAACGGAGGGTTTTTCCCTCTACTGTGGAGTAACTTTTCAATTTCACTGCCATGGGCAGTCATTTCCTTCAACTTTGGTTTTGTTAAAAAAAGCTGTCAATGTTAAAAAAGCTGGCACTCAAAATACATTTCTCACTACAATCTTAATCAATACACAAAAAAGCTAGAACACTCAATATTACATTCTGTGTTCTGTTTCACTATTGTAGTATTCTCCAAACTTTTTCTGACCGTGCAAACATCATTTATACATTTTGAGCAGTAGCCCTAATATTTATATTTTTATATATTACATAGATATACTATATAGTAATATGTTATGCACATTATAAAACAAACCCCAAAGTGGAAATAAAATTGACATAAAATTTTGCAGATAGTAAATTTTCTCCACATCCCCAGGGCTCCTCTGTGCTCTCAGGGGTAACCAACCCCCACGGGAGAGACCGCTGTACTTATGCTAATTTTTCACACCCTTAAACTTTATGACAACAAATTTATGAAATAACCCTTTACCTATTTTGACAAATATTGTCTGTGACAAAAGAGGAAATAATCTAATTCAATAAGCCACAGCCAGTTGGAAAGTTGGCTTGATTCCCACAGTTTGCTTTTTTCTTCCTTTGCCTCAGTAGGAGATAAACATTTCAGCTCTGGGCACAGTGAAAGATTAATACAAATTCTGATTGAAGGTATGTCTGGAACATATCAAAAGATTGAATATCTTCTTAATAAACATTTACATTGTTTACTAAACGTTACTTTATCCTTCCACGAAATCAAAAGGGCTTACTGGGTCTTTCCTTGTTAGACTTGATGTGTGTGTGTGTGTGTATGTGTGTGTGAGAGAGCATCAGGGACTTTCTTATTAATAGCAAAGATACTACCCAGCATTGGTGTAGCTATTTTCATTCTTTTCTAATCACTGCCATTTATATTACCTCAGCACGTTTTCTTAATGAGATAACAGAGGAGGCACGATTATCCCCACTTCACAAACAAAGAAACCAAAGCACAAAAACTGAAGTAATTTTCCTAAGATAATGTGGTAGTTAACAATAGAGAGAAGCTTCTAACAAAAAACCGCGTAACACCAGCTCAATGTGCTTTCCTGATACCAAACTGCTATGGTACACTGGCCGTGGAAATTTGCATCTTCTACTATAACACGCAACTACACAAATCTTTTCCTCATAAAGTACTGGAAATGTTATTCCTCATGTAAAGTTTATTTTAAGAGCAGCTACTATAGTTCACTCATTTAAAGGATAAGGGGATAAGTAACCTTTTCTCACAAAATTACACGTCACAGGATTTCTACTGTTTAAGGTCACAAAACTCACTGGCACCATTTGAGGGCACAGGGATCTGTTGCTATTTACACGGCAAGGCTGAAACATTAACCAGGGACTCCTTTTGAATTACAGTGCTGAGAAAGGACTACTGAAAATTAATAATAACCATAAGCACAACAATAATTAAGTTTTCTACATCGGTATGTCAAATCCATCTGACTCTTTTAATATTTTGCTTTTAGATAAAGGAATCCAATTACTTCTTATACAGTGGTCCCTATGTACAGTTTAACTGCCCTACAAATCTCAGACCTATGATCAGGTCTCACTTCTCAACATTATCAGGCGGCACCTATGAGGTCAGGACTACAGAAACAATAGTAAGCGAAACCACATCTGAAAATTCACAAAAAAATCAAAGAAATGTTTACTTTAGCTAGCTATCATTAAGATGCTTCTGCTAGTTTCATATTGTTGCTGTGATATATTACCACAAACTCAGGAGCTTAAAACAACACAAATCTATTATCCTACAGTTCTGAAGGTCAGAAATCCAAAATGGGTTTCACTGGGCTGAAATCAAGGCGTCAGCAGGGCTGTGTTCCTTGGGAGGTTCTAGAGAGAATCTGTCTCCTTGTCTTTTCCAAATTCTAGAGGCTGAGGCATCCCTTGGCTCATGACACCTTCCTTCAAAACCAGCAACCACATCACTCCAACCTCTGTTCCCATTGTCACATCTCCTTCTCTGCTCTTCTGACTCCCCCTTCCATCTTTCAGGGCCCCTGGTGATTGCATTCAGCCCAGGGGCATACTCCAGCCTAATCTCCCACCTCAAGGTCCTTAACTTCATCATATCTGCAGACCCCTTTGCCACATAAGGGAACATTCACAGGCTCCAGCGATTAGGATGTGGACATCATCGGGGCCATCATTCTACCCACCACGATGCTCATCGCTCACAGCAACCCTAAATAGAAAATTCTCTGAGGTCTACATAGCTTAGTGACATGGAAAATTTAGGGGGTTTGGAGGTGCGTGGACCACAGCTGGGATTTGGACTCTGGCATGGAGCAGTTGTGCAATCTTAAATTACTCAATGTTGAGCAAGCTCAATTCCCTCATCTGTAAAGGTGCTGTGATATCTACATCTAAGGGTTATTGGGGAATTAAATGAAGACAAGGAATGTGACCACACAGAGCACTAGCAAACAGATAAGAAAATGTTACATGAATGGCAATTTATCTCGCCTTCCATGTTTAGACTTTACAGCTTGAATAACAATTATTATTTCCTTAGTAAGAAGTATATTCATTTTCTGGCCAGTCCTTGTATGATTAATATTCTTTTCCCCAAAAAAATTTCATATAATTTTATTTTAATATTTATATAACTAGGGGATTAGCGTGAAATGCTAGATGCTTAGTTTTAATAAAAGATCGCTCTCAAAATATATATATATTGCATACTTCAGTAACTTGAGGTTTTAGAAGAGTTTACAGAGTTTGTAAAGTTTATAGCAAAGGAATTCAACATTTTTATAATTTAAGAGTTTCTTTTCCCTTCTAAAGTGACATTTTTTCATTCATTTTATGAAAAGGCATAAATTTCCTTTTATTATAGCTTTGATTTGCTCCCACCACACATATACATTTTTTTTGTGGAGGAAGATTCATCCTGAGCTAACATCTGTGGCAATCTTCCTCTATTTTGTATGTGGGTGGCTGCCTCAGCATGGCTGCCAACGAGTGGTGCAGGTTCACACCCAGGAAGAAAAACCAAGCCACCAAAGTGGAGCACACCGAACTTAACCACTCGGCCATGGGGCCAGCACCCCACCACACATATACTTTGTGATAAATAATTAATAATTGCCATCACTATTAGAAAGCTTGTTTCCTTCCAACCATTAGGACACAATCACTGTTTCTTCTAGGTGATTTATCACAAAGCTTCTTGAAAATGACTTTTGCCTACAATATGGAGATATGGTTGATATTATTTTCAGCAACCATCTCTTGCAGCATTCAGAGAGAAACATGTCTACCATTCTAAAAAACAGAAATTTTATCATAAGACTTCAAAAACTGACCTAATGGAATTTAATGTGGACTTGCCTAGAGATGAACAACCCAGCAATGAAATCATGGCATATGTGATCAACACATCATATCCTAATGCTGTCCCTCCCCCCACCCCCACACCCTGGTACAATAATGCTCCACTGGGAATCTCTCGTCTACCAACTGGAAGGAGGATCTTGTTATACGCAGACTGTAGCATACACCAGGTCTAAGAGTTAAGGTCCAGAAAAATACTTCCACACATTCACAAATCTTTGCTTTGCCTTGCTGGATAATCTCCAGTGAAGAACAGCAACCTTGCTACTCTAAACTTATAACATGCTGTCCAAAAGTCTCAGGGAAACTAATGACTGTTTTGTTGTTTAGAAGAAGAAAAAGGGGAAAAAAAAAGCCTAATAAGAGATATAGAGAAATGTACCTTTTATTCTTCTAGGTTACTTTCATAAGATCTAAAATAATTGCTATTTTCTTCCCTAAGTGGCAAAGTTTGAAGTCATTTGGATTTTTTTTCTACATTAGAACCAAAATGTAATATATAGCAGGATATTAATAGGTATTTTTTTCTTTAGAAAAACACTTTTGTAGTACTTTCGTCATTTATGCACACTCAAAATTGAGCAAAGATGAGGGATAAATTCTTCTATATCTAAGATAACATGATATATAAAATCAGAAATAATTCAGAGGAACAAAGCACTTTATAGGAGTTATAAGATATTTTGTGATGATTTGAATGCTGTTCATAAATGTTTCAAAAAATATTTGCTGCACCAATTATGTGCAAAGCCCAGGGCTGAGTGTTCAGCAAGGGTGAGGGGATGAGGGAGGGATGAATGTGGGTACAAGTCCTGACTCTTCAAACACCATCAGCCCTGCTCCACTCCACCAGCCACATCAGAACCAGCACGTGGCTTCTGCAATCACTGCCCTTATCTCTCTACCTGTTCTGTTGCTGCTACCACTGCTTTGACTATCTTTCATTTACTGATAATCTTCAATGAGCCAGGAGTATGACATAGGGTGGCCTATAAATATTTTCCCATATGCTCATTTTCTGCTTTTTCTTTTTTTATTAAAGTACAGTTGACATACAATATCCTACTAGTTTCAGGTGTACATCATAGTGATTCGATACTTATGTATATTACAAAATGATCACCACAATAAGTCTAGTTACCATGTCACCATACAAATTTACTACAATATTACTGACAATATTCCCTACGCTAAAACCAGTGCCCAATCCTTTTCTCTCCCCAAAGTCCAGGGAAAGAACCAGTAGCTTGTTTGGGCCATCTCAGTTTATTCATTTTGCCTTCCTCTGTATGAGGCTGAAAAGAAGTCCTCACAGGCTGTGGGCTGGAGAGACAGCAGCCCACGTGTGAGGCCCTCTGACTGACAAGCTCCCTCAGTTCCTAGAACCAGTATCAAAGCTCGTTCATGAGGAATGAAAATTACCCCAAAACTCTAATCTCTGCATACAATTTTAAGACACCAAGATTAAGGTCAAGAAGTCCCTTACATACTTTTGAAACCACCCTTAAACATGAAATCACATGATGCTTTGGGTAGGTGTAAGCATGAAATATAGGCAGCCTTCCTTTCTACCTTCCAGCAAGATCTCCCATTCCACTGCCATCCAATAGGGAATTCAAAGTGGATAACAAAGTCTGCTTGAAACAGTAAGCTAGCATATATAACAACAACAACACACACACACACAAATTCCCCTTCCATAAAGTATAAAGCAAAGGAACATCTCACTTGCATTCTTTTTAATCCCATCAACAATTTCCAAAACATTTACAATTATACTTACAAATAATCCTGGATTGTAAATTAAAGCAGAAGCAGCCAGTAAATCCTAAAGAAGTAATAGTGCAGAGAATTTTGGGGTGGCTGGAGAGCTTGGAGCATGTTCAAAAGATTAAAAATTTATACAACAAAAGTACAGCCTTAAGAAAAATAATTTCAAAATAAAAGAAACCTTGAAATCTAAAATACAGGCAAAACTGGCAAAAACCATCTTTGCTGAGTAGCCTTAAAACAATGTTGCTTCGTAACAGAATTTTGGTTTAAAAACCAAAACTCTGCTCCCCTCTGCTTGGAAAATAAAAGCCATCACCAATACTAATAAACCATCAATTTAGCATCAGTATGTTTCAAACCCTTGGTGTGCACCTGAAATTTATCAATTGATCATCTCATTTAATTTCCACATCAGCCCTATGAAGTGACAATTCACCTACTTTTACAATTGGAGGAGAAAATGAAACTTAGAGTTACTAAGCCACTGGCCCAAGGACATACACAGCCAGGAAATATTTGAACAAAGCTTTTATAAATTAGATTGATCTCAATCAAAAACTGTACTGCCTGTAGAATTAACTGTCTTATAAAAATGTGAGTTCCTTATTAGAGTACTCTTATGTTGTATGACTAATACTTTTTAAATTAAGCTTTTTATATGTGAAACTTTTAAAAGTGAAATTCTTAGAGGCAACCGGGGACACCACAGAAGTATGTCCAGGAACCAAGTGCACACCAGCCTCAAGGAGTGCAGGCAGTTCCTTTAGCCCTGGGGGTCAGTTTCAGGGGAACGGACAGACACAGAGCTCACAGCAGGACACACCTCCTGTCTGCCAGTGGAGTGAGGGGACAAAGCCCCACGTGCCACGGTGGCAAACAATACAATAAAACATGGGCTTCGGAAGTGCCAGCTTTGACTCTGCATTGCTGCTCCACAACTTAATAACCACAGGACTTTAGGACACTTCTCGGACCTCTCTGAGTCTTAATTTTCTTATAGGTAAGTGGCAATAGCTATCCTATCTGGCTGATGTCAGAATCAGAGGAGACTGACTAAGTAACTCTCTGGCACAACAGTTGCCACAAAACAGGATGAACAACCGTGATCTCTTCTGCTCACCCTCCACCTCCAGGACTACCTGAATGCTTCCCCAGCCTGGAAAGATCCTCTTGTGTGGATAAGGTCCTCCCCCACCAAGAAGTCTTCCAGATAACTCCAGACCAATGTTTTCTCCATCCTTCAAAATAATTTATTTATTCGGCAAAAACATTAATTGTGATAGGCTCATGGTACTTTGCTAGATCCTATAGGAGAGTGAGAAAGATCTAATTTCTTCTCCTTAGTGGCTGACAACCAAATATATAAAGCTATGCAAGTCAGTTACTATCATGAGACTGGTTTTTGAACCAGGGATAAAAACATCTACCTAAAGGGCTGTTATAAGAATCAAATGTGAGTGTTTTGGGGTAGATATTATTATTATTATTACCACTATATTGTTCTGGCACTCTCGTTTTGCTGTTGAAGTGTGCACGCTTTGGCCTCCATCAGGCTAGAAGAGGCTTCCAGCTAGTGTCTTCAGATGAGCTCTTGGTCTGGCATGATGTTGTGCACATAAAAATACTATTTGCTGGATGTTTCAGTCCCACGGAGACTGAAGACCTTGGTATGATTCCATCACCAAGATAAAACCCCACCCCTAGTCAATGGTACCATTGGTGACAAGACTAATAAGCAAATCTGTACAAAAACCATCAGTATCAGAAACAAAATTCTGCATGTCTACACTGCGCTGACCCCAGAATGCAGTTACTGTACTGATCTGCAGTGAAATCAGCATGTCCGTTCCCCAGGTGCTCACTAAGCACCAGGCATGGGTGAGACACGGCACCAGACAGAGAAGAAAAAAGTGACCAAGCTCTACCACAAAGACTAAAGCCTTAGCCCCCAGGAAAGTCTCCACCTCGTTGGGGAGACCGTATGTGTACAAACTACTAGATAACATGTGGTAAAGTCTGTAATTATCATTAATGTATCCAAATGACTGCAAAACTAGTCTTCCCAATCACAGTAAATGACAACTTCATCCTCTAGTGCTGTAGGCAAATGCCCTGGAATCAGCCTGATACCTCTTTCTCTCATGTTCCATGACCAGTTCACCACCAAATCCCTGGGCTCTTCCTTCAAAATGCAACCAACAGTCCTCACCACCTCCAGCCCCACCACCCAGGACAAGCCATCATCTTGTTCCTGCCTTATTCTAATCACCTCCTATTAGAGTCCCTGCTTCTACCCTCATCCCTACGGAGGCTAGAGAATTCTCTCTTCACAACACAGGCCAGGTGATGTCACCTCTCTGTCAGAGCTGTCCAAGCACTTCCCATCTCACTGAAACTAAAAACCAAAACCCTAAGCACAGCCTGCAAGGCGGTCACATGTGACCTGGCCTCACATGCTGCTGCTCACCCTCCCGGCTTGCTCCTCTCTAGCCACTGTCCCCCTTACTGCGTACAAACACTGCTAGCACCTCACACCCCAGGGCTTCATCTTTGCTGTTCCCTCTGCCTGGACTGTTCTCTGCCAAGCAGTAGGTGGCTTGCTCCTTCCCTTATAAGTGGGCCTTCCCAGAACACCCTATTAAAAAGAGGCTCCCACCAGCACACTGACCAGCACTGCCTACCTCACCCTGCTCCACTGTCCTCCCAGCCTTTATCCCCATTAGACAAACTCCATACTTACTTATCTATTTGTTTGTAGTCATTCTTGTCCAACTAGAATGGAAGTATCTTAAGAGCAAAGATTTTTTTCTGTTTTGTGTATCACTGCATCCTCACAATCTAGAACAGTGCCTGGCACTTACTGGGCAGTCAATACATAACTGGTGAATGAATGGATAATTAAAGCAATGAATTAATGAAAGAGCGAGCAAACAAATAAGTGAGATTTGTACAGAGTGCTAGCGTAGTGGAGATGGGACTGGAGAGTCAGGAAGCAGGACGTTAGAGGAGGAAAGGAGTGACATATGAGTCAGAGCATCAAAGGAAGCCCAGAGCTCACATAGAAATCGGACTCCCTAAAAGGGTGAGATTCAGGTTACAGGCTCCTATGTTATTCTGCCTTGAATTATAATTATATGTGTATGTTCTACCTTTTCTACAAACTGTAAGTTCTTTGAGGACAGAGACAGTGTCTGTGATGGTTAATTTTGTGTCAATTTGACTAGGTTGCAGGGTACCAAGACATTTGGTTAAACATTACTAATGGGTGTGTCTGTGAGGGTGTTTTGGGTGAGACTAGCATTTGAATTGGTAGGCTGAGTAAAGCAGATGGCCCACCCCATTGAAGATGGGCTTCATCCAAGCAGTTGAAAGCCTGAATAGAATAAAAGGCTAAGAGAATTGTTTCTCTCTGCCTGACTGTCTGTGGGCTGGAACATCAGTCTTCTGCCTTCCTACTTGAACTCAGGCTGGAACTTACACCATCCTCTTGCAACAAGTGTCAGTACAGCATCCTGCATACGCAGGTGCTCCACACACTGTGCAGATGGATGTGACGCCCTTCCTGGAAGAGCAAATCAGACCATCTCTGGAGTGCTGCTCGCCACCTGCAAAGATCCACTCCTGTTATTCTCAGCATCATGACTCACTGCACTAAGCTATCTACTCCCCAAAGGGGTATGTTTCATTTTCACAACCTAACTGCTCACTCAATGTTAAAAAAAAAAGAATTGGAAAGTCACCTTCCCTGAAAACAATAAAGCAATACTGAGAAAGGAGTGAGGTACCTGCAATAATTTTTCTTTCGTTTTTAAAAATTTAATTAATAGATTTTATTTTTTAGATCAGTTTCAGGTTCACAGCAAAATTGAGTAGAAAATACAGAGTTCCACATAACTCCTTCCCTTCCCTGTGCCCGGCTTCCTCCACCATCAACAGACCCCATCAGTGTGGCAAAATTGATGAACCAACACAGATGCTTCATTATCAACCAAAGTCCATGGTTTACATTAAAGTTCACTCTTAGTGTTGTACATTCTATGAATTTGATAAATGCATAATGACATGTATGTATCATTATAATATCATACAGAATAGTTGCACTGCCCCCAAAATCGCCTGTGCTCCATCCTTTATCCCTCCCTCCCCCCAGACCCTGGCAACCACTGATCTTTTTACTGTCTCCATAGTTTTGCCTTTTCCAGAATGTCATATAGTTGAAATCATACAGTTATGTACCTTTTCAGACTGGCTTCTCTCACTTAGTAATATGCATTTGAGGTTCATCCATGTCTTTTCATGGCTTGATAGTTCATTTCTTTTTATAACTGAATAATATTCCACTGTATAAAAGTACCACAGTTTATATAATCAGAAACAAAAGAGGAGACATTATAACTGATACCACAAAATATGAATGATCATAAGAGACTACTATAAACAATTACATGCCAATAAATTGAATAACCTAGAAGAAACAGATAAATTCCTAGAAACACACAACCTACCAAGACTGAATCATGAAGAAACAGAATCTGAACTGACAATCACATGCAAGAAGATTACATCAGTAATCAAAAAACTCCCAACAAAGAGCCCAGGACCAGATGGTTTCCCTAGTGAATTCTACCAAACATTTAAAGGAGAATTAATACCAATCCTTTTCAAATTCTTCTAAAGAACTGAAAAGGAGGGAACACTCCCAAACTCATACTATGAGACAATCATTACCCTGATACCAAAGCCAGACAAGACACTACAAGAAAAGAAAACTACTGGCCAATATCCTTGATCAATATAGATGCAAAATCCTCAACAAAATACTAACAAACCAAATTCGACAGCATATTGAAAGGATCATACACATGATCAAGAGGGATTTATCCATGAGATGCAAGGATGGTTCAACATATGCAAATTAACAAATGTGATCCACTACCTTAATCAAATGAAAGATAAAAATCCTATGATCACCTTAATAGAAGTAGAAAAAGCATTTAACAAAATTTAACATCCTTTCATACTAAAAATTCTCAATATCCTAGAAGAAAATATAGGTGGTAATCCTCGACATCAGCCTTGGCAATGATTTTTTGGATTTGACACCAAAAGCAAAGGCAACAACAAAATAAACAAGTGGGACTGCATCAAACTGCACAGCAGTGCAGTTTGAAAAGCTTCTGCACAGCAAAGGAAAACACTAACAAAAGGAAAAGGCAACCTCCAGATGGGAGAAAATATTTGCAAATCATGTATCTGATAAGGGGTTAATATCCAAATTATATAAAGAACTCATATAACTCAATAGCAAAAAAATAAATAAAAAATCAATTGAAAAATGGGCCAAGTAACTGAATAGACATTTTTCCAAAGAAGATATATAGATGGCTAAGAGGTACATGAAAAGGTATCCAACATAATTAATCATCAGGGAAATGCAAACCAAAACCACAAGGAGATGTCACCTCACACCTGTTGGGATGGCGATTATCAAAAAGACAAGAAATAAGTGTTGGTGAGGATGTGAAGAAAAGGGAACCCTTGTGCAATGTTGGTAAGAGCATAAATTTGTACAGCGACTGTGAAAAACAGTATGGATGTTCCTCAAAAAATTAAAAATAGAATATGATCCAGCAATCCCTCCTTCGGATTGAAGGAAATGAAATCAGAATCTCAAAGAGATATATGCACCCTCATGTTCATTGTTTATGTTAGCCAAGACATGGAAATAACCTAAATGGCCTTCTATGGATGAATGGGTGAAAAAGATGTGGCATACATATACAATGGAATATTATTCACCCATGAGAAAGAAGGAAATCCTGCCATTTGCAACATGGATGAACCTTGATGGCATTATGCTAAATGAAATAAATCAGACAGAAAAAGACAGACACTGTATGATCTCACCTATATGTGGAATCGTAAAAAGCCAGCATCACAGAAAAAGTAAAATGTTGATTTCCAGGGGATAAAGGATGGAGGAGATGGGGCAATGTTGGTCAAAGGGTGTAAACTTCCAATTAAAAGATGAAGAAGTTCCAGGGATCTAATGTACAGCATGGTGACTACAGTTAACAAAACTGTATTGCAGACTTGCAAGTTACTAAGAGAGTAGATCTTAATAGTTACCACACACACGCAAAAAGGTAACTATGTGAGGTGATGGATGTGTTAATTAACCTTATTGTGGCAATCATTTCACAATATATACATGTATCAAATCATCATGTGGTATACCTTAAACTTACACAATGTTATATGACAATTATATCTCAATAAAGTTGGATGAAAAATAAAAATGAAATGGTATATGTATCTACATTGTCATTATCTGTATCAGTGCTCCTCCAAATTGGCTGTCTTCAGACTGCTTCTTATCCATGTGAAACAAGGTAAGAAATCCCTGCCAGAACACAAATAAACTCACTACATGCTTCCTTGAGAAACACTTCTTGTGAAAAAATGCCAGTCGAACTAACAGGGTGTTTCATGATGTAGCTGATTTGCTCAGGAGCACATTAGCATGGATGGTTAACAAGCGCCACACAGACTGGCACTGGTCCACAGACTACAAGTAGCATGGATCAATATTTTTATATATCATCCCTAAGATGGCTTCCTTTCCCACACTCTACTGAAACCACCTTCTCAAACAACAGTGAATCTTTCTGCATCCTCTTTGATCTTCTACAGAATATGTCAACCTCTTGAAACCCTTTTCTTTTCTAGCTTTGATTAAAATGTACATGCTTTATATATCTTTGACTCTTCCTTTTTGGTCCCCTTGGCCATCTTCTTATTCTCTTTCTGCTACCTAAGTAAAGGCGTTCTCTAGGTTCTAATCAGAGACATTTTTTTTCTGTTCTCTCTTTTCCCTCCTGATGTACAACCTCTTATGTTCCCAAGGTCTCAACCTTGATCTCTTGTGCAGAAGCTGCAGTGGTGATGTTTTTTGTACTCCTTGCAACAACCAGCACAAACTTTTTTGTAGATAGTAGATGCTTAGTAAATATCTATGAAATGAGAAAGTAGTGAATTATGTGCACCACTTGGCACTATATTATCAGCCATGGAGTTTACCACATTAAGAACTAATAAAGAAGCACACTGATTTGTGAAGTAGCAATAGCTACTGTATTGAAAATAGTAAATAAAATTAAATATTAAATACTAAGTAAAATCTAAGAAAATTAAAATGGAAATGTCTAAAAATGTTTAAAATAAAAATATTAGATTTTTTTTAACATCAAAGAGATCTCTGCACTCGCATGTTCATTGTAGCACTATTTACAATAACCAAAACATGGAAACAACCTAAATGTTCTTTTAGGGATAAATATATAAAGAAGATGTGCTAGATATATTTTATGTATTATTTTATAGTTGCGTAGAGCAAAATAAAGTTAACATCAGAAAAAGCTGATGTTATAGCAAGGATAAAATGGTCCTAATATTGGATTTTTACCTTTTCCTAATGTCAGGAGTTCTTTATTTCAAAATTCAATCAAATATAGTGAGAACAGATAACTATAACCTGCAAATAAATTATTTTCCTAATGGTTTTGTAATCAAAACTCAAACAAAAACAGAAATATACATTTAAAAAGCATCGCACATCCGAATCACTTTCTCATATTCTTAGTCTTAATTCTTAATCTTAATTAAGATTCTTAATCTTAAGCCATTAGTCTTCTTAAACTGCCTTAAGTGTTTTGTTTTTTTGTTTCCTTTAGGGTCTTCACAATATCTTCAAAGCTGATACAACCTTATTTTCTAGCCATATTATTTAATTCCTAACCAATGCTGCTCTACTTTTTAATTATTTCTATAAACAGATTTTATAAAATTGAATGTTAACACAAGCATTCATTTGATGGGAAACAACGATCAGTTTATCACACAGTGCACAACTCAACTGTGTTATAAGAATGATAATCTGGTTTGATCTGTGATTGATACATGAAATACACGCATTAGGGAAAGAAAAGAACACAGCAGTGTACAAATACCCAAGAATTAGTAAGGCTGCTGTTTCAGCATAAACACTCAATAACCCCAGAACTCGGTAGTGCTTGTTTGGCCTGAAGCAAAGTAATTAATCACAGGATAGGCCCGTGTAAAATTGACTATGGAAAATATTGAACAAGACGAAATTTAATTTTAGTGACATTCATGCACCAATTAAATAATTGCAGAGCAATGCTTTGCTATTTAGGACAGTAGTATTTACAAGCTTCCAGTAACCATCAAAAAGATAAACTAAAAATAAAGACTATATGCAGGGCTGGCCCGGTGGCCAAGTGGTTGGGATTCCACACGCTCTACTTCAGTAGCCAGGGGTTCGTGGGTTCAGATCCCGGGTGCAGACCTCCTCCACTCATCGGCCATGCTATGGAAGCATCCCACATACAAATTAGAGGAAGACTGGTACAGATGTTAGCTCAGAGCGAATCTTCCTCAAGGAAAAAAAAGAGGATGATTGGCAGCAGATGTTAGTTTAGGACAAATCTTCCTCACACACAAAAATAACAATCATAATAATGATGACTATATGTAATGAAGGATTGGGGGGTTATTTTACTACTATCTGTATTCATTTTCTTCCGAAAGGAGGTTAGTTATAAATTACTCCCAGCTAAAATTTAATTTTTGAAGACTGGACTAATCAGACTGTGACAACATTCCTGTAGCTCAAATGAGTGGATCCTAATTGCAGCCTTGAGCCCAGTGACAGCTCAGAATGTGCCCTGTGGCAGGAGTGACTAAAGGAAGCAAAAACTGACTATTAAAAGTCCTTTAATATTCATATAACATTTGACAGTTTACAAAGTACATTTATTTTTATTCTTATTTTTTTAAGCAAAGAGATAATTTACTGGAAGCATATTGGGGGCTCACAGAATAGATGGAGGCTGAGGGGCAGGCAGGAATAAAGGCAGGAGGCTGCAGGCTGGGCGGCGGGAAGCAAAATAACTGTCAATGTTATGTTGCTGTTTATCCTTAATGTGATAAACACAGTATGTCTTATGCATGATTTCTGAGAATCAGAAATGTCAATGAAGAGTCTATAATACTATCAAAGAGGAGACAGCTTGAACCCAACAATGATCTCATTTACATGTTTTAATGTCAGAAGTGCTGTTACCTTCAAGTCTTTACAGGAAACTTTCTTAGGAAATAAGACAAACTAATGTGTTAAATAGATAGTACATATACATAGCGTTGTGTTCTTGGTGGTGAGGGGGGATTCTGAGGAGGGGATTGGTGAGGCCCCACCCAGATGACAGAGCAAGAAATGGCTCCAAACCGACCGCAACAGGGAAGAATGAATATTGAGGGTGTGTGAGGTGCCGGACACACTAGTGGGTGCTGGGGATGCGATGATCAGAAAAGCAAAAAGGGCACTGGCTCCCCCCACTCAGCCTTCTTTGCTTGCTCCTTCAATGGTACAGCTTCCTTCAAAATGTCTTGCAACTGCTCTTTTTCCAACACCCTCCAAACCCCAAGCTGTGGTGAGCGTGAGCACCCTCTTGCTCTCACTATTCCTGATGCTTAAACCAGGGGCCTCACTTGTTCTTAAGTCTTTCCTCTCCCTCGCCTGTGGATTCCACCTCTGATGCCCCGTTGGTTCTGCCTCCTCCAATCCACCCCTCCCAGGTACCATCTTCTCTCAGGCCAACTGCTTTCCCCTTAGGTCAGACCTTCATTGAGCTCTTACTTGTCCCTTCTCATGCCCCTAGTGTGAACTATTAAAATTTGAGCCTCCTTTTCTTTTTTTTAAATGGAGATGATAATGATGATGATGAGAATAATAATACTACCCATCTTACTGATTTCTTAGAGGATAAAAAAAGTTGATATACATAAAGCACTTAGAATAAGTGCCTCTAGCACAATAAATACTCAGTTAATGGTAGTTATTGGTTGAGAATGTCAGAGAGAGGAAGAGGGATAAAAACGAGGTTCAAGCCCCAAAACACCACCCCCAAACCCCTAATACCACTACATTATACTGTAGTTATTTGTGGGTTTGTCTGTATCTCCAACCAGATCATGATAGGAAGTCATTCTGTGTCTAGAAAATAGTAGGTATGTAACAAACACTTATTAAATGCAAAAAAACACATTTATTTCTAATTATATACTCATTTAATAGCCTTTTATGCCATTTTAATCAAATAGTCACTGGCGAGTATGATTATAAAAATTCATGGAACATTGATTTTTTTTCTTCATGGGCTTTATCCTCTTCTCTCAAAACTAAAAATTACACAGGCAGAGCACAGTTGGGCTCTAATGGAAAATGATGCTCAAATATTTAACTTTCCAAAATGTCATATTTGAATCACTTTACCATCACATATGTGACAATATGGTAGACAGTCAAGACATCTGCTCCCTTGGCCAGAAAGTGTAGGCGTTCCCGGGGATTTAAGCTGGAAATAGCAAACGTTAAACAAACTCCAGAAGCTACAGGGTGGCCCACAGCCCAGGGCTGCCCACACGGGGCTCTGCAACTTTTGTGTCCCTACAGTCAGAGGGGCTGCCATACGGAGAAGGGTAAGAGGCTGACTCGTCCCCATCTCTCTCACACATACGTTCTAGATCATAAGACCCCTAATTCTCCTGCTGCCTCTGGTTCAACACTTCCTCCTTCAACTTTGTTCAGTAGCACTTGGATGGACTTCATTAGCTCTCAGCTAGTCACAGACCCTCTCAGAGAAGTTAGTGGTGAAAGGGGCTCCGATATATGATACAGAATCTTTAATTCCTTTTTAAAAAATTTTTTTCCAGCCTTACTGAGATATAACTGACATATAACATTGTGTAAGTTTAAAGTGTATAATGTGATGATTTGATACATGTATATATTGCAAAATGATTGCCACAATTAGGTTAGTTAACACATCCATCACCTCACATAGTTACCTTTTCTTGTGTGGGTGTGTGGTAAGAACTTTTAAGATCTACTCTTTTAGGAACTCTCAAGTCTACAATATAGTATTGCTAACTACAGTCACCATGCTATACATTAGATCCCCAGAACTTATTTATCGTATAAGTGGAAGTTTGTACCCTTTGCCAGCATCTCCCCATTTCACCCACTCCTCAGCCCCTAGCAACCACCATTCTATTCTCTGTTTCTCTGTGATCATATAATATTTGTCTTTCCTCTGTCTGACTTATTTTACTTACCGTGATGCTCTCATGGTTCATCCATGTTGTTACAAATGGCAAGATTTTCTTCTTTCTCATGGGTAAATAATATTCCATTACACACACAAACACACACACACACACCCCACCACATCTTCCTTATCAATATATTCATGGATGGACACTTGGATTGTTTCCGTATCTTGGCTATTATGAATAATGCTGCAGTGAACATAAGCATGCAGATATCTCTTCAAGATCCTGATTTCATTTTCTTTCGATATATACCCAGATGTGGGATTGCTGGATCATATGGTATTTCTATTTTTAATTTTTTGAGGAACTTCCATACTGTTTTTCATAGTGGCTGCATCAAGCTACATTCCCACTAAGAGTGTATAAGTGTTCTCTTTTCTCTGCATCCTCGCCAACACTTTTTATCTCTTGTCTTGGTAACAGCCATTTTAATAGGTGTGAGATCATATCTCATTGTGTTTTTTGGGTGTTATTTTGTTTTTTATTTTTTTGGCATGGAAGATTGGCCCTGAGCTAACGTCTGTTGCCAATCTTTCTCTTTTTGCTTGAGGAAGACTGTCCCTGAGCTAACGTCTGTGCCAATCTTCTTCTATTTGTATGTGAGATGCTACCACAGCCCGGCTTGATGAGGGGTATGCAGGTCCGTGCCTGGGATCCAAACTCGTAAACTCTGGGCTGCCGAAGTAGAACACACGAACTTAAACACTACGCCACCAGGCCAATTCCTCTTATTGTGGTTTTGATTTGCATTTCCATGATGATTAGTGATGCTGAACATGTACCTGTTCATGTTTATGAACCTGTTGTTGTTGGTTATGAGTCTGTTGGCCATTTGTATATCTTCTTTGGAAAAATGTCTAGTCTGATCTTTTGCGCATTTTTTAATCTTAGTATTTGTTTTTTTGCTATCGAGTTGTATGAGTTCCTTGTATATTTTGGTTACTAACCCCTTATCAGATAGATGGTTTGCAATTATTTTTTTCATTTTGTAGGCTGCCCTTTCATTCTACTGATCTTTACTTCCTTGAGGGAGACAAGATACAGTTTTAATGTTTCAGAAAAGGGGGACCTTGCATAGGAATTTAGGGAAGTGGCAGAGGATGGACAGGATAAGTCTTTGCGAAGGACTTCACATTTGTTGGTTGTAATAAACCTTGGAAGATGGACAGGGTAGACTAAGAGGTGAGGTGATGTTAAGGTGGAAGGATTGTCATTAGCAAGGCTGAGAAGTGGAAAGGCCCTGAGGTGGAAGAGAGTGGGTTTGGAGAACAGTATGGCTGCAACATCAAATGAACAGATGGGAGAACAAAGACGAGGATGAATGATGATGACACAGCACGCAGGCACACTGGGGAGTCTGGCAGACATGCAGTGAGGAGCTCTGGAGGACCTGAGCAGGGGAGTGAAAGTTAATCACTGCAGTCATCTGAGCAATGATTTGCAAAGGGACGACCAGAGGAGGAGAAAAATTAGATGGCTACTAGAAAGTTCTAAGCAAGAAAGAAGGAGGGGTACGATTCAGAAGATGAAGTGATGGGAAAGGATGGAACCAAAAAGTTATTCTGACGCATCAAAAGGTGAGTGAGTGTGCAACCAGGTGAGCCTAAAGATTAAAACTGTCTTCTTGGGGCTGGCCCAGTGGTGTAGTGGTTAACTTAGCGTGCTCTGTTTCAGTGGCCCAGGATTTGTGGGTTTGGATCGCAGGCGTGGACCTGCACACCACTCATCAAGCCATGCTGTGGCAGCATCCCACTTACAAAATAGAGGAAGATTGGCACAGATGTTAGCTCAGTGACAATCTTCCTCAAGCAAAAAGAGGAGGGTTGGCAACAGGTGTTAGCTCAGGGCCAATCTTCCTCACCAAAGAAAAAAAGAAAGAAAAATCATAGGATCATAGAAGCAAGATGACTTGCCTATGCCCAACCAATAGATAGTGAAGAGAGTGAATAACCCAAAAATAATATTTAGAATAGTACCTACTATTTGTCAGGGACTGTGGGAAACAAAGATAGACAGAGAGAATCCCTGCCACTGTATTCAAACTCAAATCTGACTCCTAAGCTCTTGCCTTTCTTCCTTCCACCACTGCTTTACACTCTTGTAAAAGTGGTCTGACTCAGTTACAGCATTTGACTATTGCTATGCTGTGCCCACATCACCGATATTAAGCCTAATTTTAATTTTTAAAAAATTATTATTAGTTGGCTGAAGAATGCGTTCTCATCCTTTCTTTTAAAATGTTGATGATCACAGGAAGTCACAGTACTCTGTGCTCATCTGCTCATTATTCATAGTTTAAGCAAGAAAAGCTGATACCAACTCTCAGATCAATGTAAAGGAAGAGCTTACATCAACACTGGAGCCTTCTCCTCACTCCTGCAACAGAACAATCACTTCAGCTTCAAAATAACCTGCCAGATAGCCTCACACAGAGCATAAAAATCCATTTACATCAAAGTACTTAATTAATCTGAACAGATCACGCTAGAAAGAAAAATCCATGGATAATCTGCATATTTGTATATGGAGGATATTAAGAACTGAAGCATTCACGGAATTCTATGACAATTAGAAAACATTTCTTCATTCACTTAATAAATATTTACTGAGTACTTACTAAGCCTAAGGCAACATTATAAGTGTGAGTGATACAGAAATTACTGAGACAGGATTGTTTCCAGGTGTTTCAGCGTGGTAGCACATAAGACACAAGAAAGATAAGCATAGTTCTAGTTCAGGGCATACGGTTGTTGGGAGACAATCTCCATGGGTCTCTAGCATGTCCGCATGTATTGTGAGTGAGGCACTGACCGTCCTTTTTTCTGAACTCTCTTTTCAAGGATGTTTCCATGGCAAACAGTCTCAGATGACACAGTAGTATCTCCCTTCAGCGCGAAGTGCAGTTTGCTTACAATCCTTGAAGATACAGTATCTCTTTGCAGAGTAAAGGACAGACATGCTTACTGTCCAGAGCATGCTTACTTTTCCCTCCAGAGCAAAGGACAGACATGTTTCCTACGCATGATAAAAGATTTGGGCTCCCTGAGTTCAGTGATCCTCTCCTATAATGCAACTCACTTTGTGCACAGTAACACTACCTGGCTCTCTTGATGTTATCCTGTAGGAACTGGGGCTCAGGGAAGAGGTGCAAATAAGCTAAGACTCAGATACTGCTGTTGCTATGAGTAATATGTCGCCCTTTGTCTCTGACTTAAGAGTCTCATGTCTTCTACTAGCATCTACGGAACTATAGTAGGCAAACTTGTTGGCTTGCAAGTAGGGTAAAATCTCAAAATCTTGTCAACTTTTGATAGTGGTAGGTTGCAAAAGTGGCAACAAATTCTTCCCCTTCCTGCCCCTATGCCCTTTGGTATACCCTCCTGCACTGACTCTAGACTTGGCCATGTGACCTCGTTGACCAATGGGACAATAGTAAACATGACACAACAGAAGTTGAAAAGCACCTCTGCATTGAGACTTGCCTTCCTGCTGTTTATAGAAGTTAGTTGTCACGTGAAAAAGCCCAGGCTAGCCTGTTTGCGAGAAATACAAGCCCAGTATCCCCTACCACCCCAGCCAAGAGCCTACCAATCACCAGTCATTGAACAAGGCCAATTTGGATCATTCAGCCTCCAGCCAACTCTCCAGGTAACCGCTGATGTGAGAATGAATCCAGCAGAGATCAGCAGAACTGGCAGACCAGAGGAACTACCCAGCTTCTAAGTTTTAGGGTGGTTTGTTATGCAAAAAAAGCTAACAAAAGATACACGGTACAAGGCAAAAACTACTTCCAGTATAACATCTATATTACAAGTTCCACAGGGTTCAATCTACGTCTGGTTAAATGTTGTAACTCCAGCACTTAGCACAGTGCCTAGAAAAGAGTTAAGTGCCAACTGTTCCCACTTTGTCTTGGTTTCTCTAGCTGAACAATCCATGCACAAGTCGCTTAATTTTCATTGCACAAGCAGCTCATGAGATTGAAGGAACTGTGTATGAATCCAACAGGGCACATGGTTAAGTGGCAAAAGCACAACTTGTACTCAAGGAGACAGATGCTCTGATGTGGGAAAACCAGCTCTTCTACTTAATATCTGGCAGTCCTTGGGACTGTTATTTAAACATAATGCACTTTAGTTTCCTTATCTGCAAATAGGAATAATAAAGTTTTCTTCATAGGCTTTTTGACACAGATATTATAAAGGAGGCACTCTCTGTGCATAACCTATCAGAGTATGAGGGGCATTGTGGTGGAAGAGATGAAAATCTGGGAGTAGCAGCAAACACTGTTAAATGCCAAGCGAAACACCCTCTCGTGCTCACACGCGTGCACTCATTCATGCATTCTCTCTCTCACAGACACACATGCACAAAATCAAAGAATTTCCCCAAAATAAATTCAAAACCCAACTGGCAGAGGCCTAAGAGGAGAAAAGCTAAGCACCAAGAGGGCCTTTTATGATCTACAGGAAGACGAAACTCGTATTATATAATGTGCATGTGTTATATGTAACAACTCAAAGCATGTTGTTTGAAAAGCCCTCTAAATAATATTATCTTTCTGGAAGATTAATGCCTGACAATGTGAAAGTGTATAAAATGTATCATTATGTTAATAGAACAAAAAGATCACTTTTCAGATATTCTGCTTCATTTCCATAGTCTAGAATGAAGTCCCTACTTTTTATTCCAGATAGACATTTTAAGTAATTACCTCTTTATCCTCTACATTACTAGGTTTCATCACATTTAAAATTTCTTTTATGATTTGGCATCTTTGAAAATTCTTTCTGCTGTTAGTTAGCAATTGAGTGCAGCTGATACTGTCTCTTAAACACCAAAAACCAGATTATTATTGGAAATACACAAATCAAACCAATAAATTAACCATGGGTCTAAGGTGGTTTCTGTAACATTTTGAGACTTTGGTAAGGGAATTTAAAAATTCGCAATTAAATTTATATTCTCATTTATATAGAGATTATGTGCTATGTTTCAAAATCATTACCTAATCATTGGTTAACTGAAATAACACTGAAATTTAAATTAAATAATAAATAACATATATTCAGAAATTAATATTTCAAAATATTCTTGTTAATAATGGTCAAGATTTCCTTTCTCATACCCACATGAGAGGTACAATAGCATGCTGGTTAAGAGTTAGATGTAGATTTCAATTCTAGATCTGCCACTACGCAACCGTGCAACTTATTACTAACCCTCTGAGTTACCTCAAATTACTTAATCTCGGAGATTCAACTTACTTACACGTAAAATGGTAATTTTTATAGTATGTGTATTTGTTTATAAAATGGATTGTTGTGAGGATCAAATGAGATAGCCATATAAAGTCCTTTGTCTACCACCTGAGTTATAGGAAATACTAAATAAACGGCATATAATTAGCTATAATCATACCGTACGCTTTCACCTTCAAAAAAAATAACAAATACATCACCAAATATCATTAGCCACTGGAAATCACACTCCAAAATTCAACCCAACAAGACAACACTCTTCTCCAGCCACACGGACACTCACATGTCAACCATAAAGGTCTTTTAGGCCAATCGCCTCTCTGTCTCTGGAGCAAAGAGTTGGAAAGCACTAAGACCAGAATATGCAGAGAAAATAAAAAGTCAGAAACACTACATATATTTAGGGACTTTTCTTATTTTAGCAAGTTGCTTTACAGATTGTCCTTCTGATCTGGAATCCAGAAACATGGGTGCCCCAAGCCCGCACCCCCATTACAGAGCACTACAATGCCACACTTTCTTCTGGTGATAAAGCGTCAAATGCCCCTTGGTTCAGATGCAAAGGAGACATCTGCTCACTGGAGGGACAGTCAGGTGTCCAGCCCAGGGAAGATCCCGACAGGGCCCCAATCTCAGTCTGGCCAGGAAAGGGCCCCAACATTCATAACCCTAGGGACCACGATTTAATTGTCTGATGGTTGTGTGGCACTTCAGGAAACACTGTCATCCTCTGTTTTTGATACCTTAAGAGAAACAAACAAACTACCTTGACTCACCCGGAAATAGTCGCTACATGCTGCTAGGACTGCCTTGTGAGCGTGGAATTTCTGTTCCTCAGCAATCAGGGTGACATCGCAGAGGATGCCGTCACTTCTCTGCTGATTCAGCGCGGCCAGGACGCTGTCATTGTGAGATTCCGAGTGGCAGAGCCTCTGGCCTGTCAGCATTTCTTGAATACTACAAAGGAGAGCAAGCAAGTCAACACTCTTCCTCTGACCAGCCCTCGCTGCCCCACGCTCCCCACTCCTTCAACACCAACTTAGGGAACGCGGGTCCCAGCACACTATAGAAGGGCGACCTTCTTCGTCCCCTGTTTTCTTCCTGTCTTTTCCTCTAATTCTCTCTTTTCCTCACCCCTGCAGAGTCTCTTACTCTTTCCTACTAGTGCCTGTCTTTCTGAATTTGTGTTCGCATGTGCGTCCATCTGTGTCTGTGTATTGTCCCATGTCTGTGGGCCTGCGAGCCTCTGCAACTGGGCCTCTGTCCTATCGGTATGTATCTATCTCTGAGTGCAGAGCTTTCTCTGGTGTGTGTCTGGATGTGTCTACATGTGTGTATGACTCTCTCCACTCTGTGACCCCACCTCTGACTGCCTAATTCCTTCTCCAGCTTTGTACCACCTATGTGGGCTTAGCACACACTCAGAACACGAGCACAGCCACGCCTGATGTAGCAGAGTCCACTGGGCCTGCAGAACTCACCAGAGTTTCAGGAAGTCACCAAGCTTCCCCTCAGGACACAATACTCCATTAATAAATAAGACAACACTGAGCAAATATTGGTTAGGGAAAAAAGGACTGCTGGTGACCATCCCATGTAAAAGGCAATTAATTAAACCAGAGCAGCCTATTATTAAACTTCGGAAATTATGCACCACAAGGAGAACATCAAAAGAAATGCCACTGTAAATGAAAAACATTTAAGGCTGAAAGTAAAATATATCTATCTTATTAGCCTGCAATGTCTGTGTGATCACCGTACTAGACTTATGAATGACTACGCAATTTTATTTTCTGTTCTGTTTTGTGAAACTGCTAAACTTATCCAGTGTGAAACTTACCCCTTCACTCCCTATCCCTTCCTAAAATATTCATCCCGTGTCTTTTCAAAACTCCTACGTGAAACCCTAGATCTTCCTAAAATAATGCAGCAGCAATGCCAGAAACACAAAATGCTAACTAATTTGTAGACAACCCTGAACAATTCCAGCTCAGATATATAAAAATCTCCCCAGGGCTCTAAAATCTCAGAACCAGCACTGGACTAAGACAAGCGAGCTGCGCCTGTCCTACGTGACTCCCAGAATGAGGACCAAGGGCCATCCCAGCTGCGTTTCTGGCTTGTGGACTCTTCTCGAAGATGAGTAAAGATACCATAGGGATGACTGAGCACAGTCCCTCCCATCCTGACAACTCCTACATCCAGTCCCTCCCTCTGAGTGTGAAAGAGCCGCCCAGGGCAGCCAGTGCATTGCCACCAGCCTAGCCTGCATGGCGGAGTTTTTCGACAGGGCTCTGCCCAGCCTGTCATGCCAGTCGGCTGGTAAATTACAGTTCAGCACAATCACCACCTTAACATGAACCAAATGCTTCCTGTGAATTGCCAGAGTGCAGCCAGGAAGCTTTATTGGACACTTTTGACTGGGGAGCCTCGGAAATGTCAGAACTATTGAAAGAAAAAAAACCTTGACAGGAGGTGATGATACAGGAAGTTCTCGTGGGAAGGTGGGAGGATTATTTTCAGCTGAAATGCGGCAGTGAGTTTTGAAATGGTTACTGTCATCGAATATTCATCTACTGGCTCTAGCTATAGGCAGGCTTTTAAAATCAGTCATTGAAAACCATATCCAGAAGCATAAACAAGTTTTTTATACAAATTTCTATGCTCAGCCTAGAATGGAGATTAATTAGCATGGCTCAATCAAAGAAATGAGAGAACAGAATAGTAATAGAAATACTGTATCAGCTAAGTAAGCTTTAGGATAGCCTTTGAAAAATCTTTCCTAAAAGAATGACATTTTCATATATTACATAAAGATACAGCTGTTACTACATTCTATGAATTACGCTTGGTGTTTTAGAATTACTAACTCATTTAATCTTCATAACAACCCTATGAGGCAGGTACTGTTATTATCTTTATTTCACAGATAAGAAAACCAAGGGTTCAAGAGTAGGCATTTTGAGAACCTAGCACCAAGAACACAGTGATATAATTCATCCTCCTGCTTAAAAAACAAAACCAAGCGGCCTGCCCAGTTGCATAGTGGTTAAGCTCGCACACTCCGCTTTGGCAGCCTGGGGTTTACCGGTTCGGATCCCAGGTGCAGACCTATGCATCGCTTATCAAGCTATACTGTGGCAGGTGTCCCACACATAAAATAGACGAAGATGGGCACAGACATTCGCTCAGGACCAATCTTCCTCAGCAAAAAGAGGAGGATTGGTGGCGGATGTTGGCTCAGGGCTAATCTTCCTCAAAAATAAAAACCAAAACAAAACAAAATAAAATGGTAATCTGTAAAGAAGATTTCAAAAATCTATGCTTGAGGGAAGAAAAATCACAAAGTCCATACTAATTTTATATTTATATTGCACACAGTTAATCTGAAAATCAAAGTGCCTTTTAAAAATAATATACATTAACAGAACGTGAATAGTGACAAACGTTTCAAATCATGTTTCAAAAACATTTATCTTTGCACTGTGACTAAGTTTTTGAGTAGAAAGCAGATTTTAATTATTATGACCTTAGAAAATTTATTTGAAACTCCCATAACTTTTCTCCATTTTAATATCACCTGAAATGCTAAATAAATGTATTTTGAAATTTCATTTGTAGTGGAACAGATTAAAATAATTGCCTTATAATGTTTCCTTACTCATTTTCCAAATACAGTGCCACAATTCATGTCCTCTTTATTAAGACTGAATCACTATTTGCATTTCAGATATCTACTGACAGCCAGGGAAAGAGCAGCTGTAAACGGAAATTTGGCAAAGAATAAAGGGTTCAGCTCTGAAACAATTGTGATGCTGCACAATTTCACAGGATCATTCAGTTGGGCTTGAAATATTCAAGCTTAAAGAAAACAACATGCTCAACGTTTAAGGTAACTCTTGGCACAAGATTCCAAATATTTTGGAACCAATATGTTAGGAATCCTTAAAAGCAGAAACAAATACTCCAACATTTGGCAAGAAATAAAAGTCTATTAATCAACAAGTCATTATGGCATTCTGCAAGTAACTTCCCAATCAACTCTCAGACATAAATCTGCAAAAGACCTCAACCCTCTAAATGTTAAGGCCAGTGTGGCCACAGAACACAGCTGGAAGGTGGCTGGCCCACTTAATGAAGTCAATAATCATAAACCACGGAGGAGGTGAGTCAAAGACTATAATGTACCATGTCTAAATTAAGATGGGGAGCAGACACAAGCTTGCAAACGGCTCCCTTGGCATCTGTAACTTACACCAAATTAGCAAACTAAACCTTCTAACTTAGAACAATGTCTCTCCATTATTTGGGAAACAAAGAAGAAGGAAGGAAAAGCATATTCCTAAAACTTCCTAAATTACACAAAAAAAGCAAACACAGGAACCACATTTCCCAAGGGTATACAGATTCGAGTGTCATCCTAAAATCAGGAGAGGTCTTCCATGGAAGCAACGTTGCCACTCCAAAATTCACAGGTGAGTGCAGAGGGTGACCTGGCTTCCCCGAGGCAACCCCAGCCCCTTTCCTCTGAGGGATGCCTCAGAACTATACTGTCCAATACAACATCCATGAGCTACATGTGGGTAGTGAGTACTTAAGATGGGGGTAGTCCAAATTGAGATGTGCTGTAAGTGTAAAATGCACACTGGATGTCAAAGACGTGGTATGAAAAAAAGAATGCAAAATATCTCATTAATATTTTATATTGATTACACGTTGAAATGATAATATTTTGGGTATAATGAGTTAAATAAAATAATTGTTGGAGCCGGCCCGGTGGCGCAGTGGTTAAGTGCACACGTTCCACTTCGGCAGCCCAGGTTTGGCTGGTTCGGATCCCAGGTGCAGACATGGGACCGCCTGGCAAGCCATGCTGTGGTAGGCATCCCACATATAAACTAGAGGAAGATGGGCATGGATGTTAGCTCAGGGCCAGTCTTCATCAGCAAAAAGAGGAGGATTGGCAGCAGTTAGCTCAGGACTAATCTTCCTCAAAAAAAAAATTGTTAAAAATCATTTCACCTGTTTACTTTTTTAAAAAAACGTGTCTACTTGAAAATTTTTAATTATATATATGTTTCACACTGTGATTCTAATAGACAGTCTACAAGTTCCCAGGGGGACATGTCCCTCATTTCTTTCCACCTGAACTCTCTAAGGGCTTCAGGTACCCCCACCAGGCTGCCGATGAACATGGCTGCTCCTGTATCTCACAGGGTCCAGCCTCTGCCAGGTACGACATGGGAAGCCCCAGACACGCTGAGCAGCAGAATGCTTTTGAGTGGTGCCAGCTTGCAACCATTTGATTGGCCATATGTCAGCATGCAGTAATGAGGAGATAAATAAATGAGGTCTCAGGGAACCGGGCTACTCGTGACTTTAAGCCTTTAACTTTCATTCTGGAATTGATTGGAAAAACTAAAACATCAAATGCAGAGCATGATGTTCATAACATGCTGCTCCCCACCCACAGGGAAGCACTGCTTTAATGTAAATCTCAACGTTACGTTTGTAGAGTTAACATTTTTGATCACAGAAACCTCGCTGGGTCTCATTTTCATAAAATAAATTTTGACTGAGTCCAGTCAGTTTTTAAGATGTAAATTCCAAAATAGCTGTCTGGTTTTTAAACATCTGCATTTCAAACTTAAGAATCCAAGTTAATTTCTCTATCAGTGTTTACCCAGTACTCAGATATACGAAAAATATGCAAGTATTTTTCAAGTAAGGCCACCAATAAGGTATCACATACTTATATATCAAAAACAGTCAAGTAACATAAAGTGCCTCATTTCTTACACTACACAATAACAAAGAAAGACTGGACAAAAAACATGATAGTATTAGAATCACGCATGATTATCTCAATTCAGTCTATTGAGGAACTGTCAAGTGAGTGCCCTAAACACTTCAATTCCACAGGCAATTTTTTTTTTTTTTTTGAGGAAGATTAGCCCTGAGTTAACATCCATGGCCAATCCTCCTCTTTTTGTTAAGGAAGATTGGCCCTGCTAACATCTGTGCCCATCTTCCTCTATTTTAGATGGGGGACACCTGCCACATCATGGCTCGACAAGTGGTGCATATGTCCACGCCCTGGATCCAAACCGCAGAACCCCAGGCTGTTGAAGCAGAGTGCACAAACTTAACCCCTACGCCACCAGGCTGGTCCCACAAAATTTTATTTTTTTGAGGAAGATTAGCCCTGAGCTAATATCTACTGCCAATCCTTCTCTTTTTGCTGAGGAAGACTGGCCCTGAGCTAACATCCGTGCCCATCTTCCTCTACTTTATACGTGGGATGCCTGCCACAGCATGGCTTGCTGAGTGGTGCCATGTCGGCACCCAGGATCCATACTGGGCGAACCCTGGGCTGCCAAAATGGAATGTGCGCACTTAACTGCTGTGCCACTGGGCTGGCCCCTCAAAATATTTTTATACAAATTAAATACATTGATTATTTTTAAGCAGACAGGCTGTTAAAAGATCCCATCATGGAACTTAATTTTATTTTTTATAGGACACCTTATAAGTAAATACTTTTAAATTAATACTAGCAATTAATAGCAATGGGCAAAATAAGCAAAGGAGACACAATATGCTTAGGGAATGATTAAGAAATAATGAAGACTATGCAGAAAGGAACTTAATTATAAGTGAATAGTTTTGTCTCATTCCTTCCTTCCTTCATTCACTCAACAAACATTTATTCATCCTGTGCCAGGTATTGTGCTAGGGACTGGAGGTAAAATGGTGAACAAACCAAACTTGGTAGCAGCCCTGTGGAACGTTCAGTTTGGCAAGGCAGTTACACATTAACCAAAAAATCTGGCCTCCCTGAAGAAGCGATGCTGCAGCTGCGGGCTGAAGGATAAGCACAAGTTACCGTGGCATAAAAGGGAGGAGGAGTTTTCCAGGCAGAGGATCAGCAAGTGCTATGATCCCGTGGCAGGAGGGAGCAGGGCCCTCCCACAGAATGTGAATGGCTGGAACCCTGAGGACAAAGAAGGGCATGGTGCAGAATCTGCAGCTCAGAAAGAGGTCTTGGCTAGAGGTGTGTTCTGTGGCTCATCTGCAGAGAGAGGGTAACAGAAGCACAGCTGTGTCTCCAGAACACAGTTGAGAGACACTCAACAGTCAAAGGTTGCTGAGAAGATAAGAAAGAAAGGATTCAAAGCACAGCCGCAGGGCGGGGCTCAGCTTCGGGGAAAGGACTCCCCTCTGAGTAGGACGAGGGAGGGAATAAGTGGACCAGAAACACATATTAAAACCCTGGGCAGTTTTTGATTAGTTGAATCTAAAGATTTAGTGGAACCAATCTCCAGTGGACAATATAGGCATGGAAACACGGGTATCTGGGTTCATCTGGGTTGGGAGTTTGCCAGGCAAATGCATAAAAAATTCAGGGAACAAAAGAAATTAAGGATTTAAAAGAGTGGTAAAATTTAAACTGAATAAGAAGGTAAATGAGGGAAAGAAAGGGTTGATGGATTGGTAGAAAGTAGCAGGGCCAGTAGACGAGACATTGCATTGAGGTCAAAGTACAACTCCAGTAGAGTTAGGTAAATCAGCAAGCTCCAGGGAGAGGAGGTCTTGGTAAGAGTAAAGGGGCTAATGGAGTGGTTTTAGAAATAGAGCCACTCCTGGGGATGCAAGGTCCAAGGTGTGACCATAGGAGTGGATGCTCAGTTGAGGGAGAAGGTGTTTGGAGACCAGCAGGTTAAAGAGCCAAGGCCACAAAGTTGGACAGATGCTTGACACAAACATTGAGGGCCCTGGGAAGTTGTAAAGGGTTTATGATGAGGAATAAGACTGTAAACCAGGTGCCAAATGCTCAGGGAACAAGAGGAAATGATCTGACAATGTGGAGAGACGGGGTAGGGGGGAGTTGAAGAGCACCACCTTCAGAAGAGCACATCTCTGTTGCTATTTTTGCTGTTGCTGTTTCTCAACCAGTTTGAGGAGTAATGATCTAGAAGAAAAACTATGTCCCAGGGTGACAACAATCTCTCTACCCATCCCTAAAATACACGAAAAATAATAATGCCGCCAAGTGAGAGGGCTACCAGAGAAGCGGGGCCTTAAAGAGGACAGGTCTCAGTGAAGTCAGGAGGTGAACGAAGCCTTCCAGGGTGAGGGAGATGATACAGCAGAGCGCATGGTCATGGTGCAACAGTTCCACGGGGCACAGGGGAAGTCTGAAGGGTGGGGAAGGGAGGGCTCTGCATCACAGCAGAGAAGGAAAGACCATCATAGAGATGATCGTGCCATGGAGGACAGATGGCAGTGGGGTCAGAGTTGATCAGTAAAAGCAGAGATGGCAGATTTGAAGTAAAAAATTATTTGGAGAAGAATGCACATGGATCCTGGTAGCCAGCAGTAAATTACTTGGCTGAGGCGGTGGCAGACAGATATCATGGTCTCTATGTGCTATATTGGCTGGACATCAGATCTAAAGCAGCCTTTCTGACCTCAGTGAAGTTGACATTCTGGGCGAGGCGGTTGTTTTGCTGTGGGGGGTTGTCCTGCACACTGTAAGATGTTTAGGAGGATCCCCGGCCTCTACTCACTAGATGCCAATAGCACCCCCACCCCTGGTGACAACCAAAACTGTTGCCAGATATCGCACAATGTGCCCTGAGGGTAAAATCACCCCCTGTTGAGGATCACTGATCTAGACCAAAAAATTCACCTAGGGAGTGCAGAGGCACCAGACCACCCTAGCGATGCCTCCATTTCTGAGACATTTTTGGAACTAGTCATCTCTAAGTGCTTCAGAGTATGGAAGAAAGCCAGTCCATTATTTCATAGACACATCTAATTCTCACTTACTTAAAAAGAAGGTATTTCCCAGGTTTATCACCTCTCTTATTCTTTGCTTTGAAGATCCTTTTGACTGTTTTCTTGGAGGAGGATGAAGACTTACCTCCACTCAGAATATTCAAAGGAATGCCCTGCAATTTCTTACTGACTACCTTCTCAGTTTCGGGAATACGCCAAGCTGCCTCCTGCCCTGGGGCATTTCTCCACGTCATCCGGTCCTCCAGATCTCAGAAGACAGAGCACTTCTTCAGGAAGGCATTTCCTCAGTCTATCAATCCTGTACTTTTCCTTCAAAGCACTTTTCACAATTATATTTGCATTGTTACTGGTGTGATCTGTTTCATGTCTCTTTCCCCCATAGAATATACATTTTGTGAGGGCAGGAAGCTTATATAACAGTTACTGCTGGATCCTCTGCACCAAGTAGAGCATTTGGTTCAATAAGTGTCTGACTAATAAATGAATTATTCAAAGAAAATGTTATGAGTGTTTCTGAGAGTACACATCACACTCCCCAAAGTGATTGCTTTAAAGTGGATGATAGTCACACATTTGTATAGTTTTCTGATTCTTTTTTTAATCATACACCTTTACAGCAGTATACCCTTTGTTTGAGGGAGGTTAACATCCTAAATAAGAAAAAGATAAAAAGTAGTGTCACTCAAAGAATCATGAAAGTATCTAGGTGTGACTGTAATGAGATCACAGTGGCCAGCCCTTGGGCTACCACACTAAACTCACACAGGCTCTGACTGGTTTGCTTAGTTCCTTCAAATACGTGTTGAGCCCCTGCTCTGCACTTGGTTCTGGAACATGCCGTGTGACTATTTCAGGGCTCACTACACCAAGCGAGGACACATCCCACAGGGCCGACCTGAGGCAGCGTTCAGACGGCATTCTCCAGCTGGGATCCTCAGGGTTTCCGCCTTAGAAGGTTGCAGGGGAATCAGCAAGCATTCCAGCTGAATAAACAGACAAGAAAGAAAAGCACAGTGAGCTAAATGCAAAAAGCCTACTCTGGGCCTTCACGAGTCCAGTGCCTTCGAATCCCAAGGAGGCACCTTGGAGAGTTTTACAGCCAAGATATAACACTCCCACTGAATGCTCTTTTACAAGCAATGTTTTGGAATGTTTCTAAGTTTTTTCACCTTATTGGAACTCCAGGGACTAAGAAGTAAAACGTGTTTGAGAACCATGTTAGCTAAACAAAGGGTTCTAGTGAAAATTAAAACATCAGATGGCCAAAGGGAAAAATTAAGGTTTGATAAAATAAACTACAAATACTAGTGGACCTGTTCTTTATAGCTATTTTACTTTCCTTCCAAACATGAATATTAGTGAAATTAAGTTAATCAAGTAGTCTTGGCTAAGTATGTACTGAAAGATGATTTTCTACTCAAGGAGCAGACTTCTGAAAACTAGATTAAAAAATAACATATAGAGAAGACGAAAATTAGGAAAAGGAAAACAGAATTTTACAGGAGCTGTAGGATTACATAATTGGAAATAATAACAGGATGAAGTTGTCAAACTTGAAATTGTTTCTTGACTATATACTCATTTAATTCCACCCCCTACCCCCCACGCCTCCTCCTAGCCTGTGTTTTCAATCACCAATGCAACTCTAAACAGAAAGGTAAATTATTTGAAGAGTCTGGGATGTGGTCCATGACTACACTTTATAACTCTCATTAGACGCTTAGCTCCCATTTTCTTTTTTTTTTTTTTTTTGAGGAAGATTAGCCCTGAGCTAACTGCTGCCAATCCTCCTCTTTTTGCTAAGGAAGACTGGCCCTGAGCTAACATCCGTGACCATCTTCCTCTACTTTATACGTGGGATGCCTACCACAGCATGGCTTGCCAAGCCGTGCCATGTCCTCACCCGGGATCTGAACCAGTGAACCCCAGGCTGCCAAAGTGGAATGTGCGCACTTTACTGCTGCACCACTGGGCTTGCCAGTCTAACTCCCATTTTCTAATACACTCATGGCAAAACTAATTCCAATCTGGACAATCTTAAACAGGCTTCCTTCTGTCTCAATTTTATGTTGAAAAGTGATAATAGGGTGAAAACACTTGTGAAAGGAATATGTTAAACTGTGCCTATTTCTGGTGATTTGTATAAGAGAGAGAGCTATGATTTCCAACCTAACTAAAATACAGTATTTGTTATATTGAATATAAACCCTCAGTTGGTATAACTGTGTAGTAACTCATATATCAAATTTGCTTCAGTATTCCATTGTTATTGAACATCAGGTTGCTTCAAATACTTTTAATACAACTATAATTTTTATTTCTTGTTTTCCTTTTTTTAATTATTGAAAACAGGATATCTATACTTTAATTTATTTCTAATTTAAGTTTTGACAAAGCTAAAAATGAGCATCATTTTCAACTGATCCATTATGACTGAGCAGTAAAGAGGCTCAAAATAATTCAAGGCACGTTGATTAATTAGCCAAGAGACTTTCTCAGCCTCTATCACTGCTACAGTTTCCCGTCAGAATCTAGGTTATAAACGCCAGGCTCTTACAGCCTACCACAAACACTAACAGAGATGGACACTTGAGCTTTAAAATAACAAAGAATATTTATTACTAAAGAGAGGTGAAGAAAAACCTTAATCTTTCTGAATGTCTAGTGTTTTCAAAACACTCCCAACAATCAGGCGAATGAAGAACAAGAATGCTAAAAGTTAAAATAATCCGAGAATAAAGGACACATCTAACTCAATATTCTTCAGACATTTCAAACATGATAATTAAAAATCATTAGATAACTTCCCTTATTGCCTGGAAACCAACTCACTAAATTAGCTCTCCTCTGAAAGTATCCAATTATAATCTGCTACATTCTACAAAATTCAGTGAAGTGGACACCATGTTAAAGGTGAGTTAAAATGAATTAGAGAATAATGACCCCTGAAAAAGGTTTACTGCTATTTACGATTTACTATTTTTACTATGTATTATTTACTATTTACTACATATTTTCACATAAATTGTATTATTGGATTATGATTATCTTTGTATGTCACATTTGCTTTTATATTTCAAGTTTATTAAGCAGATTTTATATTTCAATTTCCCTTACGAGAAGCGTGTCCACTTGTAAGCTCCAGCTAGCCAGACCTCTTCTCCCTCCTCCTGCTCCTTGTACTTTTTCCTCCTCTTGTCTCCTTGTCTGGGACATGGATTCCTTCCTAACCCAAGCCCCCTTATCTCTTCCCACGAGCCGGAGATCCAGGCCAGTCTCCTGCCTTTCCCCTCCTTAGAATCCAGAAATGGACTGAGGGCTGGACCAGCTTGGCTGGGCACCGAGGAAGCAGAGCCATAGGAAGAAAGGCTCGAGTTGCTCCCTAGGCATCTCGCTCTTAGGGCTGCTCTCACCCGAGTGGAGATATTATCACATTTAGCACAAGCCTTAAGGGTAGTGCTATGTGGAGTGGGAAGCATATGAGGTAGCTCTTTTTCTGCAAATTGAGAGTGATCATCTTCGAGGTCCCTTTCAGCTGTGACCATCTACAACTTTCTGAGCCCACTGGCATCATAAGACCCATTATCCAATGAGTACCAAAATGTACTCTTCTCAGCCCCTCACATCCATGGTCCTAAAACTAGAAAGGTAACGCATTCCTCTCCGCCAAAGTAGCCTTTGTGATCACCACTGCAAAGAGCAGGAGACTGATCTGTCTGCTCCCACTCGGGGCAGAGGCTCCCCCAGCCTTGCCTCACTTTAGGGACCAGCAGCCCCAAAGTCTGAGATCTGCTCCCTTCACCCACCCGTTCTAGAGGACAGGGTCCACACCTGCATCCCTCAAGTCCTGGGCATCCACCATTTAGACCCAGATCAAATGAAACCCCTGGAGACTGACCCCTGCCATCACATTCTATGCACTTAGGGCAGAATTAAGATGTAGCTTGACCAAAAATACTCCAAAGTTTTGGAGATTTTTTTCACTGATTCATACAGTAAATATTTCTTGAGGAACTACTTTATGCAAGACCCAGAGGTGGGTCCCAGGATACAGTCATTAATACACGAGTTCCTCTTCACAGGGTCAATAGTGGGCCATGGTGGACAGTGAGGGGTGGCTCAAAAGTATTTTAGCCTTCACAGTCATTACTGGTACTCTCTGAAAACCGGCCCAGGTAAGCACACTGCCCAGACCATAGCGTGCTCTACTAGGCAAACACAGCCTCGAGAACAGTTCCTAGCTCCTCCCTTCTAACCAAAAGGCTGCCCTTCAGCCCTCTCCACTGCCAGCACTTGTATAATTCAGTCTTTAACCATAATTGTGATAAGTGCAGGGTGCTCTGAGCACGGTTTCCTCATTTTAAAAATATCAGGCCAGCCCAGTGGCGCAGCGGTTAAGTGCACACGTTCCACTTCTGCGGCCCGGAGTTTGCCGGTTCGGATCCTGGGTGCGGACATGGCACCGCTTGGCATGCCACGCTGTGGTAGGTGTCCCACATATAAAGCAGAGGAAGATGGGCATGGATGTTAGCTCAGGGCCAGTCTTCCTCAGCGAAAAGAGGAGGATTGGCAGCAGTTAGCTCAAGGCTAATCGTCCTCAAAAAAAATAATAATAATATCCAACTCATTGGCTTGTTGTGAGGATTGAATGAATTGAAATTTTCAGATAGTGCTTGTCACATGTTAAGTGTTAGCTGTTATTATTATTGCTTTTAATTATTATTTATAATTTATGATTGTTTTAATATAGCACAGGACTTGGCCCATCCAGTGTGGTCAGGGACGGGACTTCCTTGAGGATGTGATATCTGAGCTGATCTATGAAAGATAAGCAGTACCCGCGTGTACGGCAGGATAGGGAGGGATGGTTAGGAGGCATCCTGGGAAGAGCCAACAGTCTATGCAAAGATCCTAAGGCAGAAAGAAGGGCCTATTAGAGGCCAAAGGGCAGATCACATAGGCAATGTTAAGAATATTGGTCTTTATCCTAAAATGAGTGGGAGTCCACTAAAGGTTCTACAGCAAAAGATTTGCATGATGAGATTTGTATTTTAAAATGATCGCTCTGGCTGCAGTTTGGAGGTTACTGGAAAGGTGCCAGAGTTCCCAAAGAAACAAAAGGCAACATCCTATACCTTGGGCCCTTGTATAAGGGTAACCACCAGTTCATACAATCAACCTCTCCCCAACATAAAAACCCCTCCAGCTTCCTGTCTGAGGGACAGCATCCACTTTCCCTCAGTAGGCATTACCCTAGCCAACTGCACCAAGTACTCTTCTCCCGGGCCTTGCACATGGCAGGCCCTAACTCATCAGCTGGCTGAAATTGAATTCCCTGTTCAGATGGGCTCAATTGTCCCCTTCAGTGGTTGGTAAGGTCAGCGGTGGTGTCTAAGGAGAAACTTTAAGGTGGAGAGGAAAGACAGGGTATCAGGGTTCCCCCCGCCCTGACCAGCCTCCTCACACCCATAGACTCAGTACTTTGATAGAGTGAACACCTGCTACTGTTCCTGCCTGGCCTCCCACATGGTCTGTTCATATCATGCACCTCCCACCACCGGGCCTTAGCTGATTGGTCTGAGAGTCTGGACCCCACCCAAGCTGAGCCAATCAGAGCCCTTCTCTGGGATTTGGAACTGGAACTACAGACTCCTGATCAGTTGGGCTGCTCACTTGCAAGAAGAAAACAAGACAGGACATGATGGAGGAGGCTATTTTTATATTAATCCTATCTTTATTTAAAATTTTGCTATTCTGCTCATCATTAACTTTGAAATATTGCATTAAAATATTATTTATCTTGACCACTGAGTCTTTTGGTGTCCCCTTAAATTTTGCACCTAAGGTGAGTGCCTCACTCGCCTCACCCCAGTTTCAGCTCTGTTTCCTGCCATGTGGATTAGGAAGCCAAGAAAGTAATTCAGCAGGGAAAGAAACAGAGAAAAGAAGCAGGTATACAGAGAAAAAGTCAGAGGCCAGAGATGGAAAAAGAGGACATTCTGGATTTTTCCATGCATTCCTGCCCCTGGGGGTACATGAAACAACCTAGATCCTTATAACAAATTCCCTGGTTTATACAGGCTAACTCAACTAGGGGTTAAAAGATTCCCCAAAAATTCATTTAGGGTCCTACAAAGATTTTGTTTGAGGAAATCAGGGGGCTCTGCTGCTTTAAAAACACACATAGATAAACATATTCATTTATTATGTGTTTATCTGAAAACCTAACGACCATTTAAATTTTAAATATTGCTTCTATGGGAACATGTGACTCCAAGAACTCCTCAGAAAACGTAGGTTTCTTAACAAATGTACACATTTTTGTGACATTTAATGCTCTTTCCTCTAAATTTTTCAGAAGGCTAAGCTTCTGAAGACTCAGTTTTAACTGCCTTTGCACACAAATTCATTCTAAGAGAAGACAAATGCTATTTATGCCTGCAGCTTTGTGGTCAACCAATAAACAAATAAAAATATTGTTTTAGTGAACAGAGAATTTACTGACTTTTCTAAACATCATTTAAAGGCAAGAAATACATTTATAAAAATAATTAAGAAAACATATGTTAAAATTTTAAGTATCTTTTGATCAGCTTTTTAGCTCAGCTGAACGACCCTGGGAAGGAAAGGGGATTTTCCCCTGCAGTGTAACTACTGTAAAAGAACAAGGCATCGTACTTTCCAGTTAGTTTGGCTGTCGCACTTCTCAAAATATGTAATGTCTCCCAAAACTGCTAACACAAATTTCATTCCCTGTGGTTAAAAATACAACCAAATAAATCTAGCTTGCAAACACAAAAGCAAACAACTATTTTACAACATGGAGCCACGTTCACACATCAACTTGCTGTCCCATCCTGGGCTGCCCACTCTGGGCTAGTTATTTACCTTTTCCAAATCTCAATTTTTTCATTTTCTAAAAATACAGTTAATACTACCTTGTTACAGGGGTATATCATGAAAGAGAGGCATGGAGCAAACCTAGCTCAAAGACCAATACGTCATAGGGTCTCAGTAAACATCCACGTATGTCTCCTTTTGTTATACACACAAATATGAATCACATAGTTCACATTTGTTCACATTTGTTCAGGTGACAGGGATGTACATGAATTTTTACTTTTGTTTCACCTTTGGCTAATGTAGTTCATATGCCAAGTATTAACTTTGGGGTGTCTTTTTTTTTTTTTTTTTTTTGCTGAGGAAGATTCATCCTGAGCTAACATCTGTCCCAATCTTCCTCTATTTTGTACGTGAGCCGCCACAGCAAGGCCACTGATAAGCGATGTAGGTCCAGGCCCAGGAACCGAACCCCAGCCGCCAAAGCAGAGTGCACCAAACTTAACCACTAGGCCATGGGGCTGGCCTCAGTACTCACTTTTTTAATATCAAAAATATGTATGAATAGCAGTGATCTTCCCAAGACTGTCCTCAAGACCACACTGCAGCTTGAGATGACTCAGGCCCCTACTCCAAGCTCTCCAGAGGAAGGTGGCACTCTCCTTGGGAAATGCAGCAAGTATTTCTCAGAACCACAGCAACTGTTTCACATAATCAAATATTCACTGGCCTCACCCTTAGGAAATGTTTGTTAGTAGAATCTCCTCTTTTACTGATGAGTTTCTTTTCAAATATAATCTGCTTGGTACATAGGATTGATGGGGTTTAACCTTTCCAGCTTTTATTTTCATTAAAATGTTTCAAGGTTGCCAGAGCTTCACTTAGAGTCTTTAAAGTGAATATTTAAAATATAATATTTCCAGAGGAAAAAAATCTTATTAAACCATAATAGTATGAAAAGAAAAAGAAAAAGAAAAGGCAGTGTTGTATAAGTCTGACTCAATTATATGCAAAGAAAGAAAGACCAGGCAGACTAATCTAGATTAATATGATCCAAAAAAAATAAGGTACTAAAAGTTGTTACATTAGTTATTGGATGCACACCAATTCTACTAATATATAAGAAATGGTTTATTTTTCCTACTATCACATATTTGTTTAATAATGGTTTAGTATTACACTCTTTTTAAAAATACTTAATGAGGGGCTGGCCCAGTGGTGGAGTGGTTAAGTTCATGCGCTCCACTTTGGTGGCCTGAGGTTTTCAAGTTTGGATCCCAGGCATGGACCTACCACTTATGAAGCCGTGCTGTGGCAGCATCTCACAAACAAAATAGAGGAAGATGTTAGTTCAGCCACAGTAAAAAAATAAATATCTGATGATTTTTTAAAATGTTAATTATTCTTGATCTCAGCAATTTATAGTAATTGAAAGGAAGTAGGAGCAGACTTTAAGCAGACAGAAGTAAAATGCAAGAGATATAGAAGTGGTACACAGGAAGAAACTCTAAATATTAAAAAAAAATATGAATTGTAGGTATAGGTCTTGACCATGAAAGACTAATAACATTTGATGATTCTTCAATATACTCAAGGGTTTGTGGATCCCAATCGACAAATTACATCAAAATAATACGTCTTGAAATGAAACGTTGCTTGTAAGCATAAAAGAATTAGGACACATGCAATGGTCCCAATCATTGTTTTATTTATGTATTACATATGGTGAAAATTTATCTCGAATTCTGATTATTTCATTAATTAGTATATTCTTAGCGCCAGTAAATTAGTCTATTTTTTAAACCAGTACATCATCATGTGGTGTCTAGGAAATGATATTAGATATTCCTTTAGTCTGAAGAGCAAACATTGAAGGGTCCCACTGGCATACTGTCCCGTATGGAATATCCATTCCTGAGATTAACAAGGTTGCTTGTTGCTTCAGAGAATGAAAACATCTAAGCTCTCCCTCCAAATGAAAAAGAAGTGAGATGACTTAACTCTTATTGGAAAGGTCCGATGTGAGATCAAAAGCACAATTTATCACCTGAATAAAAATTTAGGCCAAAAGAACAAAATTGTCCTATTCTTACAAAATCCTATGACCCTTTTAATACATAAAAGACTTAATCATTCAGAACATACTCCTGAGATAGTAACCTTAAAGCCTTTCTATTAAACAATTGCTATTATAAGTTTTAATTCAAAATAATCTGAAATAATAACCACTTCACCTACTATTATCACAGCCCAAATGCTTTCTTTGACTGCTATTATCCTAAGAAGCACTTTACATGCATGATCTCATTTAATCCTCACAATAACCTGATATGGGACATATTATTGTTCTCATTTAATGATAAGGAACATGGGGGTCAGCAATTCACCAAAAGTCCCAGGACCAGCAATTGGTACCGTCAGGGACCAAAACCTAGTCTGTTTGACTCCAAAGCTTATATTCTTAATTATGCTGCTCTAATCTCAAATTTTATTTAAAAAATCATAAAACTGCTGCTTTCAAAAACATATCAAGAATAAAAATAAACAGATTATATGAAAATTGTAGAAGAAATACAGTCAGTGAGTTCTTCTTCACATCGTAAGACACAAATATGTAAATAACTATATACTTAGTATTTCTTATAATCCTATAAGAAAGGGGAAAAAAACCAAGAGGCAAAAGGTTAAACATCTTTTTTGCAGATGGATCTCACCAAAGGTCGCCAGGACACATAGACAATCAGTGTAAGTTGGCCCAACACAATAATTCCAGATAAACAGATATTTACAATAGGGAGAGATCAAACTCTTTTTAAATTATGGAACACACTGACTCATCAATTGTTTTGAATAAGGTGATATGAAACCACGTCTCTTATAGTTAGGAAAGGAGACCCAATATCTGAAATCTATGAAAGCTTGTACTGCAGAGCTCCAAGGTCTTCTTTACTATCCTATTTCACATTTTACATATTTGAAAGCATCTAGTATAGTGCTTATGATGCTCAATAAACATTAGCTTGACTCTCCTCCCCATCTTCTGGATGGAAATATAGAGGACACACTTGTCAAAGGTGTAGCTAAGAGCATAGCTGGGAGAGAAACTGAACATGTTGGATGACAAGTCAGTCTCAGGTAGAATCTGACAAGATGGGGCTAACATGGCTCAAGAAATGTTTCTGTATTTCATTTTTTAAATATTATCAAAATGGAGGAAGTGTAATTTAATAGTCACATGAGATTTTTAAAAAAACTAGGAATTTGTATGACTATGAATAGTTGTCAAAACTATTAACCTTGAGACAGAAGACCATTAATATTCTTAATATACAAAGTATTTACACATCAATAAGGATGAATATCTCCATAGGAAATAATGGAAAAAGCGCATAAACAGGCAAATTACCATAGTAGAATATAAAGGAATAAACATATGAAAATGTTCACTCTGTTTAGCAATAAAAATGCAAATAAATCAACAACAAGATTCCATTTCCTCCCAATCACATTGGCAAAGAATGATGATGGCCAATGAGAGCAAGGAAACTAACATGCTTATATATGCAGGCAGGTGTTTAAACTGGCACAGTCATTCCAGAGGGTAATTTGAAAATATGTGTCAAAGGCCTTAAATGGGCAAATCCTTTGATCTAGAAATTCCACATCTAAAAATTCACCCTATGGAAATAATCAAATTAGTGTGCAAAGGGAGTTCACTGGAATGTTGTTTATATGAGCAAAAAATAGAAGAAATCTGCATGTTAGGGAACGAGTTAAATAGTGGACAGTCATGCGACACATAATGACGTTTTGGTCAATGATGGACTGAATACGACTACGGTCCCATAAGATCAGTATCATGTAGCCTAGGTGTGTAGGAGGCTTTACCATCTAGGCTTAAGCAGTAACTTAAAATGATGATGTAGATATATACTTATTAACATGAAAAAATACCTATATGTTTTAAGAGAAAAACAAGTAATAAATCAATAATATTGTATTATATAAATCCCCTTCTGTAAGAATATATATTTTAGATATTAATAATGATTATTGCCATGTGAAAGTTTTTTTCAAATTTTGGTTATCTGTATTTTCTTGCGTATCTGTATTCTCTTTCCTGGGAAAAGAAAAACAAACTGACAGATTCTCAGGTGACATTATGAGAAGTGTGGGGACATGCTGGTCCTCTTCCATCTGCACACGTCATCACACGTGTGGCAGTGCAGTCACGTCTCAATGTTGTGTTAAAGGGAAGGGATCGTGATGATGAAGACAACAGGACAACTTTTATTAAGCACTTAATAAGTGTCCAGCACAGGAACTGCCTTCCCTACCTAATTGAATCCATCAGACACTTTACTATTCACTTTTACGGGTCAAGGTACTAAGACATAAAGAGATCAGGTAATTTGTTGAAAGCTACACAATTGGGAAGAGGTGAAACCAGGCTTCCAACCCAGCAGACTGGCTCCCGAGTCCACCCTTTCAGCACACCTAACAATAACAAAGGGAACATATTCCAGGAGGCAGTCACACCCAGAAATGCTGAAGAGATCAGAACAACTAGCCACAGGCACTTAGTACCAGGGCCAGAGAGCTAAGGCAACATCAGCTTTGACTCAAAACGAAGAAAGTTTCCAGTAATTTAAGACGCCCAAAGACTGAGTAAGTTACTATGCAAGGTACTATCTCTATCACTGGAAGTCAAAAAAGGGACCAGAACACATTCAAGGTTGTTCTGAAGGGAATTCAAATGGCCCTAGGCCTGTCTGACCCGTGGAAGCTACAGCAGGGAATCAAGATCTGCAACCACCACTGGCTGGTGTCTCCCAAGGAGGTCCCTGTTATGGATGGGCTGAACTGTGTCTCCCCAAGCACCCATGTTCAAGTCATAACCTCCAGTCCCGTAGAATGTGACTGTTTGGAGATAGGGCCATTAAAGAGATAATTAAGGTAAAATGAGGTTATATGGGTGACCCCTAATCCAATATGACTGGCGTCCGTAAAGGAAGAGGAGATTATGACACATGCAGACACAGAGGAAATGCCATGTGAGGACACAGCAAGAATGCGGCCATCTTCAAGCCAAGGAGAGAGGCCTCGGAAGAAACCAACCCTGCCTACATCTTGATCTCAGACTTGTAGCCTCCAGAACTATAAAAAATAAATTTCTACTGTTTAAGCCACCCACTCTGTGAGAGCAAACCAACAAACACAGCCCCCAAGGGTGGGCACAGCCCACATAAGAGCATGTCCTTGCCCAAGCTGCCCTCTTGCCATCGCTCTGCCCTATGGTTGAAATCAGCCTTCTCCAGCCACTGCTGATGTGGCCTGCCAGTCTCTTCCAAGCTGCTGCTGCTCACAGGCTGTGCAAGGCCCACAGACTACCCTACCCTTAGGTCTAGGACAGCTTGTGCTCTGCTCAAAGCTGGTTCACAGGCGACTCTGAGAAAGGCCAGCCCTGGAGGACCTTTGGGACCTAAGACAGCTGGCTCTCCACCAATGCTCCCTTGGAGTACCTGGCTCCTGGCTTTCACTTTTCCAATCAGTGCTCACCTTTCTCCAGGTGCTAAAACCCACCACTCTGAGAAGTGGCTTGGACTCCTAGGCACACAGTTTGTCTCTTCTACCAGAGCCCTCTCCATCCCAGGTTGCATAAGTACTGTGGGGACCCAAGCAGAGAGGGATGAGGGTCCAGAGTGTGGAAGCACAGCCTGGTCATGTGCCTGAAGCACCTGCCACCTCCCCAAACTCTACCTCTGACGTAAAGCTATGTGCACCTGTGAGCCTTCCACATAACTTTAGCTGATTATTTTACTCAGTGACCTTCTACCAAGCTGTCTCCTATGGGTAACCCCACCAGTCTTTCACATATGACTGCAAATGTCAGCACCCTTTCCAAGGCAGTCCTGCTGCCAAATCCATCCACACAGGGGATGCAGAGACCCAGCTCCAGCCAAGATAGTCAGGTAGATAGCAGTCAAATGAATGCAGGCAAAAGCTTTTAGCCATCTGATCTTCTCACTGCTCTGCTTAACACTGTTGTGATAAAGTCAAATTCCTTAAAATGGTACCCCTGCCAACACTTCCAGTCTTGTGTCTTGCCACTTTACTTCTTGTTTTCTGGTCACAGTCATATAGATCTAATCATCCATGGTCAAGTGTTCTCTCCCTTTAGGGCACTAGTACCTGCTATCTTCTCTGCCCAGAACTTTCTATTCTTCCTGTTTGCCTGGTTAGCTACCATCCATCCTATTAGTCTCAGATGCCACCTCCTCTGGGAAGCCTTCCCTGAACTCTCCAGGTCTGAGTTAATTACTCTCCCACATGCTCCAATATCACATAAACATCCACACTCACAGCATAATCAGCACTGTATATAATTACTTGTTTGGGGAAAGGGGAAGCAGAATCTATTGCTTCAGCCTCATTTCTACCCATAACCCAACCCCCAGACAGTAAGCTCTTTAAGTGGGGTGACCATTCATCTCAGGATAGTCACAGTTTTGCCTGTTGTCTCAGTGTAATTACTAATTGCACCCCCATTTGTCCTCTTTTGTTTCCCAGATTGGATGATCAATTATTTGGTCATCCTGTCTATACAGACAGGACCCAGATCTATCTTGCTCACTGTCTTGAAACCCCTGGGACTACCATTATTCTCACAAAACCTCCAAAAGCTGAAAAAGTAAAAGCACAATGTATTTCCACTTTAGGATGAAGAGCATGAGATCTTAATGATGGACTATTTGCATATAATTGAATCATAATTCAGTTTATATTATGAAATTCATGCCCTAAAAGAATGAAACGCTGCACTGAATACCAAAAATTTTACTAGTAAGAACAAGGATGAAGTGTCTAGTCACCCTCATTAATATAGCTGGAGACCTCGGGAACCAAACTGAAATATAATGTTTAAGTCAGTTCTTCCAGTCACATTAGCACATCCCTGAAAAGCTCTTATTTAATTTAATTTTTAGCTCCATCACTCCTCTAAGAATAGAAACATAAAATGCTTGGCTCAGTTACACAGTCTTGTCAAAATAACCTAACCTGCAATTATAACATCCTAAGGTGCTTTTAAAAATGTTGCCACGAAAACTTTTTTATTGAAGAATTTCTTATAGCTCTCAAACCACTGCAAATCAAATCAGCCATCTGCATCTTTATAGATGGCACAATGTATATCTTGAGTGTTTTGCTAGTATGCAAACTGTTTGTATAATAAATAACACTGTATGGCAAAAAATTAACGTGCTACATTTATCTAATTATTTTATTTCATTAGCAAACTCTGTATAAAAAAATGTTCTTAATCAGACAGTAAATGAACATTCTCCTCTGATTAATGATTGCCTTGTCACAAATAGAAAATATACAGTTTACATGTTCCCAACCTATGATCTAGATGTAATCCAAATTCCATTTTCAAATAGAGAAACAGTCTTACTGTTGAATTTTAAAATATGGACTCTTCATTCATTCAAATACTTGCTAAAGCCTTAATATATTTGCAGTAATCACTGAACGAGATGTGATGACAGACATAAAAGGACTAAAAATAGTCTCTGCCCTTCAAATAGCTTATAATCTACAAAGTAAGGCATAACATCTGCATTTGTGTTACCCTAATAGTACAAGACATTCCGTATTTTCTTCCATTGAGAGATGTACAATTTTTTCTCGTTTTAAAATTTCTAAAATTGAGGTTGTACCTTAAATCAATATGTTCATTAATATGCTACTATTTCTTTTTCCCCTAAAAAGCTGTTGTGTGTCTTAAATCTGCAAGAAGCATTAGAAGTGGGGGAGCACTATAGTTCAAGTGCCTAAATAAGGAAGGTAGGAGTACACGTACTATTACATTTACTTCTTACAATGATCTAGCATTGTAGGAATTAAATGGGTTCATGTTTCAGAAGAAAAAGCAGAGGCTCAGCAAGCTGAAATGATTGAGATTTAAAAAAACTGGTAATTGGAGAAGCTGAGCCTCAGATCCAGCTATGCTACATCCAGCTGCACCACATCGCCCAGCAAAGGCGAGATGGATGTTGGTTAGAATGGTGGAGAAAGGTTAAATGGAGGAACACTGAAGGATGCAGAGAGAAAGGATAAGGCTTTTCAGATCAAAAGGACAACACGCTGAAAGAGGTGGAGGCTTTCAACTTCGTTTTTTACAAAATTTTATTGTGTAAACAAACGCTGTACCAGCTGGAGAAGCAGGACAGACACGTGTTCAATCTGCCATCTTTAACAGGAAGTCCTTTTGGTGAGCTCCATTTTTACACTCATTTTGCTGATTAGGAAACTGAGGTTTACAGAAATTAACTACCTTCATGAAGGTCACACAACCAGCATGGAAGCTAGGGTGAAAACCTAGGCAGCCTACCTCCAGAACCCACCCTTTTTATCCGGTAAGTTATCCTGCATCTCCAGCTAGTACAAGTTTCTCCTTTTACAAAAGCATCACTGAGAAGCCTCCACATCTTTGAGTGTGTTGTACTTCTCATCTGGAAAGCCTGTGATAAACACGCTAATTCTCTCAGTTAAAATATTTGGTTTTCCATGAAAACACAGGTCTGACCAGGCTGAATAACAAAGAATTTACTTTAACTAACTATTCACTAACCATCTTCTCACTCACTCATTCAACATTTAAGTAGCATTTACCATACGACAGGAATGCATATAAAGGAGTAAGATTAAAATGACTTTGTAAAGCGAAATGTCTGGGTTTTTTTTTAACATGACAAGTGGTAAAAGCTATCACTTCTTAAAGCATAATTTTCTCCTAAAAAAACAAGAGGTAAGGTAGAAGAAAGGACGTGGGCATGAGGTTAAGTTCCTTCAGTTGGGTTGGGTTACACATTAACTGCATCTTAACTGCGAATTATAGGGGCAGGGACCATGTCCCACTCTTCTCTGTGTTAGAAGGAGCTTTGTTCCTAGAAGACTTGCTAATAAGTGAATTGTTCATAAATTGTTCTCGTTTAGGGAGTTCATGGGCTTTCACCACAAATGCAGAAGTCCCAGATACCTCCAAAAACACTTTTCTCTGTCACTGAAAAGGCATTCCAAGTCTCTTACAGAAAACATACATAATCCTGACAACTTCAAGATAGCAAAACTAAAAAGAAATCTAGATTTCATTTTCACTGAACAATTAACATCACTTTAAAACTTTGACAAACAACCTGTGGCTAAGAGTTTTCAATTTTAAGAAATATTACATTGTCCCACTTTATACATGAGGAGGTTCAGGACAAACTACCCCGAAATACAGCACTTGGGCGTACTGAGTATTTCCAGCTGAAGGGATCTGAGAAACAGCAGGCGCAGGAAGGGCTTTCCGACCTTCTCCTGAGGCAGGTGATAAAACTCTCCTGTGAGAGGTACTCTTCACATCCCGGGAGGAAAGGGATCACCCTATCACCAAGAGCTAGGGGGAACCTGAGTGAACAGGCCATGCTGTTCCCCTGGTCTACTGTACTTATTTCATACCACTTTTTATCCTATCACATTTTTCCAAGACTTTCACTTTTCATCAAAACTAGCATAAAAACACTCAGGTTTAACCACTTCTTCATTTCCTTATGAAGACTCCCATGTCAGTAAAACTTACATTAAATAAATTTGTATGCTTTTCTCTTGTTAATGTGTCTTTTATTACAGGGGTCCCAGCTGAGAACTTAGAAGGGTAGAGGAAAAACGTATTTTTCCTCCCCTAGATACAGACTAACAAAGCAAGATGAGACACTTGAAAATACAAAGAGTACTTGAAATACTAAAGTCATAACTTTACAGTGATCAAAGAGAACACAGAATATTGATTTAAACAACAATTTTTAACGTCAATATATTTAATTCCAATAGTTGGTGACAAACCATGTACATACTTAGTTTCTTTCCCTTAGTTTTAACTAATACTACTAAATACCTCTGAGAAATGTTCAAATTTAGGGGAAAATAAAGATAGGAAGGTTGTGCTTTCTGAATCATGATACCAAACACGTTGTGAATATCTGTAAACAACGCAAAAGCATAATGTTACAGGGAACTCTTAAGATATTGTCTTATGAAATTAAGTAAGAAATGTTCTTAATAATTTATACAACCCTGCCATGATTCAGTCAAGTGGAAAATATTAATAATTTTTTTAAAAAATAAACATGAAATTACCAAACTTCAACAAATTTGAAATGAGTCAACGTTATACCAAAAGATGGTGGCAACAACGGAAATGGACTCAGAGACTCTGGATCTGGGTCAATGAATAACAATGACAAGTGTGGACAGAAGTTAAGGATGGCAGAGAAAGAATGACAGAAATAGAAGACTGATAAACCTGCGTATCAAAGCAGGAGCCGCTGAGACCCAACTCATAAGAAGTGAAGTGCATGCGGATTTGAGGAATACTCACCCATTTGAAATATCCATTAACTCCTACTATGTACCACCTAGGAAACAGAGTGAAATAGGACAATGTCCCTATTCTCAAGAGCTTATACGCTAGGGGGAAGAAACAGTGAAGGGGCCAACAGGAAAACACTGGATAATAATGGGTGCTACACTGAGCAAAAGAGAGTCATGTGACAGAGTCAAGAGGCATTTAGTTTGAGTGATCAGAGAAAGCCTCTGAAGAAATGAAGTTAATCTAAAATCTCACTTAGTTATACAAACACCCAAAAACTAAAGAATATTCCAAAGTCAGAGACAAGAAAGTTTTCCACATTATGTTTTGTGATTTGAGACATGTTTTGAATTGCTACATGACTTTTTGGCATGAGTCAGAAGAGGAGGAGGAGAGTGGAGTCTGTTTTCTTGGCTCCGTCAATAGGCTTGGGTGAGCTCAACAAGTGGGAGGACAAATCCCGGAAAGAAGAGTGTGGAGGAGGTCGAGGGGAGAAAAGGCTGTCAAATCCATCATGTTTGATATTTCACAATGACAGAAGCAGAATTCTTCCTTTATCAATCCTAATCTTCCCAATGCACAAAATCTAAGATCACATAATTTTTGTTAAAGGGTATCTTCTAACAAACATATTATTGCCCGTTGGTGACATCCCATACCTATACAGGATATACAGCATACAGTGCTATATACTATTAGTGAAAACAAAACCATCACGTTGATTTCACGAAGAAAGCACACTAAAATCATATCCTATGATTTCACTAATTGTGTGTCACAGAAAAATAGACTTACCTATTTATATGACAAAAATTTTCTTTACATCCCAGGAACTATCTAATGTCTTAGCTGCCTGTTTTTCATCCACATACCACTAAAAAAAATTTGGTCTCTCTGGAGAAATTGTTAGGAATGCCACCTATAGTAATTTACCAAGCAGACAATACGAACCCAACCTCCAGTTTGAGGTAAAAGGTGAAGTAACTTTCCCAAGGTCACCGGGCTAGTAAGCAGCAGAGACAGGACTGGAACCCAGGTAAGTGTGACTAGAGTTCACATCCCTCATCGTACTCTATATTGCCTCCAGAATTAGCAACACAGAACAGCTGGACTCCAGGGATTTTCCAGAAAACAAAATCTCTTTCCCAATTTCTCAATAATTTCTAAGATGTCAGCTATAACATAATTTTCTGCAAAATATTCAGCATAACTATTTCTCTTGCGGACCTTCGAAAATCTAGCCTTGGGTTCCAGAAAGGCATTTTAGCTTGTGGATAAGAGTGCACACACTGTAGTCAAACTGGTTTCCACTCCCAGCCCACCAGCAATATGACCTTGGGCAAGTACTTAACCTCTCTGTGCCTCAGCTTCCTCATTCTGTAAAATGGTGTTAATAACACTACCTACCTCACAGCATAGTTACATAAGAGTTTAATAAGTCAATATAAGTAAAGTACTAAGAACAGTGCTAAGAACATAAAATCTGCAAAACTGTTAGCTGTTGTCATTATTATGCCAGAGTAAAAAAGGCTATAGACTTCAACCCTATCTTACCTCCCCATCTGTACCCCTAAATTACCATCACTCTATATACTGAAGCATAAGGGAAATGAAAGCCTCAGAGAAGGTGATGAGATAATCCTGTAAAGCCACCTGGAAGACAGTGCTCATTACATTCACTACACAGTGCCCTTTGCAATGAGAACCGTAAGAAGGATTTCTTTCTGATCCTAGTATAAGGAAATGAATTGTACTGATGCTCCTAAACGATTGGTTTTGTTTTATTCATTAATGTTTAAATCAAGTAACTAATCAAGCTTCACAGTTTACAATGACTGCCAAAAACATTTAGAATGAAACATGTTCCCGCTCTTGGTAAGTATCTAGAACCTAACGGTACGCATTTTTCTAATATTGCTCATGGTTTATTTTACGGCCATTCCCTTTCTTTTTCCTTTGTCAGCCACTTCTCACTTCAACCTTACTCGTTTTTAATAACCAAGGCATGAAACAACCTGCCTGGAGGAACAGGAACAGAAAAGAAGGAAGACCTAAGAGTGATTATCTCATTAGGATCTACTTCCGGGTCTGTGGGCGCAGGGCTGGAATCTGCTTCTGAGCTAAAGGCCTAGGAAGGGCAAACGCTTAAAATGAAAATCAGAAATTTAGAAGTGGCCCGCTACTACTATGCCCTCATCCATACTTTACTTGGCCCAATGATTAATATCACAAAAGAACTCTCCAGGCCCCAACTCCTCACGGTCCATTCCTCACAAAACACGTATAATAAATCCAAGTTCATCAGCAGTGAAATGACAGATTCTTGATTTAACAATCAACAAGTATTTGCTGAGTGTCCACCACATTTCAGGCATTGTTCTCGGCACTTGGGACACACTGTGAGCAGAACAGACAAAATGCCTGCCCCACTGAGCTTACCTTCTGCATGAGAAGACAGATAAACAAGAAAGATGGCAAATAAGTAAATTACAGGGTGCGCCAGGAAGTGATAAGTACCATGAAAAAAATCAAGCGAGGGAAATGGGATCTAGATGAAGGATTCATGTAAAAAATAATAATTTTTTACCAGAAACTGAAAATTGATACTATATAGAATTTTGAATGGTTACATTAATTAGAATGATAGTTATCAATTTTTTTTAATTTAAAAGATTATTTTTGTCCTAAATAAACTCACATTTTAAATGTCTGAAAGCTTACTAATTCTGTTGCTATTTCTTTGGTAAAGTAACACTTTTCCATAAAAGAAAATAAATCACATCTATCACTTGTAGAAACCCTTATTTCCAAGCCACTTCCGCAAAAACTAGAATCCCAGAAAGTGTCATAAAGCATTCCCTTTCTGGTCTTTCACCCACATGGATAACCGTAGAAACTTCAACTAAGCAGGGAGGACCAGCTCATCAGTTCCAGGGTTTGTCTGATGGGCTCTCAAAAAATACTCATCCTCTCAGCCCCCATATTCTCACTTGTCCCCTCTGTGCAGCAATGCCCAATGCTGAATCTCCTGAGGTGTACACCAAAGGGGCACAGGCTCATGCCAAAATCACTGACAATGGCAGTAAAGCCTGTGAGAGCTCCTAGATGCCACAAAGCCACTTCTCTGAAGGAGTCACTGCCCAAGACTGCCCTTTTCTAAAAGACCAAAATTCTAAGTGCCAGCGCTGCCCAATTCACCAATGCCACTGTGCTCTCAGGATCCATAGGGGTTTCAGTCAAACAATGCTTTTTTTTTTTTTTTTTTTAGGAAGATTAGTCCTGAGCTAACTGCTGCCAATCCTCCTCCTTTTGCTGAGGAAGGCTGGCCCTGAGCTAACACCCATGCTCATCTTCCTCTACTTTACATGTGGGACGCCTACCACAGCATGGCTTGCCAAGCCATGCCATGTCCGCACCCGGGATCTGAACTGGCAAACCTCAGGCCACCAAAGCTGAACATGCGACTTAACCGCTGCAGCACCAGGCCGGCCCCTAAACAATGCTTTTTTATCTTTCCAGCTCTTTGTAAAGAATCCTTCTCTTTTTAGAAATTGGGCTTGAGTCAAGTGGACTTAGGCCAGGGGACAATCTGGGGGCAGACATAGTGTTTTACTTGGAGTCAAACTTTTGCTCTGACACTAGCCTGCTGGGCTGGAACTAAGCTTATAAGCTTCTATTCTCTCTATAAGGTCTGTGATCCCCAGAAGAGCTTGCCGCACAAGTTCTCCAGACATGCCCCAATCTTAGAGTACATCCTGCGATTCTGATCTAAGGGAGTTGGATGTGGGATTTAGCTTCTGGAAAGGAAGCACAGTTACGGGTTACCTGGCCTCATGGTTAGCAATGGAAAGTGCTGGAGTTAGCCCTGCTACGCACCGCCTAAAACCAGCACACAGAGCTGGCACAACAACAACAAATAAAAATGAAGTACCAGAAGCTACAACAAATTTCTCAACGAAATGCTTTCCAAATTAAAATTAAAATATTCAGCGTAGTTCATGATAAGAGATCTACAAATTCAGTACAGAAATACTGGAACTATGTAATTCAGTCTTGCCTCACTTAATGATGGGGGATATGTTCTGAGAAATGTGTCACTAGGTGATTTCATCGTTGTATGATCATAGTATACTCACACAAACCTAGATGGTATAGCCTACCACACACCTAGACTATACGGCACTAATCTTATGTGACCATCATATATGCAGTCCGCTGTTGACCAAAATGTCATTATGGGGCACACAACTGTATAGGGTAGTCATAGCCTATACATGAAAAGAGTTATGAAAGTAGTGTTATATTCTTAGAGTTATAAATTTAAAAGTAAAGATGACCATTCTTGCAATGAAGAAAATTCTATAAATCTATTAAGAGCATTTTTCCCTTCCTGTAACTATTTACTCCTCTGATGACTAATAGATCTAGAAGATTCCACCAAAGAAGACAATATTTCTTATATTTCCCCCAAATATAAGAAATACACAAAGGTATATCCTAGAGTTTTCTGCCACCTCACAGATTTGGAAAGTGTTATGAAATCACAAACATATCTTATGTCTAACCCAACCTCACAAGTTATTAGTTGTATAACTTGGGCAAATCACTTAGCCTTTCTCAGCCAACATTTACTTCTCCATAAGACAGTGGTAAAACTATCTCCTCCACAATACTTTCACTGACACTAAATGAAATGATAAGTTTGAAAGTACTTTCTAAACTATGAGGTACAATATAAGCTTAGGGCACCATCAAACTCATTCTACGACTGTGGCAGATGGGGCATTTCTCTCTTAATAACCTGAGAAATCTAAGAAAACTGATTTGTTCCCCCAAAACAGCATTCCTCCAGATCCTATTACACAGTTCTGTTTTGAAAAGAAGTTAAAAAAGACAACTGGTTAAACTTGAGGAAGTTCATTATCTCTACAGAGCATTTTTAGCCAGAATGTCTAAATAAAACAAGAACGAAAACATTTTATGATCGTCTAGGCTATTCCCCAAATGAATAGCCTTGAATTCTCACACCTTGAATCTATGCTTGCCTCATAGGTAACATTTTCAATTATTTAAGCACCAGCTAGTATTGCTGGTGTCAGCACGATCAGTAATTACTGTCTTAATAATCACAGGCATCCGATTCCAGCTGCTCCCATCTTTGATATAACCCTGAGCAACAGCCTGGAGGACAGGAACTGACAGGGAAAGAATACAGCTGGGGGTCAAATTAATGCTGGTGTTGTACTAGCTTTCGGTGAGCTATGAAAGTCAGAGACACATGCTGAAAAGTGAGACCACCGACTGAGAAAGAATGAATGTCCTGAGAGTTTTGTACAAAATAAAATATTTTCAGAATATGAGAACGGCTTTTGAATCCAGATCTGAAGAAGCTGGCTAAATAAATCATACCTTCAACAACCTTCTTTGGAGTAATTATAAAAAGAATTCATCTGCATACTCCTTCCTCTGCCAGATATGACTTTTCCCTTCTCCAGATGGCTGGGGTGAGTGTCTGTGCATATGGCAAGGAAAAAACAGCAGGAAGCTCAAAGTACTTGACTGTAACAAGAAAAAGTGAAGGCTTATGAAATGTGTACTGCGTAAGAGACCATGGGGGCCATAAAACCAAAGACCAACCAATGAGCGCAAGGCCTCAGAGACTGTTCCCAGCTCTGCTAATGCCTGTCTCCCTGGGCAAGTCAGTTTGCTTCTCTGGGCTTCTGCTTTCTCACGTGGAAAGGAAAGTGCTCCAGCTAAGCTCATTTGGAGAGTTCTTCACACCTCATGTGAAATTATTCCACACTAGGGGTCAGCAGAAATAGATAAAGCAGGCGTCAGCCTGCATGTAGGTGAGAAACCTCCTTGGCAGAATAGTATAAAGTTGTTCTTCTTCTATGAATTATAAGTAAAAATCAGACTATGGCATAGATTCTATTTGAACACCACCAAGAGACCCAGGTCCATAAGAGCCAGTTCTAGAGGAATATGGAATCTGCATCTACCATAAACCAAATACATTTTGACGAAAAAATTAATGGGCCCATCATAGTCTCTTACCCCATGATGGGGGAATGAAAATGTGTGTGTGTGTATATGCAGGGACGACTATGTGAGTGCAAATGTGTGCATGTGCAGGTGTGTGTATAGGTGTGTATATGTGTGTACATGTGTGTATGCGTAGGTAAGCATGCGTGTGTGCGCAAGAATGTGTGTAGAGGGTGGCATACATCAATTCATCTCAGTTCTCTCTTTTCCCTGTTTGCCTCCCCTCCCTCCTCTAAATCTCTGGCACTGAATGCTTAACCAAGGCTTGTGGGCAAGGAAGAGGTGAAATAGATTGCCTACTTATTACTTAGGCTAGCGCAGGAGCATTCTGCATTAGTCAGGATTCTCTGCAGAATGAGGACACCAAAGGATTAGTGATGGTGGTGGACAGGGAAGTCGTGACATCAGAATTACCTGAGGAAAGGCTTTTTCAATTCCTCTATGCTTCCTCCTCTCTCCCTCCCTCTCTGAGATTCGAATATGACCCTGAGAGGATATTCTTAACGTGCACACACACACACGCACACACACACATCACAGCTGCAGCAAGTCACTGCTACTGATTTGCTGAGGTGGAATAAAAGATTAAGGATCTCGCTGCTAATGTTCTTTCCTGCTCCAACACTTTAGGACACAGCTTCTACCACTGATACACTATCTAATTAAGGAAACACATGAGATGACCAGAGAACAAGAGAAGGCAACCCTCCATAGCTAAGCAGAAAACTGAGTAGCAGAGGAGCTGAGGATTTCTAAAGTAAGGAAAATAACTGCATGGTGGGACTAATCAGGAGCAGTTTCATGGAGGAAAGAGGTATGGAGCTAACGTTGGTTCACAGGTCTTGGCCTGAGAGGGAGGTAAAGAAGTGTGTGAGGGATCAGGCATGTGCAGGAGGGCAGAGGCTGGAAAGACAGTAAGGGGAACAGGGTCGGTGCTGGGAGTAGTGCCAGGCCAGCTTGACCAGGATATGTGGGGCTAGCTGACCTTGGGCTACAGAGCAACTGTGGAGGCACCAGTGGCTCTAAAGCAGGAGAACACTGGGATGAAACACGTTGCTGAGGAAGCTCCTTCAGATCCCGGTACCCAGGACAGGTCAGAGCAGAAGCTGCTACCTTGGCATCCCTGAACAGACTTCAAGCACGCAACAGCCCCTGCTGTCATATGCCACTCTTTTTCTGAATCCATATGCATACATGCATTTTGTACAGGAAAGAGGAGCCATATCATTTATTAGATTCTCCAAAAGGTGTGTGACAACCACTTCCCCCATCCAACTTCAAACCCACCCACCCACAACACAGGAGAACTAAGAGTTCAGCAGAAGAAAGTGGTGCAGGTTTTCCTTGGGGGTCCTCTCTCAGTGCAGGTGGGGCAGAGCAGTAAACGGTAAAAGAGAGAAAAAGAGCAGCTATGTGGCACCATCCCAGGGGATCCTTGTGAGGTAGAGAACCCCACAGAGGCTCCAGAGGCGGGGCCGAGAAGGTACTTTCCCAGGCTCCCTTTTTAGGGAGCTGTTGGTAAAAGGCTTTCATGGATTCTACAGAGCTGGAGACAACATCCAGTCTTCACCCAAATTGTTTTACGATTATCACTTCATATCAAACCTCATTTGCATGACAAAATCAGTTTCCCAGAACTATAGTTTCATTTGACTAAAATGTATCCAAGTCACTCAGGAAACTAATTTAAGAAATTAAATCAAATTAAGTATAGCTAGTTCTTAATGGGGATACAAACTGACTTTCAGAGGAAAAAAGAACCATCATATTTCTTAAATCAAATATTGAAATTCACCTGTGACCACTTCCTCAATGAGAGGAATTCTTAAAAGAGAGGAACAATTATTTAGCAGAGGTACTTCTCAAAATCAATATTTTTAAAAACTACCATCAACCCAGGTTGAAAGAAGAAAAACATCTTTTTCACTCTTTTCCACCCAAAGCAATGCTGACTTTGTGGATACTTCAGTTAAATTTAGTTTGTTATAGGAACATGTGAATCATAAAAGCTGTACCTTTAAAAGCATTTTCAGAGAAATATATTTTTTGAAATTTCAGCCTGGTAAGCAAAGCTTTGAAACAGACTTGAAAAATTTGTTCGCAAAAGTACAAAGGAAGAGATGACACCTAAGAAAGACTAATGCACTATCAGTGTTAAATCTACAGTAAATCTTAACGTGTTAATTATCTCAGAGTTACAGAAGGCTGCTTACCCTGAAATATGCTGAATTGTTGACTGTGCATTTCATGTTTCTATTTTTGATTGTGTATTCCACATCATCTATTAAGCTTTCCCTTCTCTGAATTCCAATCATTTGTGCCTGTGTTAGGGATGCTTACATTTAGCCTAGATGACAGTTATAGATGTATTATAGTTGATCTTTCCTCTCTGCTGTTCTGTGAGTGAACTGAGGACATGGAGCATGTCTCGCCTAGCTTCCATTCAAAGTAGCCAATAAAGTCTGCTGAATGAATAAGTAGGCATCATTTAGAGAGCAGGTAAGATCAATCTTACTGCAAACTCTGGTACACAAGAAAACTGAAAGCTCATCTTCCTGTTTTCTATAACTCAAGTTTAATTTCTATTCTACCAGTTGGGAAGCTCTGCCTTCTTGGGGCTGCTCAAGCAGAGTTATGGCATGGTTCTGGGATAAACTCAGCGGCAAAATGATGAGGGCTGGGCTGCTGGGTGCCTCTGATCGCTAAGTCACCATGCAAACCTTACCTTTACTGTCATTAAATCCAACTGTCATTTTCAGTCCTTGACTTATTGGATATTGGCGGCATTCAAAATCCATAAATGCTCCCTCCTTCTTGAATCACACTACTTTCTTGGCTTCTATGCTGCCACCCTCTCCTGTTTTTCCTCCTTCTGCTCCGGCTATACAGTTTTTTTGCTCCTTTGTGCTCCTCTTTCTGTACCTAATCATTAACTGCTGTTCCATGAGATTGAGTTTAATGATCTACTCTATCCCTAGGCAATTGCAACCCCAATCAAAAATTGTACCACAGGCCCAGAGTCTTCTATGATGTCCAAACATACAGTAACCTCCTATTTGACATCTTCATTTAAACATCTTAAAGATAACTCAAATTTAATATTGCCATAACCACACTGGTAATTTTCTTCACTCATTCCGCCCATCCCCCAAACTGTTCCTCTTCTAGAATCTCTTTCTCAATGAATAGTACCAACATATGTCCAGTTGCATGCAATGTCACCACCATGCAGTTGTATGGATTAGTACCACCGCCCATGCAAATGGCACCTCCACCCACTCAGCTGTGTGGAATCGCACCACCACCCACACAGATATAGGAGTCACTAGGTTTCGCTCTCCTTTACTCTCAATGTCCAATCCATCACCAAAACCTGAAAATTTTACCTCTTTGACAGCCCTTAAATACTCTCCTCTCTTTTTCTATCCCCACCTCCCCAGGCCAAGCTACTACCATCATCTCTGATTTGAACCAGAGCAAGGACTCCAGCGCCTTCCTAAACTGATGAGCGCTCTCCTCCAATTAGAAGCCGCTTTTAGCCTTCCAGGTCCTGTCACTCTCTGATTAAAACTCTTCCTCAATGGCTTCCCACTGTTCTTAGGATAAAGACCAGCTTTATAGGCCTAGATGTGTCCCTGCCCTACTCACCTTCCAGCATCATCTACACCCACACTCTCCCTGGGTCCCTGAACCCCAGAGTACCTTGCTGTCACCATGTTTCTTCCCAACCATGTTTCTTCTGCACTGAGCGTCTGCACATGAATTTTTTCTCCTTTATTTGAGGAATTCTCCACTCTCTGGCTGTCACCTCATTAATTTGTCACATCCTTCAGACCCCCAACCCCACTTTCTCAGAGAAGGCTTCCTCACCACCCCCTCAGAGCAGGCCAAAACCCTTTTTACACTTTTCATAACACTATGAACCTCTTCTTGCCAGCATTTATTTCAATTGTAATTTTACCCTTATCTGTGAGATCATTCAATGAAGGTCTATCTCTCCCACTGGAGTGGCAGCTCCAAGATGACAAAGCTATGATCTGTTTTCCCCACCATTGAATCATCAGCACCTGGCACACGGCCTGACAGCTAACAGATGCCCAGTGTCTCTGTGCCAAATAAGCATTTGTGACAGAATAGAATAGTATTGATGAGAAAACTGACAATGCTGTTATAAGCAAAAACACCAATGGCAGCACATTTAAGATGCAACAACAACACAGAATCTTTTATAGCCTTCATCCTGAAATGGAGGGGCTCACACGAGCAGACCAGGTGTGGTCCACAAGTTCACTAGCATTAGAGTCTGAGTAGAGGAAAACACAGGTGGCAGTCAAAATGAGACTGCCTGGATTCTCATACCCCCACACCCGGCGAGAAGTGATAATGGGAAGACAGGCCTGCTCTCCTCAATAAAAGGGGAGCAACCATTAGCTCTCTGGGTTCTCCTACCTCCGCTTAAGAATAATCCTAATAGGAGACAGCAAAAATCTACTGAGTGCCTACTTTGTGCCAGACAAAAAACTTATGTACATTATTATTCTTGATCCACATGATTATACTGTAGAGTAGGTATAACTGTCCCTGGAGTACAAATAAGGATACTTGGGTTCAAAGACAGAACTTTCCTAAGACCAAGCAGCAAATGAAAGAACCAGGATTCAACCCCAGGGCTGCCTGTCTTCAAAGCCATTCCATTGACAAGCTGCTGCTGCTGCTGCACAAGGAAAGAAAGGCAGGCACAAGCAGTCAAAGCCCACTGGCTGCGGAGGAGGTAAGCAGCTGGTGAAGAGTGTAGTTCAAAGGCAGCTTTAATATCACTGGTCATCAAGGAGGGCCAGAGCAGCAGAAGCAGTAACAACAGCATGGAGAAAGTTGGACATGGCAACTGCAGCACATAAGACGTGCACGAGAAGGTTGGATCCCAGAAGAAAAGGTAGGACCCAGCCCTGCCCCAGCACCAACACTGAGAGCCCAGGCCAGGAGCCCCAGGACCCTGTGGCAGGAAACAACAGTGAACCAAACAGAGCTGAGGTCTAGTCCTGATGCTGCGCAGCCTTAGCCAGACATGCGCTTTGTTTCCACTATGGAGATAATCCTATAACTTTCCTTCAGTACACTGATGGCCAGAGAAACCCTTGATCAAAAACAAACAAAAAAACCTTGGGATAAAGCAAATTTGGAAGTGTTGCTGTTTTGAGAACATCCAATGTGGAAAACTATAATACAGATAAATTATTGGATTCCTTTAAATCGCCAGCTCCAAGAGGCTTTAAGAGTTTTTTGTTTGTTTTTTATTAAATTACACCTTTCTTGACAAAGAGGCTTAGGAATCGGATGTACATTAACACAAGAGGCTGTATAGAAATCAGTATCTCCTGAACATATCTATTTACAGAGCCTGGGAAAGGGAGATGGTTCACACCGGGCAGTGTTAGAAGGCTGGGGGCCAAATGCTTTTTGAGACTAATTAAGCCAGGGGTCTTGGAGAGTCACAGGAGGTTTTCAGAAAGAAGAGTGAGATAATGGAAGACATGTTTCTAAAGATATTACTCCGACAGAAGTCCACGGAAAAGAATTGAAGAAAAGAGAAAGTGGCCCCGAGAGATGAGTAAAGAAGCTGCAGTGCTGAGGACCTGAATCGGAAGAGCTGCCACGAGAACAGAAGGAGAGAGGAGGACACGCAAGACGTCGGGGAGGAGAAACTGAGGGGACCTGGTGACGGAATAGTGAGATAACACCCTAGTCATCTGCAAATAAGGTCAGATGCACGCGAATATGGTAACATTTTAATTTTACACAAACACGCTGCTCCACATTTGCTGAGCACTATGCTAAGCACTGGTGGTACAAAGTCAGAGAAGATTAATATTCAAATGTCTGGAAAAGGCAAATTTATTGATACAGATGCAGATGGAGTGGGAGTGGGAATAACTGTATCTGGGCACTAGGGAACTTTTGGGGTGATAGAAACATAAAAGTGGACTGTAGTAATGGCTGCACAATCCTATATATATTTACTAAAAATTCTTGAAACCAAGTAAAGTACAGTGGGTGAACGTTACAGTATATGAATTCTCCCTCAGTGAAGCTGTTCTCAGAAAGTGATAAGAGCTATGGAAAAGGAAACGGAATACAGAGCAAGGTGAATTGAGAGTGCAGTGCTAGGGGTGGTGGGTGGGCTGTGTTTTAAACTGGTGATCACAGTGAGCCTCACTGAGAAGCTGACGTGTGAGCCAAGACCTGCAGGAGGTGAGGGAGTGAGCCTGGGGAGAGCCAGGAGGAGGAGCATTCCAGACAGGGGGAACCAGGAAGTATGAACACAGGTGCCGAAGCAGAGAAGGCGGCCAGTGAGACCAGTGCAGGAGGGGACAGGGAAAGAGCAGAAGAAGGTGAGGACAGGGAATAAGCAGGAGAACAGATGGCGTAGAGAGTCTTGGTTCTCGGGACAGAAGCTATTGCAGTTTTGACCAAAACAGTAACATGACCCAACTCAGGTTTTAAAAGGATCGCTCTGGCTGCTGCATTGAGAAGAGCCTATGAGAGGCAGAGACCAGCTGGGAATCTGTTGCAGTAATTTAAGCAAGAAGTGATACCAAGTGGGTCAATGCAGGCAGCAAAGAAATGGTCAGATTCTGAGTATAGTTTGAAGGTAGAGCCAAAAAAATTTCCTGACTATTTGGATGTGAGATGTGAGAGAAAGAAGCCAAGGATAATTCCAAGGTTTGAGGCCTGAGGAAGTAAAGATGGAGAAGCTCTGGATGAGGCAGGTTTGGAGGAAAAAAAATTAAAAAGCATGTATTGGAAACTTTGCTACTAAGCTATATCATATATGCCAACATCGCTTCACATAATTTTTGTAACTTTCTTTTAAAGGTCAACTTCACTATAGGATAGGTTTCCTTCTAATACATTCATTAATTGAGGTATTTCAGAGAAATGAATTGCCTATGCAAAATGTAGAAATGTTTATTTAAAATCTTGATTCTTTGGCTTCTTTTTATCCTTAGGATTGCTGAAAAGCTTATTTTCTTATAACTTCTTAATTATAGTTCTAACAACATTAGACTTAACTTGCCTAGAAAAGTCCTGCTGTTGGTCCCAGCTAATCAATAAGAAGTTAAAAAGTGCAGTGACAGCAAACGGCAGTCACTCATCCCTGAGTGATTCTCCTCAAAGGGACCAGCTGAGCCGGGAAAAGGCCCAATCACTGGATGTTTGGATATATTAATGAAATCCATCTCCTTTATAAATATCAATGTTAGAGGAAAAGTCATGAAGCACCCCAAAGAAGTGCCCAAATTCAAGGTCAATCTCTCTTGTGAGTTACTTCTCCTTAAGTTAAAGCCACTGTAAAGAGAAGAAGGTAGAAAAGGTTAAATTCCTATCTGGTGATTTAAATAATACCTACTCTCATCTCATGACATAAAACAGATTTTTCTTTCTCACACTTCTAAATTTATATGTGTGTGTTTGGTTCTATCTTATTTATTCTGCACATTTGGCCACTGGACTTCTCTATGTGGTCATTATCATTAATACATGAGTTAGAAGCATACAACAGCCTCAGCAGCTGTGCCCAAGGCCATTTCTTCCTATAATTTGGCACAGATGGCCAAAGAGATGATTTTGGCACAATGGCCAAGTGCTAACCACCTAAGAAGGCTGCAGCCTCAAAACCAACTCATGGTAAATGCGTTTTCACAGTTGTCTCCACCGACCCCCATCCCCATTCCCATCCCCATCCCCATCTCTCTCTCTCCTATCCCTGACATGAAAGGCAGATGAATACATCCTAATTCTAACTTAGCAAAGTTCTACACATAGCATTTCACCTGATTTTCTAGGGGTGAAAAGTTAACTCAATAAAAGTTCTGAAATGGTCATTGTTTAGGTCAAAAGACTTTTTCTTCGACTCAAAAATATTCTTAATTATTAAAAACTTTCCTACAATGGAGAGTAAGCTGGTTTGTACCTAACTCAATATCAGAGAAACCACAATAGTTATAATAATGACTAAATTAACAGGTACAAATAAACTTAGGTATGGTATCTTTTCTTCTTTCATACACTCACATACCTCAAAATGACTTCTCTTAAAGTTATAATTAAGCAACAACCTCATCATGCATAATCCTGATCATTTTCGTAGATAATCTAAAATTTATTTATAATTCCATGAGCTGTCTAATGGTGAGGTTTCTTTTTCTCCTTATCTTTACACCTGTGCTTAACAGCTGCAAATCTCCTCAAAATGCCTGATATTCAAATGTTTTGGTCCTTTAAGATGATGATAGTTAAGGTCATGAAATATTAGGAGAGTCCCCTCAGTCATAAAAGATGCACATAAACACAGTCACACTGTTTCAGCCAGTCTCTAAGGACAAAATATTAAATTGAAAAGCCTATTAAAAATCTGCAAAGCAAATTCTGAACTCTCCCAAAAATAAAGAGCAAACTACAATTCAAACTTGTAGCCTCTCTGCTCCCCAAATCCTGTGGTAAAGATCTATACAAATCTGAAACAGTTCAATGTAAATCAATGACTCGTAAGATTTCATATACCATAGAAACAGCATTCTCTAGTTGGCTTATGTAATATCATGTGACCACCATCAAAGCTCTAATTCCAAAAAATTATAAAACAAAAAGCATCTTAATCTTACACAGAAATGTACATTTTTAAAGCAATCTAACTACTTTGATTTTGGACAACATGAGGACATTTATAAAGATGCTCTCTGCAGCAATCCACCTGAGAAGTTGTACACAAATTTGAGTGAAACTTCTCTTTCAGGCGTGAAGATGATAATAACACATCATGATTTCTATCTAGACAGGGCCCCTGGTTAGTAGAGAATTACCTGCCATGTTTAAATGTTCACTGAGTGTCCAAGGAGCTGTGTGACCTCAGAACTGATTAACTTGCTATTTTTTTGTTGAGTGTGAATGACAAGAAGGCTGAGGCCCAGGTCCAGGTAGCATGGTTGGTCCTTGGGACATAGGAATAAGAAGGAGAGTGTGAGCAGGTCACTGCCCTCGGGACCTGCGGTTCCCTAATTAAACCTATCATCAGAATCACTCAGGGAAGGTTTTTTAATACACAGTGGCTCAGCACCAATGCAGATCCCAAAACAATAAATATAGAGGCTCCAGGAATCTCTGTTTTTAAAGCAACTTACAGGGCATTCTGAGGGTCAGCCTGGTTCTGTAAAACTATGGTAATATATCATTTTCTAAAGCAAGGTTCCAGAATGGCCAATTAAAAGCAATAGCAGAGCATTTTTAATATAAACTGAGCATTTAAAAAATATATTTTATTTTGTTCTCATGATTCTTAATGCTATCCCTATTTATAGAGAAGGAGATTTAAGCACAGAGCTCTGAAATCAAGCCCTAACCCCTTTCCCAGGTTCTCCCAATCCACCTCATTGTGCCCACCCCCAGCCTCACCTTACTCCACAGATACCAGTGAGGGATTTTCAGTTCTGCTCTGTGACCCAAGCAACCACAGAGGTGGGAGCAGCCTTAAGAAAAGGCCTTGTCAACTCTGGCACTGCCCTTGGGAAGCCTGGAAATTGGCCAGGGAGGGAAATGTGGCTGGCTCCTTTGCGATGATCTTCTTTCCCGGCTGAAACACTGGTGGGTCCTGTGCCACATAGAAAGACCCTTTCCTAAAACCCTCAGTACGTTCCCACTCCTGCAGTCAACCATGAGGGTCCAGATAAGAAGAGGAAAAGCACCTAATCCTAAAAAAGTTCTTAAGTCAGTGAGACCTTGACTTCTTAAATATCTTGGTCAACAGGTGGTCCAACCCATTAAGCAGACTCCCTTAACGCTGTGATGCAAGTGGTCTCTTACATCCTTCTTCTGTCTCTTCATCAAAAAAAGGAACCGTATACCAACAGCTGCTGACTGAAGCACTGTAAGTTCACACATGAGCAAAGAAATGACGACAACAAAATTCTGAAGCAATCACAAGATACAGTTTTCCAAAAAGAGGTCAATACAGAGGAAGCAAAAAAACTCAAAGAATACAGTGCCCAAAAAGAAAAATACAGTAATCAAGGCACATATTTAGAGGGTCTGGGAATTTCATGCCCCATTAGGTCCAGGTGACAGTAAAGTATGTCCTCATTTTCAAAGGCAACATGAGGGGCTGATGCTACTACATGGTTAAACCACAAAACTAACTCCTCCTATCCCAATTCCATGCTCATCAAACCCTCAGCCACAAGGAGAGAATGTGATGGCCAAAGAATGCCACCCACATCTGCAAACCTGTTGACAGTTACATACATAGAATATATTAATATTCCATTTCAAAGCAATTAATAATATATGGTGACAATAAATTAACTGCAGACTTCTGGTGAGCAACATTGATAGAGCAACACAAAACCTGGAAATCAAAACTTGACAACTTTGTGAAAGATTACAAGGTCAGCGAAAGGAAATTTATCATAAAACCCTACAGATGACACCAAGATTCCCAAATTAGAATTTCAGTAAAAAGTCAAGTTAAATGCTGTGTAGAAAGGCCTCAGGGCTGTGCATGAGTTTCTCAAATGACATTTGATCAATTAGGAAGCCCGATCTGTAAGTGATATTACATAACTTCAAGAAATGATAAATAGCTTTGAGCCAAAGCTAAAGAAGATAAGCTGTGCCCAAATTAAATCAGATTGTAGGTAATTAACGTTTTCATAGAAGAAAAAACCCAAAACCTACATTCCACTTTTCTTTAAGCTCTGAATTCTCGAAAAACCAATCATCCATATCAGCTCAAGGACATCAGTCTGGGAAAGACTAGTGACTCTACAGCCGAAGGGTTTATTGGACTGTATCTACACTACTGCCTAACACAAAAACAGCATTTGAAAAGAAAGTCGCCTTTCAGAGAATGTAGGAATAGATGAAGAAGCAAGTCAAAGAGAGACTCTATCAAAATAAATCTCTTCATTCAGATATCTACCTCAATTATGTTCCAAAATAATAACCATAGCTGTTATTTGGGAAGTGGTTAAGAACGTGTCCATATTTAAAGTAGGTGCTTTTTTCCCTAGTAATATGATTTTGTAACTTGCTGGTCTATGAAATGGATGCAAATAGAAGATCTGGCACTGATGGCATCTTGGCTACCATATTTTTCATCCTAGAACTCACACCTCACTATAATTAATATCCACTACATACTGAATCTTCTAAAAAGAAATTTACTATATTTTCTTCTGGATTCATAGAGAGTAAAGAAACTGTCAAAGGATATTCCGTCTTTGACAAATGATCACAAATGTAGCATTAGCAATTCCCTAAGCCTTTGTTACTTTTGGTATCTAAGGTTACTCATCAACTACTAAAAATACATCTGAATTATTAAATTGCAACACATTTAACGAAACACTGGAATACATATATACATGCATACATGCATACACATATACCACAGCACATTTAGTACAAGAAATTGTTTCTTCCGTACGAATGTGCTTTGTAATTCATTGTATAATAAAAACGGAACTTAGCTTGGCATATGGATTCCTCAAATTTACTGCTCAGGCTACCTTCCTGTAAATGTTCTTTGTTATCACTACTACAAAAGTTATCAGTGGGGCCAGCCCCGTGGCTGAGTGGTTAAGTTTGTACGCTTAGCTTCGGCAGCCTGGGGTTTCATCGGTTCGGGTCCTGGGTACAGACATGGCACTGCTCATCAGCCCATGCTAAGGTGGCGTCCCACATGCCACAACTAGAAGGACCCACAACTAAAAATATACAACTGTGTACTGGGGGGCTTTGGGGAGAAAAAGGAAAAATAAAATCTTTAAAAAAAAAGTCACCCGAGTGTGGTGGGCTGCTCCCCATTTCTACTGCTGTCTGGGTTATCCCAAGGCCGTGAGCTGGGGAGTGACCTTGAAACCTTGAAAAAAGACACACTGTCCTCATCTGTACTCCTTGGTTGTCAGAGAATCAAACTGCATCAAAAAAAGCAGAAAAATTAGTCTGCCACTTGCGAGGGAAAGAAGTTGCTTGGTGAGGGTGGGGGAGGGGACAGACAGTGTTACAAAGGAAAAAGAAAAAAAGATTTAACTAGAAAGTATTCTCTTTGGGAAGACTTTAATCCTATCTGACTTGAAAGTGAATTTGACGTTTTTTTCTTTGAGCCTGGTGAGCTCTTGACCTTTTCATAAAATTTACATAATTCAGCATGAAGGGAAACCCCTAGCTGTCTAGAAAGATGTAGGCAACTAGAACTTGACCTCACATAAAGACTACGAGGTCTGTACCCAGCAGGTACTTGGTGCTGCTTTTATTAATCCACAGGGGACACGAGGGGCAGCTGTGTGCTTTTCACAGATGGGGAACCCTGCAGAGATCCTATAATAGAGCCCCAGGGAGTCGCCTAGGGAGAAGGAGAAGGAAACTAACCCTCCCTCCCTTTCCCTGTGGCCAGGCTGTGGCTCCAGGAGCTGCAGAAAAGAGGGGGAGCTGGCTTGTGAGAGGGGAGACACTATTAACCCCAATTTATGCATCCCTCTCCCCAGGAGGGCCCACCCAAGCAGCCCACTGCTCACTCAAAGCTCCATTACTTGAAGAGCCTAGCTCCTTTCCACTGCTGGCAGACTGGATTAAGACATTTTATATAGAGCGTGCAATTTAAGTGAATTCTGCCCTCATTTTGAGGAAGGCAAATGCAGGTGGGGAAGAGGCAAAGGGAAGGAATTAATAAGTATTGAGATTTTATTATGCACCAGGCATTGTGCTAGATGTTTTCTATGCATATCTTATTTAATCTCAGAATAGCCCTATGATCTAGGTCACAGAATTCCCATTTTACAGATGGGAAAATGAGACATAGCAAAGACATGTAACTGGACTGTGGATAACACAGCCAAGAAGTGTCAGATTTAGTATTCCAGCTCAGGCTTCATGGCTCCTGTTCTTTCAGCTGTGCCATGCTACTTTGCATATACAATTGAAGACCTAAAACTCATAAATAATAAGGCTTCTAAGTCACAATTTAAAATGAGGTACCAGAATTTGTGTTATAAAAAATTGTAAAACGCCTCCTCCACTGCTCTTGGCATCTGTCCCATTAGCATTGACTGTGTTCCCACCGAAGCAATCAGCCAGGACAGGACAGTGATTCCATCAATATCCTGTATACCAAAGATGGTACTTGGGGGGAGGGGGGTGCAGGGAAGCCCTGCTTCTAGGTAACTGGAATTGGCTCATCCGGCATAAAAAGTAGAATATATTATACCTCAAATAAACATGTAGCAGAAAGTCAAGAGTCTATGAAAACCGCCAAAGATTTTCCTTCTTTATTTAAAAATCATCTTATCAGGTTGGTAAATTTGAACATTGCAAAACTATTTTAGACAAATTTACAGCTTTCAGTGATTTTGCCATCTGCGGAACTAATCTGACTCCAAGTCAAATTTGCGGAACAGTTATTTTTTATACACGGTTCTTCTAAAAATCTCACCAAAATTTATAGTGCCATATGTCTAAACCAAGTTAAATGCATTAATGCAGTGTAATGTGCATATGAAGCAAGGCAAGAACAAAAGAAATAAGAAGAAAGTTAGTGCTTCCTCCGCCTCTTAGGTGAAGATCTCGGCAAGAAGGATATGGGAACGAAGGACCCAATTAGAAACGACAGAACGAGGGGGCCGGCCCAGTGGTGCAGTGGTTAAGTTTGTACATTCCGCTTCTCGGAGGCCCGGGGTTCACTGGTTCAGATCCCGGGTGCAGAAACGGCACTGCTTGGCAAAAAGCCATACTGTGGTAGGCATCCCACATATAACATAGAGGAAGATGAGCATGGATGTTCGCTCAGGGCCAGTCTTCCTCAGCAAAAAGAGGAAGATCGACAGTAGTTAGCTCAGGGCTAATGTTCCTCAAAAAAATAAAAAAAATCAAATAAGAAACGACAGAACCAGGGAAAAGGTGAGCAAAATGAATTCCATCTATTAATTCTCAATAAGAGGGAAAGCAAGATGCTCTAGGATAAACTCTCAAGTTCTACTCTACAAATTGGAAGAAATTCTGAAATAACGGAAACCAGTTATATAAGGAGGGAAGAGGAACGTAAGGCACTGCCTGACTCAGAGACATAGCCAGGCCTATCTCCACGCTCCCCAAAAACCCTGTTTAATAAAAAAGATGGCCTCCTTACATCATTTATTCATAATATTTTCCATTACTTGCCAAACATGTCTGTGAAGAGCAAATCACCATGTTGGCTTATATTGTACTTGATGTACTTGGCTTATATTGTACCTCCAACTTTAAAGCAAACTCCTGTCGTGCCAAATGTCCTCAGCGCTAGACTAGCTAGCTATGGCATGTTTTCTGTTTTCTTTCATCCTGTTTCCATGTGCCCATCATTCTAACTCTCGCACCCAGTCTCTGCAGATTTAGCACTTGAATCCAAGGCTAACTTCCGCTGACTTGTCACATTTTTTCCATATCTCCATTCAAGCAACAAACAAAAACACTGACCCAGTCAGGATCAAGAGCAGAGTACATTTCCCTAAAGGCTTCCCTCTAGGTTTGAGTACAGATTTTCCAAGAGCTAAATACAGCTTACATTTCTCCTTACCTATCCACAGATATGAGATGAGACTTCCTCAAAGGTACATCTAACATTAAAATCTCCATCTGCAAGAGCCTCCCTACCTCCAGGTCTACAGCCTTACTAAAAGGAAATGTTTACAGTGATATGCTTTTCTCTTTTCCTCTAATCTGCAGAATCTCTTCCCCATTTTTGAAAATCTGGTTATTTGTCCACTCCCAATTGAATTCATGTAAAATATCTATGTAGGCTTCCTTCCCACAGACAAGTGGTATCACGAGAGGAAAAGATGTGCCAGACACTGGATGTTAAGAATACAGATACACTATCATAGTTAATGGGTATTTACTGTATACTAGACTCTGTGTAGAGATCATACCACTTGCTTCACCCCCTGCCCTTATGTTCAGGGTTTTAGAAGAATCAGTATTACATGCTCTGCTTCTCCTCTATGGCAACAATTCCCCTCTCGCTATCCTTCACCAACCTGTCTTCCTCTGCTCACTCCTACACACCCCAGTTTCATCTTCTTGCTGTCCTCCATCTTGGAGAACATATTTCTTCCTACAGCATGGTCATCCCTTTAGCTACCATGATGACTTCATCAATATCAGATATCACAGCATTATCCTCTCAACTCACATTTCCAACTGACTGTGTGGCCGAGCCTCCCATCTTTCCATAGCTAAAGGGATCTTCATTTAATATAATCAGACCCAGCCACCAAGGTCCAGCACTAATCTTTCTCCTCCACAGGACTGACCTGATCTCCACAATCAGAATTTTCTTTTCCCTGTATCTGTGCCTCTATTGAATCCTGTATCTTTATTGAAGCATTTAACCCACAACTGCCTCAAAATCACAATTACGCACATGTCTACAACCTCCATTAGGCAATCAGCAGAGAAGGATGGGTGTGAAGTGAGAAGGGCTGCTGAGGTTTCAAGTTTTCTTTCACTGGTCCAGTTTAACTTCACACAGTCTTGGATACTTCATGTGTACAATGGAAATAAGAGGCCCACTTCACAGGGACGTTGTGAAGACGATATGGAAAGTAGTCTGCACTTAGAAGGGCCTGGAAAAGTGGCAGCTGCCAGGAGCAGCAAATTTGTTTGCTCTGAATCCTTAAGGGCAGAGATGTTATCTCCACAGCACCCAGCCAGGACTTTGTTACATTAGTATTAACTAATATCTGCATAGCTCTTTACTAAAGGTGCAACACATTTCCATGAATTAAAAACTGAAATGCATTTATTTGTTATTAAAGAATCCTTCTAGAGGGTGATTTTAGAATAAGAGGACTATTAGAAGCCACTGTTCAATCTTGGCCCTTTTTTTTTTTTTTTAACTACACTTCTTTGGATCCACGAAAGAAACAACACAAATAACACTCCTTTCTGACCACCAGGTCTGCTTCAGTGGAGTCCCCCACATCTTGTAGCTTTCATAGAAACATGAGAAAGTAGCAGCTTCTCAAAAGGTATTTGCCTCATTACAAGATGCTGTTATTTAAGGAGTGAACAGCATTTTCTATGCCAGGGTGCTGGAACTGAATGTCCTTTTGAGTTCCCACTTATATTCTTGCTTCTTTGGAATCTTGCAGTCTTGTAGTGGGTTTTAACTAATTATCTAAAGCCTTATTAGGAAGTTTTCATCGAAAGGCTCAAGATGCTCCTCTTTCTGATCAATTTTTTTAATTCTGCCTCTTCCTACAATGACAGGTATTCAATTGACTTTTTCTATACTTCTTGGTCTTGCGCCCAGAAAAAAAAAATTAAGCCAGGAAGTTTTACACTCCAAATGCTTTTGTTTCACCAGATTCAAAAATTCCTATTTTGAACTACTTCTTGCTCTTATTTTCTCTGCGGTATAAGAGAGGGACCCAGGAACCCTCAAAAACAAACTTGGGCTTGTTTACGGAAGAAAGGATGTAGAACATTTTTTAGAGATTTTAATATCAAAATCAGAAAACTCCCAATCATTTGTCCAATGATGGATGAATTTGTTCACATCAGTATTCTATTTGTGAAAAACACTCTAGAATTGAATGAGACCTCAGTACTTATGGACTGCAAACTGGCAGGCCATAGGCTACATGTGGCCCAGACACATTTTTAATGTGGTCCTTACAGTTTTTAAAATTAAGACACTTCACAAAAAAAATCTGGAAGCTTCTGTTTTCATTGAAACACTAGAATGTTTTAGAGCTGAGGAGGCAACAATCAGCTACAGTCCAGTAGGAGCTGCTCCCTTTATAGCGGTTTACCGGTTCCAGAGGCCACAGCCATACTCCCTCTCTCCCACGTGTCTCCCCTGGGGCTCGCTCTACTCCCTTATCTTACCTATCAGACCTGCACACATTGGAAATGCAGACATAAGATTCTTTTTAAAGGCAAAGAGCCTGGATCCAAAAAAGGCTTCCCCATGCACTAGCTCTGTGACCTTCAGCAAGCTCTGAGTCTCAGGTCCCTCAGCTTTAAATTGAAGATAATTCCTTGACCTCACAAGGTTCTCAAGGGCGTTAAAAAAGAAGTGCACAAAAAGTACTTTGTAAACTGTAATGTGAAATGTTTGTCATCACTACTCATTTCCTAGCTGCCTGTCGGTTGCATACATCCCCTCTACCTACCTGTTATGACTGCCTTCCTTGTTCCTCATATTATTACTCTCTGTATGACACAGTTTAAAATATAACTAAAAAGAACTTGATATATTTCCTTGCTTCATTTAATAAGAGGTAGAAAAGATGACCAAACATCAAAGGAAAACAAAATGAATTGTTGAATGCCAGTGTATCTTTACCAGGTCATTTCTGTTGGTGATCAAGGTATGAAATTAGCGTAAAGTGCAATTACTCACTTGCTGATCCCTTCAAGTGCTGTGTTATAAGTTCACCCACTAGGCACCTGAGGCCTCCACTATAACTGACAGTTCAGTTATCAGGGGTTCCTGAGAGACATGAGCTCTGACCTCCTCCTTGGGCCTCACTCAGCGCTGCAGCAAAGGATCCAATCCACCAGAAAAAAACCAGGATCTATAAAGCTTTTTCTGTGCCTCCTTCCTCTCTACATTTTAATGTAAGCTCCAAAAGCTTAGAATCAGGGGTATTAAGCCATGGCACACAGGTTATATCTATAACTATCTACATCTATAACTATCTACAAATATATGTCGAAAAAATCAATAAGAGACTTGAAAGAAAACAGTCTTCTCAGAGATAGGCAGAGGCGCAGAAAAGTGCACTTAAATGATGCAGTGGATACAGAAATGTTAGCAAAGATGTCACGTCATGAATGCTATCTCCTTACATTAAGAATTCACATATGTATTCCTGTTCCGGTCAATTTGCAACAGGAAATCATCCTTGTGTGGGGAACCACAATAAATTCATTTTCTGCTTTTAGTGTTAAGATAATCACGCCTGAGTGAACTGCAAAATATGTGGAAATAGACGGGAAGAAGGGATTGTAATTGGAATCAGCTTTCTTTATAAGATCACCAAAACGGGAGTAATTTATGATTCTAGACACAATCCGTTGAAAAATTCATCTGACGAATCCTTTTTAAGCATACCATACAGTGCAATTACAGCTTTTCTTGAAGTTGAATGTAACCCTCGCCTGAAAACAGATCAACGAATGCCAAATTACCACATGGTCCTCAGTGTATATTTTATTCTTAAAAATCAAAATAACAGCATCATTTAAGAAGCCAGTTCTTTCAAGAGATGTCCCAAAGCTTATGTTCAAGCAAGTCTCCTTGGTAACCAAGGAGCACAGCAGATCTTGGGCTGGGGGAAGGAGGGTGGGGGGAGCAACTCCAGGGTTGGTAGAATAAGTAACCGGAGTAGTAAGTGCTCTCCTAGATGACGGTGGTAGAGGCTGCAGGGGCTGCACGCCCCTGAAATTGCAACTCCGGTCTCGCCCCCACTGGCGCACCAACAGCCTCCCACCCTCTCCCTCCGGTCTGCAGGCAGCAACCCCAAACAGGTTACAAGGAGAGAGACTGGCTTACCCGATGGGGTGAGCGGTCTGCGGGGTTAGGTACCCGAGGCGGCAGCGCACGCACCGGGCTCTCCCTGATGCACAATGGCTCTGCTTCGCCCCACGATGCTGAGGTTAAGCGAAACCGCGTTAGCTTCGCTCTGCTGGTTTGGGGATGCAGTTGTGAAGAACGAGCGCGCTGGCGTGTGTGTGCGAGCGTGCGTGTCCGTGAACGTGCGTGTGTGTGTGTGTTCGTGTGTTTGCCGGCGCGCTCGCGGACGCTCCCGCGGGGAAACAGTGTTTCCCAGTAAATAGAAAGCAGCAGCCGGCACTGCAGGTGGCGCGTCGGGCTCGCTCCGCCCCAGGCGGCCGCGTCAGCGACGAGTCGCACCTCGGCGGACCCCGGGGCGGGCTCAGCCCGCGCAGCGGCTCCGCCCCCTCCCGCCCCCGGGTGCCAGCGCGCACGCTCCTCGCCCCCGCTCGCGCCCCCGCCCCTGCCCGACGGCGAGCCCGCGCGCGCCCGCTCTCTCCGGAAGTTGCCCTCCCCCGCGCCGGCCCTTCTCCTAGCTCTCTGGCGCCTTGGCAGCTGCCGCCGCAGGAACGGATGCAGTGCCCCTAACCTGGTGTACCTGCGAGTGCTGGCTCTCTGCTTCCCTGTCCGTGACCCTGAACTTACTTGTAAAGTTCAAATTGCCCCTATTCCTAGCATTCCCCTTGGCAGGACCTATACACTGGGCCTCGTTGAGAAAATGGTACTGTCGAGAACGACCTCACGGTAACTTTAAGAAATGACAGGGGATCCCCAAGGACAGACCAAAGCCCTGAACCTGAGCAATCAGGAAGGGTATTTGGTTACAGCTGACTCCGCATTAAAACTGCAAACAGGCAACAACCACAGAACACCACGTTGAATGCCAGGGCAGGGCCCAATCTTGTGTCACTTGCGGGTCACTCATGTCAAACATGCTCAGAAACCCATACTTAAGCTGACTGAATAATTTTAATACGTAAAAATATTCCCTATTCCACTTTTGAATTGAAAATCTTGGTCCGATGTGGAGTTAAGGCAGCAGGTAACAGCAGAATTAAACTTTAAATTGGAGTAAACTGTTATTTTGTAGGTTAGCGTTTTAAACTACTATCAAGAGGACATTTCACAGAATGTCGTTCCATCTCTTGCAGGTTTCTGTTCTTCCACACTTGGGCGAGTGATACCGACCCTGATATCAGTTTCCCCACATTAAACCCAGCATACATGGGGTTAAAACCAAAACACTCATTGCCTGCTTACTCTCTGGCTTCCTGGCTCCAGAATCCACTATCCTCCGTGGAAACAGACACAGCCAAGGACAAGCTCCTGGATCATCTCCTCCCGGCAAAGCAAAGAGATAGGGGCTGGTGGGAAAGTTGCTGACCAGCAAGGTCACGGACTCCCTCCTCTCTGCAAGTGTCTCAAGGCCAAAGACAGGCTGGTGGGAAAGCTCCGACCAACAAGGCCATATGCTCCCCCTCCCCTACCTAAAACCCCAAATAAAAACCCTTTTAGCTTTTCGGGGAGTTTGGGATTTCAGTGTTAGCTGCCCTCTCTTCTTGCTCAGTGCTGTGCAATAATAAAATTCCTACTTTCTTCCACCACACCCGGTGTCAGCAATTGGCTTGCTGCACAACGGGTGAGCCAACTCGCTGCAGGTTCGATAACACTAGGAACAGTGCCCTGATCTATTTTGAAGTGTCCTTAACATTCTCATTAGACTCAAATCAATGGTTCAGCAATTTTTCCATTTTAAGACCCATGAGGGGCTGGCCTGGTGGTGCAGTGGTTAAGTCGGCACATTCTGCTTTGGCGGCCAGGGTTCCCCGGTTTGGATCCAGGGTGCAGACATTGTGCCACTTGGCAAGCCATGCTGTGGCAGGCATCCCACATAGAAAGTAGAGGAAGATGGGCACGGGTGTTAGCTCAGGGCCGGTCTTCCTCAGCAAAAAGAGGAGGATTGGCAGCAGTTAGCTCCGGGCTAATCTTCCTCAAAAAAAAAAAAAAATACTTAAATAAAAATAAGACCCATGGGTTTTCTGGGCCTGTTTGTCATGTAGCCCGGCCCCCCCCCAACTGAACGTATAGTGAACAATAGACATTCACTATAGGAAACAGAGTGCCTGGGTCAGATGAGTTGGGGAAATACTGAAAACTGACTCCCTTTCACATTGTGGTGTTAAAGACTCTGAGATCTTACAGTAAAGAAAGTTCTTTCACTTTCTTAACCACCTATCCTAGAGTTAGTCGAGAGTGGAGCACTTTTTTTTTCTTCAGCCTGCCTCTTAACATACTTGGGAAACACTTGGGAACATGGTAGGGTTTTGTAGTGTTTTTTCCCCATCTGTTATCAGCTTGTCCAGGGACCAAGATGTGAAAGCATAGCATAAATTTAGCCTTATCAAACCTTTTATAAAATCTGTATTTTTAACAGCTCTGTGACAGAGAGAGTTGGAATTATGTCTAGACAGATCAGATTTCAACTTAAAACTACATCATAAAAGAGAGCTATGTCAAAGCTCCTTCTTCAACTCCGGAACAAACACCTGTCATAGCTGCCTTATCCCATAACAAATGAAGAGGTGTCATTCTTCATGCCAGTGTCATGGTTTTCTGTCACAAACCAGTAGTGACATTAAGGAGTCACTGACCCAGATTTCTAATTACTGTACTTCCAGAGAGAACAGATCATTATTAATTATGCCAATACCAAAATTGATTTTTGGCTAATATTCTCCAGTTTTCAAGTGGAAAATACAAAATAATTCTAGGTAACACCTCAATTTCTTCAATTACTTGTGGGTACATTTTGTAGCTAATTCATCCTATTCATCAGGAGCCAGAGTCACTCAAAACCAGTTATGCCGTGGGAAAATCTTTTACCGTTAACAATTTTGATGTTTGTATTTTCTGTCATTTCTTTGGTACCAAACACTGTTGTTATGTATGTTTGTTTAATCAACTGGACACGGAATGGGTGCTTAGTAAATATTTACTGAAGAGAAAATAATCCCACCCATAAGACAAAATGTTTTAATTGCATTACTTAATAAGTACAAACAAAAGATGAAAGGCATTCTTAATCATCATTAGGGTAATGCAAATTTTAAAATAAATTATATATTTTTTTTCATGTATCAGATTGGGAAAGATGTAAAAGATTATAATACCTACTCTTAGAATATGGGTGAATAGGAACTTATGAGAATACAAGTGGCTATGAACCTTTTGGATGACAACTTATCAATATTTACATTTGTTTTTGCTTAAATGCACATGCCTCTTGGTACAGCAATTCCACTTCTAGGAATTTGTCCTGGGGTTACCGTTGGTTTGCAAACTGGCCACCGTATGCAGAGGTCAAGGAGAAACCGAAGAAAGAGGCAGACCACTCCTGATCTGTAGGCGGCAGGTTTAATAAGCAAGGGAACTTACATATGAGTCTTGTCTTGGGGAGCCACAAGATGAGTAGACGTCCACCCTCACCCAGCAGAATCTTAAACGTTTATATGGAGGCCTAACTGGGTTCAGTCATGTATACCATCCTGACAGTCCCAGGAACACCTTACTGTCTCAGGGCTCTGTCCTTGGAACAGCTCCCACTATGGGAATAGTGGGCAGAACGTACATTCCAAGGACAAGCGAGGGAATGAGGAGCCTCTGATTGCCTGGGTCCAGCTCTCGGGTCAACTGGTAGTCACATCCTCTCAATGACCTCCTCCAACAGTTACCTCAAACAAAAGTGCACAAAGTTATGTAAAAGGATACTTGTGCTAGCTAGTAATATCCAAAAAAAAGAGAAGGAGCGGGAAAGGGGGAAAGGAGAGGGGGAGAGGGGAAGAGAACTAGAGTCCATCATTTGGGGACAAGTCAAATTATTAGGATGCCAAGTGACCATTAAAAAAATTAGGTAACTCTTTACATGCTGATGTCAAAGATATATCACTAAGTGAAAAAAAGTATGGTGAAGATCAATAGGTATGATATGATCCAGTTTGTGTATAAGTAGAAGAAGAGAGGGAGGGAAGGAGAGAGTTGGGTGTGTAATTTTGTGTTTTGCCATTTTAATGGCTCAGGAGGAAAGGAGTGAATCTCAGGCTGGCTTCATTCGGTCACACACACACACAGATGCTGGGACCTTCCCTGTCACCCCACTACCATGACCCCTCAGATCCAGGGGGCTTGTACATGTTCTAGGCCATCAACAGGGTCAGGATGGAGCTCTCTCAGGTCTCAGCTGGGATCCTCTTTTGCCGGATGTTGTAAGGTGGTATGACGCCCATGGAAAGGAAAACTAACACTCTCTCTAGCACTGGTAATAGTCGTATTGGGCTCAGCTGAATGAAGACTGGGTGAGAGGCAGTGCTCACAGTGGTGGAGGATGGCGTCTCTGGATGCCAACTCTGCTCTTGTCCAAGGATTCTTCTTGACCAGCCCCCTTGTCCTGGCCCCGAGGACCATACCCCCTTGTCAAGTCTTCACTATCTTCCTATCATCCCAGCTCAAGGAAGCCCAGCCAGTCTCCCCACTTAGGAAGCTTCACTCCTCCTCCTCATGTTTTTCCGCTAAACTGTTTCTGTTTCTGGGCGTACAAGACCCCGCTTTTTCTCTGAGGCCTAGCCTTTTGAAACTCATAAGTTAGGAAGCAAATCTGGCTTGTTTGTTTTCCAAGCTGTTGTCTCTAGTGTCATCCCTCCTTTGAGGCAAATTTTGTAAAATGCCTACTTGACTGGATGAGTAAGCCCAAGTGCTGAGAAACACCAAGAACTAAAAGCACACCAACTATATCTAGAAATAGCATCGATATGAAATTTTTATTCTCTCTGGGAAAGAGGATGTTGTAGATGTTTTATTTTTCATTTTATACCTTTCTATATTGTTAATAATTTTTATGATGAGAATGAATAAAATATGTAACATTAAAATATATTCATAAATAAGAAGTACCACTTTTTAGAATCGACCTATAGAAATGGGTATTACAGTACTTTTAACTGTATTATTGGAAAATTGTAGGCATCATAGTCAGAAAAAATTACTTAAACGTTTTGGGAGTGCTGATATTAATCAGGCCTCATGAGCAACTACATAACTATACCTGCATATAAACCTGGTGTGGGTGGAAGATTAAAAAATAAACAAATGAAAACACATGTAAATGGATCCCATGTTTCCAATACTTGATCAACATAGACCCAAGATTTCTACATTTCAGCTCTGATTCCATAGTCTTTCCTGACCCTCTCTCCCTTTCTCTTTAGCCATAGTGACAGACTAGTCCCAATACTTTGATCAGAGTGATATTTTATATCAGTTACAGTTCTTTGGCTTCTGTTTTAAGTGGCAGAAACTGACTCTGGATCACTTAAGCAAGAACATGCTTTTTGGGGCTGGCCCCATAGCGGAGTGGTTGAGTTCACGTGCTCTGCTTCAGTGGCGCAAGGTTTGCCGGTTTGGATCCTGAGTGTGGACCTAGCACCACTCATCAAGTCGTGCTGAGGTGGCGTCCCACGTAGATGAAGTAGAAGAGCCTACAACTGGAACATACAACTATGTACTTGGGGGCTTTGGGGAGAAAAAAAACAAGGAGGAAGATTGGCAATAGATGCCAGCTCAGGGCCAATCTTCAAAAAAAAAAAGAACGTGCTTTTTAGGAAGGACACTGGTGGCTCAGAGCATTGAAGGACAGGGAGGGAAAACCCAAATAGACAAGCTTTGAGAAAAACCAGGAAGTCAGATAATATTGCTCCATCCCAGATTCAAATTCCCAGGAGAGTGCAATTGGCCCAGCCTAGGTCCTGAGCCCATCTCTATGTGGTGGGCAGCAGGGGTGGAGGGAGGACAGGACCATATGGAATGGAATGGGGAAGGAGTACAGATCTCCATCCACTTATGATGGGATTACGTCCTGATAAACTCATCAAAAGTTGAAAATATCATAAATCGAAGTGCATTTAATACACCTAAACTACCGAAACCATAGCTTAGCCTAGCCTACCTTAAATGTGCTCAGAATACTTATATTAGCCTGCAGGTGGGCAAAATCATCTAACACAAAGCCTATGTTATAATAAAGTGTTGAATATCTCATGTAATTTATTGAGTACTGTACTGAAAGTGAAAAACAGAATGGTTATGTGGGTACAGATGATTGTAAGTGTATCTGTTGTTCACCCTCATGACTGCAAGACTGACTGGGAGCTGTGGCTCGCTGCTGCTGCCCAGCATCGTAAGAAATTATCATACCACATATTGCTAGCCCTGGAAAAGATCGAAATTCGAAATTCGAAGTATGGTTTCTACTGAATGCACATCGCTTTCACACCATGGTAAAGTCAAAAAGTCATAAGTCGAACCATCGTAACTCAGGGGCTGTCTGTAGATCCCAAAAGGAATACTGAAGTTCTCTTACCTCAATAAGGGGCAGGGGATGCTGCACAGGCAAAAACAAGAGCTGTTCATTACCTTCATCCTTTAAATGGAGACTTCACTAAAGAATTTTATTATTTCCTTTTATTATCTTCTCTCCTGTTCCATTACTGCTTCAAAACACACTTCAGGTGGAATCAGAATTGTTACTTTAAAACAAATTAATGAAAGTTCTTTTGAATTATATATATTTTAAAAAGTGATGAGTAACCCACTGAATGTAAAGATGATATCTTAGGGATCCTGTTTAGAAAATCCTCTCTCATGTTTAGGCCACCTAGCATGGATTTCAAATTGAACACTTGATGATACATCAAAATTTTAGTTTCTAATCTTAGAACTATCTGTGTGGGATCAATTTTCACAGAAAGTTCATCACTATTTTACAGGAGTATAATGTAGATTAATGTACCTGACGCTTCTAAAATTCTAATTCCACAGCAGCAATGTACGAATTTAACCATGCCATTAAGAAAGGAAATGTTAACTTCATTCAGTAAGATCATTCTTTCATTCAAACTTAACCAATGTTTCCCAGGTCATATCAGCCTAAAGGTAAAATAGGTCATAATAACTGTCAGAAATAAAAATATTTCTCCAGCTTCAGCCTGTCTGCTTAACAGAAACCAGCATCCCACTTCAAGATGTCTCAAACGTATTTTACCAAGGAGCTCTGTTAACTTGCCCAGCACATCCTTGGTACCACAGAAGGTGGTCCTTTTGCTGCAGACGCAGTAAGTGCTGCTTCCACTGGTGCCTGGGACGTCACCTGTTTTCCTTTTTACTTACTTTTGTTTTATTTTGTTTTGTTTTGTTTTCGAGGAAGATTAGCCCTAAGCTAACATCTGCCAATCCTTCTCTTTTGTCTGAGGAAGACTGGCCCTGAGCTAACATCCATGCCCATCTTCCTCTACTTTATATGTGGGACGCCTGCCACTGCATGGCTTGCCACGCGGTGCCATGTTTGCACCCAGAATCCGAACCGGCGAACCCTGGGCTGCCGAAGCAGAAGGTACAAACTTAACCGCTGCGCCACCAGGCCGGCCCCTGTTTTTTATTTTTAAAGCTCCTTTCTTCCAGATTGATGGTTCTTAGCCAAAAGCAATCTTGCCTCCCAGAGGACATCATGTCAGGAGACATTATTGTTTTTCATATCTGGAGGGGGAGGGTGCTACTGGCATCTAGAGGGTGGATCCAAGGATGTGGCTAAACATTCTGCAACATGGACAGCCCCACGGTAAGGAATGTCTGGCCCCAAATGTCAATAGTGCCGAGGAGGAGAGACCCATCTGTAGGCTCAGACCTGAGCCTCAGAGTGCCAGCCTATAGGGCAATCTGAGGAACAGAAGCTGTTCTGTCCTCAAAAACCACCAGTCCTCTGGTGCTTTTAAACTAAACATGTGCCTTACCTCCAGGTTTCTTAGTATGATGGGACCCCTGCAACATTAAAGACAAGATTGCCTCCTCTATAGAGCATGTAATGATCATTTGGGGCATTGAACAAGAAATGGCCCCTCTCTCATGGCTACAGTTTTCTGCTACCAGCACATCTCTCTGCCCCCATTCTTCTTCTGGTAACAGACCCCACTACCTTGACCCCAGGGGTGGGCCGGTAACTCAGGTCAGCCATACAATAGGCCTTCATCAGGATGTTTTTCTTTTTAACTCAAGCTAAGGAAAGAGAATCTGTTTTCTGATCTGAAGGCAATAAAGTAAGAGGCTCTAGGAGGAGCCATCTTGAGACAGTGAGGCTATGATGCAGAGAGAAGCAGAGAGGAAGGAAAGCAAGGAGAGAAGAGAAAGTGAGAGTGCTTTCGTCCAAGGTCATCCCAAGTCCAGTTCCAGCCCCATACTTCCCACCATCTGATTTTCTGTGCAAACAACTTGTCTTCTGTTTAAGCTAGATTAATTTGGGTTTTATCCTTTATAAAGTAAGAATCTTGGCTCATACATCTGTCTTAAAATCCTTGCAATTTAATATGGCAATGTAGGATGGCATGTGAAAAGTGCTACTATGAGGTGCACACAAGGGCTCGTGAGGGTCTGGTCATGTTTTTGACTCTAGAAGGGGTTCAGGGTTGTTCATTTCACAACAATTCATTGAGTTGTACATTTATATTTTATGGAAAAAACAGTTCTTTTATTGTGATCACTAAAACATAGCACTATAGAAATTTAAAAGAAGGAAAAAACAAAACAAATAGTATATGGCCTGAGCCACAAATAACAGGATTTTTTTGAATAAGTGTTGGGGAGAAAAAAATGCTTTTACTCTACCCTCTTATGTTCTGTGACAGAGGCCCATGAATTAAACTGACAAAAGACAGAGTAACAGGAGAAAAAGCATACAAATTTTATTTGATGTTAATATTTTAACTTTTATGCACACAGAGGCCTTCACAGAAAAGAAGTGGAGGCCTAAATAAATGGTTAGACCCAGGGGGTTGTATACCATTTTAACAAAAGACAATAAACTGTGGTGAAGTGACAAGACAAAGCAAAAGGAGTTTGGGTTTCTAGGGGTGGTAAATTGTGGGAAGTTAAATATATGGGGGAAACTAATTGGAGATAAGGGTTATTTTCGTAAGATTTGTTTGTGCAGACCCACCTCAGTATTGACTGTGTGTCTCCAGTGATAAAGGAGAGGGAAGGGGGAACACCTTCACAAAGGGAAATTTATATCCTGCATTTAGGCAGAAAGAAGCAGGGACAAAAGTTCTTTCTGTGTTTGCTGCTTCTTGATTGCCTTCAGCAAAAAAATAATCCTTAGGCCAAAGTGGCATATTTGGGGGTGGCATGATCTGATCCCTTTCATAAGTAAACTTAGAATCATGTCTACATAGTACTTTTCAGATTATGGACCGTATTAATTCTCACTCTTACTACTCACAATTCTGTGAGTGATATCCATCTCATTTTTTTCTTCATGAGTAAATATTCAGCAATTGTAGAACTGGGGCTGAAATCCAGGTTTCCAGCTCCCCAGCTCAGTGTCATTTCCTTTAAGGTGCAGCTTCTTCTGAGTGGAGCAAGGAATGACAAAGATGACAGGCGGGGCCACTCCTTCCCCTGAGCTTCAGGGTACCTCGCGTGTATCCCTGTCATCCATTGTCGTAGGTTACTGGAGTTTCAAGTGCATTTTTCAACGTCCTCCATTAGGTTGTGAGTTCTTCAATAGCATAGCCATTGTTTTACCCATTTTGAGGGTCTTAGTTTTTTGTACCTTTTACCATGCCCTGCACAGGTATTAGAAAAGCACTCAGTAAATATTTGTTAGATGATGGATGGACAGATGAATAGATGAATATGAGTTCAGAAGCAGTGAAATGAAAAATAGCTTTAGGCATCCTTGTGATTGAATTATACACTTCAGAGGAGGAAAACTGAGAAATACCTTCAGTAAAGTAGACTGTTGCAAAATTATGGGAAGCTGTGGATGCCAACCCAAGGCAGTTGTACTTTAGACAGGAGGCACAGGCGACATTCATTTTCTCTCTTTAGAAGAGTTGACCCTCCTAATGGGTTGGAGGAAGGGTTATTGTAATTGTCTAGGATTTAGGTTCTAGGAACATGGTACACAGTGGGGGCTGCAGAAATGGAAAGGAGAGGAACAATGTTGGGGCTATGACTAGCTAGATCCCATTATCCCTCATGAGGGATGTGATGCAAGGTGACCAGCTGGTACCTGCTAAATGAACAGTGGTGCAAGGAGTTAGATATATCAGTCTATTTGGGAAAGCCAGGTTTCAATATCAGCAAGGCCAAATGTGACTCGGACCAAAGGGCCAAAGGCAGAATCACAGTTAAGGTTGCAAAGCCAAGGAATTGGAGCCTACTGGATAAGGAGTCAAAGGTAAGCAGGTCCTTTCAAGGGCAGAGGGCCCTTGGTAGTGCTTAGTAGTGATACCCCTTTGTATTAGTTTCCTATTGCTGCTATAACCAATTACCACAAATACAGAGGCTTGAAGCAATACAAATTTATTATACTACATTTCTTGAGGTTGGAAGTCCAACATGGGTCTCACTGGGCAAATAGCAAGATGTCAACAGGGCTGAGGTCCTTTCCAGAAGCACTAGAAGAGAATGTTTCTTTGCCTCTCTGCCAGCTTCTAGAGGCTGTCCACATTGCTTTGTTTATGGACCCTTCCTCTATCTTCAAATCTAGGAACATCAGGCTAAATCCTTCCCATGCTTCCACCTCTCTGATCGTCTCTTCTACTTTTTCGTTGTTGTTGTTCTTGACTTATTTATTTTTATTTTTTTTGAGGAAGATTAGCCCTGAGCTAACATCTGCTGCCAATCCTCCTCTTTTTGCTGAGGAAGACCGGCCCTGAGCTAACATCCATGCCCATTTTCCTCTACTTTATATGTGGGACGCCTACCACAGCATGGCTTGCCAAGCGGTGTCATGTCCACACCCGGGATCCGAACCAGTGAACCCCGGGCCGCCAAAGCTGAACGTGCGAACTTAACCCCTGCGCCACCAGGCTGGCCCTCTTCTACTTTTAAGGACCTTTGTGATTACATTGAGCCCCCCTGGATATTCCAGGCTACTCTCCCTATTTCAAAGTCAGCTATTTAGCAGTCTTAATTCCATCTGCAGCCATAACTCCCCTGTGCCATGTCAGGTAACATATTCACAGATTGCAAGGATTAGGACATAGACATCTCTGGGGGCATTGTTCTGCCTACCACACCCTTCCCCCTGGGAGAGACAGTGTTGGGCCTGGCCTGCATGATGAGAGCCCCAGTTGCTGAAGTGCACGTATGCCAAGGGAAAGCCTGGAGATAATCTGAGCCATGCCACTCTCAAAGTCACCACTTTCTCTCAGAATTTTTTTGCAGTCATGAACAGTTAACTCTTCTGCCCTTAAAATGAATGATTATTTTTGAAAATAAAGTTCATATAGTCCTCCTACCCACTCATCCAGACTGGCGTGCTGGAGCCAGCTTGTACCACTTGCAAAAAGTTGCTACATTTTCAGGAATTTTGCAACATCAGGTTGACTTCAGCCAAGGTAGGACTATTTACATGATGGAAATGAGCAAACACTACAAATTATGGCCTTTCTCCTGGGAGATACAGGTATTACACATTTGCCATACCACTGGGTATGTATGAACTCAAAGGTGAGTGCCACCAACAGTCAGGCTGGGACCCACCTTACATTTCAAAGATAGCAGCTGGCTACTGCAATTAGTCTGGGTCTCCCGGCCAAATGCGAAGACCCAACAGATCTCAATTTTGTCTAATTAGCCTCTGATCTCCAGTAGGACATGCAGGATTCAGTTTATTAATTGCTGGGGTATTGCCAACGCTAATCAGAGTTATAATGTACCTAGATTGGGTGGGCATGTCAGGAAGGCATGTTAATAATACTTCGTTCATAATACTTCCTAATCTTAGCAAGATTTTAGATACCCACAAATTCATGCGTGATGAGGCTCACTCATTTCAGAGCTAGTCCAGGAAGTGGGGATTTAACATAAGCAGATAGCAATAACACATTAGAGTCATGTTGCATCCATATTCATTTAGTCAACAAAAACTTTTAGGTTTCTACTAGGAATACAGAATGCCACAGTAAAAATGGCACAGTATGGTTCTGCTCCCATAGGGCTCACAAGCTACCTTGGTGGGAATTGTGTGAGTGTATGCAAGTGGTGTGGAGAGGAGAAGACAGACAAATGAATAGGCAAGTGCAAGGCAGGGTGACTGGTTCATGGAGGTACTTAGGAAGTCACCTCCCTGAGATTTCCTGGGTCAGGCAAGAAGTCCTGGAGGAAGTGACATTTAAACTGAGTCCAAGAAGTAATAGTAATATTAGCTAATATTTATTGAGCAGCTGCCATGCTTCCGTCTGAGTCCTAAGCACTTAAACACATTTTCTTTCATTTAGTCCTTCTGACACCCATGAGATGGGTATTATTATCGTCCCCATTTTACAAATGAGGAAATTGAAGCAGAGCTAAGTTAAATAAACTTGCCCAAGTTCTCACAGTGAGAGAGAGAACTGGGAGGGTAGGAGTTAGCCATTTTAAGGGATAATGGAGAGAAGAATGTTCCAGTAAAGGGAACAGCATGTGGGAAGTTACGGTGGGTTCCAGGAAAAGGGGAAGCTTATTTGACTAAAGACGCAAGTGGAGGGTGATGAAATAGGGAAGCTACAGAGAAAAGCACAGATTGGATTGTGAAGGACCTGGTAAGCAGGCTTTATTTTTCTGGTTGTTATTCAGGGTCATGAGCAAGTTGGCTTATTTTTAAAGGGTCACTACAGCATTAGTATGGAAGCAGAGGGAGGAAAGCCAGTGAGAAGGGTGTAATCCAGGAAAGAGATGAGAAGGGCTGAAGAAGAGTGATGGAGGGGGCACAGAGTGGGTAAGAATTAAGGCTGCTGCCCAGGTTTCTGCTTTGGACTCCTAGAGAGATGGTGATGTCCATCCCTGAGATGAGGAACAGGTTTGTGGGGGAAGGTGATATGTTCAGGTTTAGGACATTACATCTTAAAGGGCTGTATGACACCTGGGAGGAGGTGCCTAGGAAGCAGGTGCTCTATGGGTTTGGTGCTAAGGAGGCTGGAGTGACAGATTTGGGAATCATCAAAATAAGGATGGAAACTGAAGCCAGCAATGGGATGAGATTACCCAGGTGGAGAGTTTAGAGTGAAGAAAGCTAAGAGCCTATGACAAATCACTGAGGAAATCCATATCTAAGGGGCAGATGGAGGAGTGGATGCCACAAGGAAATGAAGGAGAGGCCAGAGAGGTATTCAGGAAAAGCGCATCTCAAAAAGGAGGGTATGGCCAAGTGTCAAATGCTGGAGAGGTGTCAAGTAAGACAAGGAAAGAAAAGTGTTTATTGGATTTAGCAGTTTGGGGCTTTGTGGTATGCTTGGCAGTAGTTTCCTTGAAGTGGTAGAGATTAAAGCCTGATGGCCATGGGGTGAGGCATGGATGGGAGGCATGGAAATGGAAATAGGAAATGTAAACAACTTTTTCAAGAAATTTGACTTGACAGGAGAAGAGAGAGGATACTTTATAGGGCAGAGGTGGGGAAGACACTGTTGAGATTATTTGCTTGTTTTTAAATTGGAGGAGTCTTGACTATATTTAAATGTTGATGGGAAAGAGACTGGAGTAAGAGTTCAAAGAGTAGATAATCAATGGAAAATCATTATGAGTAAAGAGAGTTAAGAAAAATGAGAAGCAGTGGAGAGGTTGAAAGCACTTGAGAGGCTCAAGGTCCCAGAGGAAGTGGGAGGGTCAGACTGCAGTACTGGTGGAAGGATAACTAATCATAAGGTGCACAGAATTCTTTTTCTTCATGAAAGATACCAAGATCTTTTACCATAAGCCCCATTGCAGTTTGGGGTGTATAAGCTTGTGGAGAGATGCTGCCCCTCACTTGAAAGGCAAGTATATCAGCCTGGCGAGGATATGGTTTCATGAACCATGTCCATCTTGAAGCTGTCCTCATGGCATGAAAGCCCCCTCTCCTCAGCTGGAAACACCCTCTTCTGGGAGGGACGGCTGACAAAGCAAGAGCCAGCAATGCGTAAGGCAGAGATTTTTTTACCAGGGGGCTCACGACTTGGTGCTGTCATTTCAGAATATATAAAAGAGTGTCACAAACATCACGTACATTCCCTTCTGCTCCCTCTTTCCCAGCAGAACGTCAGTAGGAATAAAGACGATGCTGATAGGAATCTACTTTTGCACACAAAACACCCTACTCACAAACATAATCTTTTGGAGTCTGGGGGAGAGGAATGGAGTCAGATTTTATGTCATAGCATTGCAAAAGACTTCAGAATAGGGGCCGGCACCGTGTCCAAGTAGTTAAGTTCGTGTGCTCCACTTCAGCGGTCCAGGGATCGTAGGTTCGGATCCTGGGTGCGGACATGCACACTACGCATCAGGCCATGCTGTCACGGCATCCCACACAGAAGAAGTAGAATGACTTGGAACTAGGATATGCAACTATGTTCTGGGGCTTTGGAGAGAAAAAAAAAGAGGAAGATTGACAACAGATGTTAGCTCAGGGCCAATCTTCCTCACCTAAAAAAAAAAGAATAGAATAGAAGGAAACCTAGTGCCAGCTGTTGCTACAATGTAGTCTTCACTAATGTTGTTATAATACTGTTGGAAAGTGATAGAATCAGCTGGTGACATCGCTCAAGATATAGGAGCAACAGTGCTGTGGAAAAAGCTTTGATTGATGGTCATTTGTGACTGCTGTGTTGGTAATTCCACCTCCCCTTCTGCCAGCTGACCAGTACTGCTGGAAGCTGGACATCATCATTCTATAGTGTGCAGGCAGAGCTTCTCCATCACCTGTTTCTTCCTGGTGGCAAAGGACCCAAAGCAGAGGTTCCAAACCCCTCTGCCCTGGCTTAAAGAGAAGGAGGGCTGGCCTGGCAGCCGAGGCTCTCTCAGTTAAAGGCTTTCTCAAGCTCCACAGAATGTCAAAGACAGAGAGTGTTCAGAGCTGAGAGTTAAGTGGGAATCCAAAGTCAGCGAATCATGGAGAGTGCCCCATGGAACCACAAATCCAAAGAGGAGAAGCAGTTATCAAAGCAGTAATGGAGGTCAGGGATTTGAAAGATGGCTGACGAGAGCAAGAAGCGATGGGTCCAATGAATAAGTGGCAGGACATTTGGTTGAATACTGGAGAGTAGTGCTGTTCTTGGTGGAGAAGGATTCTACTTGTTTCCAGCAGTGATGGAAGGGAGAAGAAAAGGGGATGATGCCAAGAGACACGGCATATCACTGAGTTGCTTATATCAGGGTTGCATGGAAGAAAAACAAGAGCCACAGGGAAACAACATACCAGTTTTCCTAACATTTGATCAAGTGCCCAAGAAACCTCAATGCAGGGGCAAAAATGAGTTTGAACACAGGGCTCAGACTTAAGGCTACACTGGGGCATCCTGTGTCTTCCCTCAGAATTTTCCTATTTGACGCCCAAGCCCTAAGCGTAAGATCTCACCATCAGCTGAAAGAAAGCCCAATCTGAGGCACACTCACCTGGGGCGGGGGTCATTAATGGCAGGAGAGGCCCTTATAAAAACCACCCCTCCCTTTGTCCCCGGTGCAGTGTGACTGGTAAGCATGAGGCTGAGGCCCAGAAGCTTCAGTGCCTGCAAGGAGCTTTTGAGTCCGTCCCTAACACTGTGATGTGAATGGATGCATCGGGGAGGTGGAATCGCCCAGCTGCCTCTTGGCTGAGGAGCTGGAACTGACTGAGCAGGGTAGCTGGCCAGGTCTGCCTCCCCCAGGAGGAAGACTAGGGCACTTGGCAGTTCTGTTTTCAGGGTGATAGCTAGAAGTTCACGAGAAAGAAGGTCCATGCCTGGATCCTGCCTTTAAGGCCAAATAACCTCACCCCAAAGCATGTGGCCTAATGAATGTTGATCCGATTTCATTAGTGATTCCTCCTGCTTTGAGTGGGAGCTAAAAATGAGATGGAAAAAGGGGTTCACCTTCTCTGTTACAGGTAAGGAGCAGAATCGAGCCCACTCTCCCCAATGAGGAGGGAAAGAAATGGGACCTGATCTGAACAAACAAATCATTTAGTTAGACAGAAAGAGAAATTTCCTAACTACCAGATGGTGGGGTGGGTTGAACTGTGTTCCCCCAAATTCATATGTTGAAGTCCTAATTCCCAGTACCTCAGAATGTGACCTTATTTGGAAATAGGGTCATGGTAGATGTATGTAGTTAAGATGTGGTCATACTGGCGTAGGGTGGGCTCCAGATGCAACGTGAGTGGTGTTCTGAAATTGCACACAGGGAGAAAGCCGTGTGAAGTTGAAGGCAGAGATGGGCAACGCTACAAGCCAGGGAACACCAAAGATTGCCAGCAAAGCTCCAGGAACTAGGCAAGAGGCCTGGAACAGATTCTTTCTCACAGCCTGCCAACACCTTGACCTCAGACTTCCAGCCTTCAGAACTGTGAGAAAATAAATTTCCGTTGGTTAAGCCACGCAGTTTGTGGTACTTTGTTACAGTAGCCCTGGCAAACTAATACAGAATGTCAAAGCACTGTCTGTACAGTTTGTAAAAGATACTTAAAATATAGTTGTGTCTTATTGTACTATTTATATAATTAACTGCATTCATTTTACAATACATATTCACATAGAATTAACCATGTATAATGTACAAATAACTGTAATTTTAGTAAATAGTAGTATTTTAAATAAAATAAGCAATTATTTACCCAGGACAGCATCAGCTTGAGAGTCAAATCGTGAGTCTCTTCTACTTTTACATCTCTCTAATTTTATCAGCAAACTGTGTGCCAAATCTAATTGCTTCCTGGTAATCCCAATTAAAATCATATTTCTATTAATACTGATGATTTACCTAAAAGGCTTAAGGGATTATATGTGGAAATGCAGCAAAGACTGAGGAATAAATCAGTAACTTCCACTAAGATACAATTGATTTTTAAAACAAACAAAAATTGTAAACTTGCCTTTTATTATCACCAACAAACATTTATTAAGCACATAGTGTTTACAAATCACCATATAAAGTGATAGAGATATAAGGAGGCAAGTGATGATGGTACTGCTCCGTGGGTCTTACAATACAGTTAGGAAAGCCAGTGCAAGAGTAAAAGATAAATGACACGAGTTAGAGCATTTGTACAAAATGCTGTAGATACTGTGGCTTATCTAAATTACAGTTCACATGTTCTCTCAAGAACAAGGGAGCCAGTCTTCAGTCTATCATATAAATGCATCCTTGGATATTCTCCTTTGAGTAACCTCCCCGAAATAGCCATGGAAAGACAAAATTTTTCCTCATTTTTTGCACAATCTTCTGTTTGACTGTTTCTGTCCCCCTAGGGCCAGGGTTATTAGAAACAGGGAGGTCCTAGGTGTGGGACTTCTCAGATGCCACTCCCTGGTTCCAAAAGAGGGAGACTGTATGGAAGGGGCAAGCTGTAGACAGTGGAGAGGGCTGTCGTGGATGCAGGAACCTGGTACAGCTCTTCATTCCCAAAGTGAGAGGCAGTTGTCACTGGGCCTAGGGAAAGCGCCATCTCATAATGGAGCCTCAGGAAACGGTAACCTGGCTCACGTCCAAAACTGGCTGCCTGTGTCTTGTCTCTGAACTCCTGGCACATACTGCTGGTCCTCCCCCTGCCACTTCTCCTCTCCCACCTGTCACATATACGGAAAAGTGCAAAGTCCTTTAAATCTTCCTATTCAAAATTACCATCCATCTTCTTAATAATTATATAATTGCAGCAGCATAACACTGTTGACATTTTATTTCTAACTTTTATTGCATCCAAATCAGGATCCCAGCCCTGCAACCAAAACGTACAGCACTTTCAATCTCTTCTGAATGTGCTGATGTCCTGGTAATAACTCTATTTTCCTTTTCTGATGAGCTCTCAAATGCTAGACTGAAAATAATTCTATGCAGTAGGGAAGAGCACTGGATGGGGAATCAGTATACCTAGCTTCTAGTTCTGAACCTACCCCTAAGCATCTACTAGTAAGTCATTCACCTCTCCTGAGTCTGTTTCCTCCCAGCTGGTTCATTATGGAGCTAAGAGATGAGACTGCCTTGGCCAAAGAGTAACCCAGAACAAGCTGAGCAGGGTGGCAATAGATTTGCTGTTTTTTTGGTAAGGAAGATTGGCCCTGAGCTAACATCTGTGCCCATCTTCCTCAATTTTGTATGTGGGACACTGCCACAGCACGGCTTGATGAGCAGTGTGTAGGTCCACGCCCAGGATCCGAACCTGCGAACCCCTGGCTGCTGAAGCGGAGTGCATGAACTTAACCACTATAACACTGGGCTGGCTCCAAGATTTGCTTTTTTAAAAACTGTGAGATAGGCTGGGTTGCAGAGCATAGTCCAGAACCAAAATCAAGACCAATCACACAAGGTATTGAGTCTAAAAACCAGGTCAGTAAAGCCGGAAAGAAGCCCCCAAATAAGCCTTCTAATACACTGGTGAAACTTCAGAGCAGAACAGTTAATTTTAGAAGCTGACAGGACTGTTTTTCTCCATGTGTCATCTCTATCTTTTCCATCCTCACCTCCATGTCGTTCTAGTAGAGATGCCTAACACTCCATCCCTACCAAAGGATGAGTACATGACCCACATCAGCCCAGTGAGTGTCCCTCTTGCTAGGAATTTAAATCTGAGGCAGAAGTAATTCCAGCAGCAGAAGACAGCTGGACTTAAGTCACCAAATGGTGGCTTCTCAGCCCTCCTGCTGCGAGACCCCTAGAGCTGCCTTTGTAAAGCATTTCCTTTATCTGGTCTCAGTACCCTTCAAATAAACCCCCCCCCTTTTTTTTTGTCTAAAGTGGTCATTCAGTTTCTCTTGTCTTCAACAAAGAACAAAATGTTTCCCCTCAAAATTAGAATTCAAATAGATGCAAATAAAACGCTTCACTCTTCATGGGGAGCAAAACTCATGCAGGGAGAGCTGGCCAGGAGCAGGCAGGAAGCATGTTGGAACCAGCACCATGAAGTGGTGAATGGGAGCGGGCAGGGCAGTGGTGGGCCGATGGTGGAGTTTCTTGTAGAGAGATGAGCTGATTATGCCAGAGGATTTCTAAGCTCTAACATCCCATGATTCAAAGTGATCAGCTTCATGACCTGAATGGTTAGTGCCACGTTTAAGTGGTATGGAGAGAGAAAAGAGTTTGTCTTCTCTTGTCTTACTGTTTTGGGTGAGGGCTTCCTGGATGGGAGCATTCCAAGTGTAGCGTGATGCATGAATCCTAGCACTCAGATTCACGGCTGTAAATAGACAGGCGTGCAGGTGACAGAACCCTGGGAATAAAACTCCTGTGACATTTTTCACGTGTCACAAATCAATCCCACCAAATCATTAGGTGAGCCTAGTTTTATCACTAAATATATACATTTTTCCTTGGACGCTTTTGTGTGTGGCAAAGTTTTGGTGTTCTCCTCCTTTTCCAGGAATATTCCTTGATGTCAACATTAGCTTGTACTTTTGTACCCTGGGCTACCATGACACGAGAAACCCTCCATTCGTCTTGAAATTTCCTCCAATTTCCTTTGCATACTACCAAGGAGTATATTTGGTGGGCCTCAGAGACACAGCTACACCATTGGTAGTTTTGTTGGCCTGTGAGCCTTTTCTGGGGTTTTTTGGCTTGGCAGTTATAGAAGGGGCAACATCATTACATGTGAATACCGTATCGGGCATGCTTCTGCCTCAGAGCCTTTGCACTTTCCGTTCCCTTGGCCTAGAACCTTTCTCCCTTAGATGCCACATCCATCACTCTTTCCCTTACTTCAGTAGCTTTGTCAAGTAAATGATTTCTAATCAATAAGGTCCTCCTTGAATACCCTATATGAAATAGTAACACCTCCCACTTTCTACCTCTCGTACCCTGTTCAGTTTTTCTACAAAGCACTTATTACCATCTATCAATTTTTACACATATTTGTGTATTTGATTTTTTTCTTTACCTACCAGAATGCAAGCCCCATGAGGGGAGGGGTATCTATCTCTTTGATCAGTCCTGGATCCCCACTGGCTAGAATAATGCTTGGCACATGGTAGACCCTCAATACATGTTTGTTGGATGAATTAATGAACTCAAATAGATAAAGCAGAGCACTCCTCTCTTCAAAGCCATAGATTCTAAAGGCACATGATGAGGCTCGACCTCAGGTAGGCATAATTCTTTGGAGAGATTTGGGAATGTAAACAAGCCCCCTTGTCCAGGATACAAACGCAGTGGTCTGTCCTACAGGCTGAAATTCTATCACTAGAAACTTATCCCTTGATTCAAATCTGTTTTTTGGGACAGAGTTTTCGTTAGCAGCAGCAAAGGGTGAGTGGTCAGATGTTTGCCTCCGTGTCTGTCCCCAAGGATCAAGGCTCCGGGAGGATTTTAGCACCTGGACAGCACATGACACTTCTGAGTGGCAGGCCTGGGCCAGGTGTCCCGTGGCAGATCACACAGGGCTCTCAATACTTGGAGGCTAGTAAGGCTGAGGCAAGGGAAGGAGTGGCCAGAGCAGACCAAGATGGAAAGTGAAGCTGTAGGAGACCAGCCTGATCGTCATCATTTTCTTTCGTCCCAGCTCTACAAAGGCTACTCTTTAGCAAAAGAATCAACAGGGTCAGTCTGTGAGCATCAATAAACTTAACAAGGTAAACAAATCAAAATATCTTGGGAATTTGACAGCCAGGATAATGAGGTCACTGTCCAGTCTGCGGCTGTTCCTGGGAACTAGGAGAGGTGGGAAGAAGTTCAAAGATGAACTCTGGGTCACACGTCATAAACACAAGGCTATTGTGGATGCCCTGTTTATTACCATGTAGTTATTATCTCTCCTTATTTGTATGCCTTTTGTGAAAACTCCATATATCCCACCCGGCTTTTCACAAGCAAGGCTTGGAGCTGTCTAGAAAGCATTAGAATAGTGGAGTGGAGATCTTTTTTGTTAAAACAGGAGTCAAAAGACATGGAGTCTAGTGCAGCAATACCTCAAGTCACAATGTTACCTCAGGCAGGACAGTGAAGACCTCTTGTATTAGTTTCCTATGGTTGCTGTGCCAAATTACAACAAATTTGATGGCTTAAAACCATCCTAAGCTATTCTCTTGAAGTTCTGGAGGTCAGAAGTCTGAAATCAGTTTAACTGGGCCCAAATCAAGGTGTCTTCAGGGCCATGCTCCCCCTGGAGTCTCTAGGGGGGGGTCTGTTTCCTTGACATTTTCAGCGTTCCTTGACTCTTGGCCTCTTCCTCATCTCAAAAGCCTTAAATTCATCACATCTGCAAAGTCTCTTTTGCCACATAAGGTACTTTCACAGGTCCCAGAGATGAGGACCTGGATGTCTTCGGGCCCATGATTCAGCCTACCACACCTCTAGATCTTAGTTGTCCTGTGTGGTAAGTTTAGGAATTTTGCTGCATGTTCATGAGTATATGAATCTGCTGTTTGTTCTATTGGATTCTGAGTTGGAAGATGGAAAATTAATTAGTCACTTGCATGCCAAGTAGAGCTATTAATTGTACATCTCTTGGGCACTAACCAGAACCCTGATTTGGGGGTGGAGGTGGGGGTCTGGCAAGGGAGCAGGGATGAGATGTTGTTAGTCACGTGAATCATATTTCACTTGTCATCAGGCTCACCCAACCAGTTAAAAACAAAAATGACCTTGTAGCAGGAAGTGATACAGAAATGAGCTGGGTGAGTTCAGTTTCCACATCTCGAGATTACAGAGTCACTCTTCTGATGAGCAGCAAACTCTTCAGCCTTTTAGAAGGAGGAAAGGCAGTAACAGGGAAGCCTGTGGGCAGTGAAGTGTGCAGAGAAGGTGAGACACAATTTCAAGAGCTTCTTGTGCATGAAGTGTTTAACAGCCATATAATGACTTTATTGCTCAAGTTCATCGAAAACAAATAATAACAGATTTACAAATGTAAACCCAATCAAAAGTCTGTACCTTTTTCTCATTCATACTATTTAAAAATACTACCATTATTTTATGGTTACATTTGAAAAGAGCAGTTCTTGTCTTTGGTAAGGATTTGCTTCAAGAGAACTGAGGGAGGTAGGAAAATGGGAAGGTATAGAGAAGAAATTAGATTGGCCATGGATTGATAATCATTCATACTGGGTGATGGGTACATGGTGATTCTGATTCATTATAATAAACTCTGTACCTTTAAGCATGTTTGAAATTTTCATAATCAAAAGTTATTTTTATTTATTTTTTGCATTTATTTTTATTTTATTTTTTGCAGGGAAGGATTCACCCTGAGCTAACACCTGTTGCCCATCTTCCTCTTTGTCTTTTTTCTTCTCCCCAAAGCCCCAGTGCATGGTTGTAGATCCTAATTGTGAGTCCTTCTAGTTCTTCTATGTGAGCGGCCATCACAGCGTGGCAACTGACAGATGGGTGATGTGGTTCCGCGACGGAGAAACAAACACGGGCCACCAAGGTGGAGAGTGTGGAACTTTAACCACTAGACCACCAGAAGTTATTTTTTAAAAAGCTATCTTTACTTTTCTAACAGAGCTACATTGCTAAATAATAAGATTCTCTTTTCCTTGCATAAACATTTACAATTTCTTACAAAAAATGTATTCAAACTCCACATCAAAATGTAGCTAGCTAGGTACATGGATTATTTTTTTTGACAAAAACAGAAACTTTATATACCAGTTTACCATATTGGATTGCTGAGACTGTAGACAGAACTGGTATTTTTAGCTTTCTCTGGAAATATACGTGCTACTGTGCCTGTGGCCATGGGTTAGGAACCTGCATGTCAACAGGATCGCACTGGTAAATTCTGAGCTTCTATTCAATCAAAAGTTCTAAAAAAGATTAACTGCACCAAGAGCGGCATGAGAATATTAAAATAGATGACTGCATTTCATGCTCCAGGCTCTGAATCCCAAATCCCACTGCCTAGGTTGCTATCTATTCGTCCAGCTTAAGTGGAAGATATGTCTAAACAGTGCCCCTCCAGAGACTGCTTATTAAATAGATATCCCTAAGAAAATTGGACAAAAAAGCTTACTTCTCACATGGACAGTAATTACAGCATCTTACCAGGTCTCTCTATTCCAAACCATCCTTTATGGAGCTGTCAATCATCTTTCTAAAATAGGTCTACTCCTCTTTAACTTCCATTCGAGAGACGTTCACATATGGAGAATAAAGACCGAACTCTATGTTTCATCATTTGAAGATCTCTACCAGCTGGCCTGTGATGACTTCGACAATAGCTTCATCCCATTCTCCCTGCCTCTTTCTTCCTAAGCATCCTTCTCCTTTTTACTTTTTTATCTCTGATGGCATGGGTTTTGATTTCTTGAACTGGTTGTAAATCTTGCCAGTTCCCTCATTTATGAGTTAAAATCATTGACATGTGTTTTTATATTTGTTGGAGTTGTGATTTTCCCCTTTTACTGGCGAAATCTTTGCGTAACTTCAGGTATGCTTACCCCAACCCACTTGTGTTTTTTGTTCCTAATATGTGCTTTCCGTTAATATTCCCACGTGATAATACTGTGTTACAGTACTGTCACTCCTGGTCACAAGGATGTGACCTTGACTTTATCACTAGTGCTTCATACAGCGTGTTGGTGTGTTGTCAGGCACTTGATATGTTGAGTGAGATGTGGCGGTGGGGCAGGGGGCAGAATGCAATCCTTGAACCCTCCTGGGTTTGTGGGTTCAAACCCACCCACTTCATCCCCAATCTGACTCTCAGACTACCTGCTATATTCATTTTCTATGGCTGCATAACTAGTCACCACAGACTTAGAGGCTTAAAACTATATCCATTTAGTATCTCATAGTTCTGTAGGTCAGAAGTCCAGGCAGGCTCAACTGGGTTCTCTGCTTAGGGTCACTAGGGGTCATAGATTTCTGCCTACCCCACCTGTCTCCCTGCCTTGGCTAACAGTGTTACATCCAGCAGAAATGAGACACAGCAGGGGGCTGTGTGCACTAAAGTTTAGAGGGAGGCATGCAATTCCCAGAGACAGAGGGAGAGAGGAGCTAGCCAAAGGGGGAACGATCGGGATAAAAAAGCAGAGTTGGGGGTGATGGTGAAATTCTAAGCCGAGAGGGAAATAAGGGAGTGGGAAGAAGACTAAGGAGAGAAAGGTGGTAGACTCCTGCTATCTCTAAGATGCCATCATTAGGGAAACTGGTCATACTGCTTTATATACAAGGGAGATTCATATTGTTGTTCACTGAGGCTTCTCAGACATACGTGCTCCAGAGAAAACGAGAGGTTGGGGGCCCAAGAAAAATTGCCTCCTGTGCAACATACAGACCTGGCAAAGTAGTGGCAAATTTGCTAGTGAGCTACTATGGCTCTTAGGCAAAACCTGAGAGAAAGAATACTACGGCTCAAGCAAGATGGTTTTATTCTTTCAACCAGCAGGTTGAACAATTGGAATATCAGCACTGTGGGGCTGAATGAAGAATTCCAGGCATTCTCTCCATCATTCTATCATTGAATTTTACTAAATTGATCATAACTACCCTGCTAGATATGGATATTCTGAAGATGATGACTGTGGTGGGCAGCACAATGGTGCCCCAAAGATGTCCACCTCTTAATCCCCAGAACCTGCAAAAGGCACTTTGCGGATGTGATTAAATTAAGGATCTTGAGATGGGGAGATTATCTTGGATTATCCACATGAGACCCAATGTAATCACAAGAGTGGTATAAGTGAAAGAGGGAGGCAGGAGAGTCATAGTCAGAGAAGGAGATAGGACAAGGAAATGATGCAATTGCTGGCTGCCAAGAAAGGCTGGAAGTCCCTAGAAGCCAAAAAGACAAGGAAAGGGATTCTTTCCTAGAGCCAGGAGGAAGACAACCTTGCTGACACCTGATTCTAGCCTTCCAAGACCCATTTTGGACTTCTGACCTCCAGAACTGTTAAGAGAATACATTTGTCCCCTTTTAAGGCACAATTTTGCGGTAATTTGTTAGTAGCAATGGGAAACTAAAACAGTGGCAAAGTCATGAGTTGCAGTAGCCGCAGCGCAGGCACCTGGGTCTAACTGCTGGTTGGTAACTCTAATCTGTGAGACCCAGTGTTTCTCACTATGAACACTGGATCTGCCCAAAGCCTGGTTTGTTTGGTTTTTGAATTTTGGGTTTCTTCCCCCTCAACTATTCTGGGTTTCACAAACCTACAACACTGCATTGCTACAAAGCTAGCCAAACTTGGGAACCTTGTAAAAGACCTCAGTTGGATTCTCACAAATTCTCTGGCCACTGGGCTGGAGTCCAGGCCCTGGAAAGGTTCTCTCTGCCTGAATGGGGACATCTCCACCGGGATGAGTTATTTCTCTGCAAATCTGCTGCGCGGCTCATTAGTGGTTGGGGTTTGAGCAGTGCAATCTCTGGGGGCTATCCTGGGCTCCTTGAGTCACCTGTCACTTGGGTTTAGTGACTGCAATCCTTTGAAGAATATAGAATGCTGTTGAAGTATGTTCACAGGAAGGAGTGCATGAAGGAGAAAGTCTAGGCAGAGAGAGAAAGATTGAGGAGAGGGGAGGGAAGCAAGGAGGAGACTAGCTAAGCACTATTTCTGCCACCAGCGCCAGGCAAAGGCAGGGGGAATTTTGTGGCCCTGAGTTAATGATTCCCGCCCAAATTCCAACCTCAGTGAGCTCAGCAACGCCACCATGTGTGCAGAGTACGCAAATCAGCAAATAAAACTCAAATTTAGAACACCTATTTTTTAAACTAAATTCTTGGAGGACATAGGTCTTACTTTACTTTCAGATATTTAGTTATTTTATCCCTTCGTTCACCTGTAGACCAGGGCTTTCAGAATATCTTTGGTTCTTTTTCAGACTTCTCCCTGCTCCTCTGGAAAATGGAAAGCAATACAAATATAGAACATCATATTCTGAGCTAGGCTCTCTACTAGACACTTCATGTTTTTAAACTGTGTGAAACCCATTAGATAATTACTATCATCCCAGCTTTTTTTTCTTTTTAAAGATTGACACCTGAGCTAACAACTTGCCAATCTCTCTCTCTCTTTTTTTTTTTTTTTTTTTGCTTTTTCTTCAAATCCCCCCCAATAGATAGTTATATACTTTTAGTTGTGGGTCCTTCTAGTTGTGGCATGTGGGACGCTGCCTCAACATGGCCTGATGAGCAGTGCCATGTCTGCGCCCAGGATCTGAACCAGCAAAACCCTGGGCCGCCGAAGAGGAGCACACGAACTTAACCACTCAGCTACGGGGCTGGCCCCCATCCCAGTTTTAAGATGAGGAAAGTGGGTTCAACCAGAGTGAGTGACTTCCACAAGAACTCACTTCTCTCAAGGGGCTGGTGTTCAGGCAGTGAGAGCCTGTCCAGCGCCTAGACTCCAGCTCAGGGGCCCTACTTGTCTTTGGGTTCATTTGAGATTTACTTGACATTTGTTTAGTTCCTATTGTGTACCAGGCACTGTTCAATGTGATGGAAACAGCAGTGAACAAAACAGACAAAAATTCCTTTTCTCATAGAATTTTTACATTCCTGTGTGTTGGCAAGACCCTGGGTTTATTTTATTTGTATCCTAAAATATTCAGCAATACATACCCATAATAACACTCCACTCAGAGAGATGCTGCTTAATTCTGAGCAGCAACCTAGTTATACTTTCCTTGGGGACCTGACATCAACCCTTAACATAAGCCCAGGGGGATTTCTGAGGTCAGACTTCCTGCTAATTTATATGTTTTGACAAGAAGAGCTGGAATTATGCATTTGTGGTTCAGGTTTTATTTCCGTGATGATTCCCAAGGGGTGACAGTCAATTGGGCATTTCTGGTGGAGTATCTCTGCCTTCTGTTCTGCTCTTTGAGGCCAGGACCAGGCAAAGCAGCTGACACAGGTTGGACGCTCCTTAAATGTTGAATCCAAACTCTACCTAAAGGTGGGAATTCAGGGAATACTTTCATGCGGTAATCCCCACCATCTCCTACACTTCCCGTAACTTCTAATACTGTTTTTTCATGCTGCCAGAAGTGTGGAGGAATTTCTATGAAAATGATTTTTTCACTTCTAAAATATTTTAATAGGCAATGAGTGGAATTGCTACCATAGTTGTTGAAGCTTATGGACATAATCAGGCAGATGAAAACTTCTTGCCACCGTGGAAATATGAATACTTGGGCTAAAAAGCATTGAGTTAGGAGCATGCTTCTGTCTCAAAGATGGAAATCTTGGAGCAGCCTGCCACCTTCAGGATAACTTCCCAACTAACTCGACCAGAGAACACTGGCTTCAGCCTCTGTAAATTCCAAATACCAATCCCAGTAAGAATGTGTCACGATAATCAATGGTGGAAGCTTTGTTCCTTGTAGGACTTTTTGCTAAGATTGAATATTATATTTAATAATTACATTCGTTTTCTTTAAATAAAACTGCTCCTTTCTTTACTTAGATTCTTTTTAAAAACAATTACTTCGATTCAATTATTTTTACATCGATTCTTTTCTCGCTTTTAACTGGTTAAAAACAACCAACCAACGTCATTTCACTAAGCAGAGCTGAGAACACTAAAAACAGATCTTGCAGCCACAGTCTGTGAGAAATAGTCTAACTCTGGAGACCCTATTTCCTGGTGGGTTCTTTTATTATGGATTAATGACAATATTTCTAAAGAATCTTAAATAAAAGCAGCAAACACAGTAATCCATTCAGAAATGGGGTAGAGAGAGGGAGAAATGTGACAACACTCATTCTTTTCTAATGTCTCATTGGCTATTCCTTTCATTAAGTTACACGGAGTTGCCCTGGCTTAAAAAGAATGAGGAAGGCAGGAGAAAGGAGAAATAGGCTAGGAAATGAAGCGGTGACTCAGCACTTAACAGCATGGAGAAATAACACAAATTACTAGCAAAAATAAAGACAAAGGAAAAGAAAGCATAACCGAAATCGATAATTAGGTCAACTGAGTTATGAGAGCAGGATATAAAAGATCATGGAAAAAGAGAACACGGTGGCTCAGGAATGTATCAGGCAAGGGGACAGGAAAATAAGGGGCGTTTTAACAAAAGAATGACTGAGAACAAATATTTATCGAGAAGGAATACACTCTCATTATTTTCCTTTCACTAAAGCAGGAAAGGGCAATTTTAGACCCTTCCTTTATCCTGGTGCAATTAGTTCCATTTTTGTTGGCTTCCTCTTTGGCTGCACTGACCTGTGAAAGGTCTTCAAGGTCAATTTCCGTACAACTTTGATTCTCTCCTCAGACTGCAACTTTGGACCCACGTGGCAAGCTTGAGCCAATGCAGGACCTCACTCCACAGAAATTAAATCAGAAAGTCTGGGGTGTGGCCCAACATGCCACTGCTTAAAACTTCCCGCGCGACTCCACGAGTCTCCAGGGGCGGGAACCACCGCGGGTCTGAGCCTGGAGCCCCGCCCCCTCGCGCGGGAAGCGGCCGCTGGAGGGAGCACGTCTCCCGCCCGGGAGGGAGGCGCTCCCTTTGATACCCTCTGGGCCGAGACGCGGCGTGTGTCCTCCCGACCGCTAGGGGGCGAACGGCGCGCATTTAGCTCCCGTTTTCCGGCGCGCGGCCGGGCGACCCCAGACATGCGCATGCTCAGTTGGTTACGGAGGTCGCCGGCGCCAGTGTTTTCCCACGTGCGGCGTGAACCGAGGGCATCATGTTGTGAGGCGATGGGGGCTTCTTTGGCTCGCGCGTTCAGGAATTTCAACCTGGAGAACCGCGCGGAACGGGAAATTAGCAGGATGAAGCCTTCTCCCGCTCCCAGGCACCCCTCCACCAAGAGCCTCCTGCAAGAGCAGCTGAGCTGTGAGTGGTGCGGGGCGCGGCGCGCGGGGGAGCCCCGGGGCGGGCTGGGCGGGTCCGCGCCAGTGGACCTCGGGCCGGTGACCGGGTGACCGCTCTCTACCTGCTCGGCCGCAGCGACGCGGGTCAGCCGAGCGCCGGAAGGCGGAGCCGCCAAGCCGGTGACATTGAGAGTGTGCCCTCGCGCCCGCGGTGGAGGGGCGGCTCCGCCTCCTTCGTAGTCCCCGGGGAGGCGGCCTGTGCTCCGCTGCCCCGGTACTCGGGCCTTTTATCCTTAACACTTAGCGACCTGATAGTGGGCATGAGTCAGAAGGAATCATGTGGGTCTTCCCTGATCGATGGACGCCAAGCTTGACCTAGTATTTTGATTTGCGTTTAAACTACTTTCTGTACTGTCCGAATGATTATTTATTAAACGAAAAATACAAAGTGACTGTCTTGTGTTAAGTGTTCAGGATCTTAGAGGAAATCTTTGGTTTTAATTTTGTGACATTTCTTTTTCTTTCCTTAGTCCATCCAGAAATTAAGGGAGAAATTGCTAGAAAAGATGACAAATTGCTGTCATTACTGAAAGATGTGTATGTCGATTCCAAAGATCCTGTGTCTTCTGTGCAGGTAATGTGTGTTTAAAGGAAGTAAATAAATTATTTAACCTTTTTGGGCACTAGGAAAATGATCAAGAGAAGTGGCAAATGGCAAAGAAAGTGAATGCTTTGCAAGTGTAAAATGTCAGTGTAGTTATGACCAGAATCTGGTGCTTTGGAAAAATTTAAGCACCGTGGTCTAAGCAAGACACACATGCCTTGGTTCCTTGGATATTTACTGAAATCCTAAAACACTTGTGATGAAAGTATTGATCGAATGAATTATGTGAATTATTTGATATTTCAGAATTTGTCGGTTTTGGTAGGGTACTTCAGTGATTGTCATTTGAATGACCAAAGGAGAGCTTTAATACTATTTTCTCATCCTTCAGTGGATTGAGGTATGTTCTACTCTTTGGGATTCCTTTAGTGTTGTGTTGTTGGTGTTCCTTTGTTTTTGGTTTTTAAGGACATATTCAGATAGGAAAGGAAGAAAGGGAGATCACAGAATACATTGGGAATGGGAACCTATATGTAAATCCATATATAAATGTCAGGCACAAGTGCTTTGTATATAGTGATGAACACAGTAGACCTGGTCTTTAGTCTCGTGGTGCTTATGGTCTTGTGAGGGACACAGGCATTAAACGGAAGAGCAACCATATGCATGGAATTACTGATATGTCTATGATAGAGAAGTACAGGTGTTGTGAGTGTATATCAGAGGGGCCTATTTGAGATTGGAGGATGATGGATGGTGTCTGAGGAAGTGACATTTAAGCTCAGCCCTGAAGGATGAGTGGGAGTTATCCAGGTGAGTTTGTGGGGCAGAAAGGTTCTAAGTAGGGGAAGAGTTTGATCAAAGGAGAGGGAAATGCCAGTGACAACTCCCCAATTTTTTCCACTCTAAAATGCTCTGCTTGTGTCTCTCTCTCTCTCTAGATAGGCAATAGACTGTTTACACAGATATAGATATTAATACAGTTTTTGCTAGAGAAGAGAAGACTCATATGTAAAATAAAGTTTGGAAACTACTGCATATAATAGCAATTGTAGAGTTCAGTTATCACCAGATGCTCACGTAAAAAGTTATAGGGGTTGATGTTCATGTTATTTTTAGACAGGTGTTGAACAGTACTTCCAAGTATTATTTCTCGTGTTATACTAAATCTTGCATTTGAAAGTTGGCTCTGGGGAGCGAAAAAAAAAATAATGCTTTTTTGTATAAAACACAGATATATAGACATAATAGATAAAGAGATACACAGTGATATTAAAATTTCACAGTGGGTATTAGGAAAAGTCTAACAAGACTCATGGGGCCGTGATAATGAAAAAAAGGTTGAAGTATCTATTTATGTTCTTTGTCCCTTTTTTCCTTTTGGGCAGTGTGTAGTTTTCTTAATGATTTGTGATGTCTCTAGACATTAGTGATACTGTGCCTATGACATGTCAAGTAATTTATTTTTTGTCTGAGTTTTTAGCTTATTTATTTATTGCTGCTCAAAGTTCTTTCAAGTATGTTAGCCTTTTTGTCCTTCCTGGTATAGGAAGTCTGAGCTCACTCTAACATAAAAACAGTCTTTTGTATTTTCTTCTAGTACTTTTATGAGTGTGTATTTTATGTTAAAGTCTTTATTGGATGTTAAATAAGTGGTGTGTGGAGATCTTTTCAACTGGATGATCAGTTGTCTAAATATAATTTGTTGGATAAACGCACTCCTTCTACTCAAAATGCTAACACATACACATACAGGTCTGTTTATGGATTGATCAGTTCTGTTTACTTATTTTTGTGTTTCTATACTAGAATAATATTTTTAACCTTTATAATGTGTCTTGATATATGTTACCATCTTATCTCTTTCTATTCAAAAGTTTCTTGGCTCTTGTCACATTTTTTTCCTAGATGAACTTGAGAATCAAGTTGTCAGGTTCTTAAGTAAGTTCTATTTGGATTTTGAGTTTGATTGAATTGGAATTTTATAGACTAATTTGAGGAGAATTCACATCTTTGTTTTACTGAGTCTTTGGGGGATAGAGTGAAGGTTGTTACTATGGAATCTTTTTCACCTGAAGTTTTTTAATTGTTTATTGCTAATATGTCTGAAAGTGAGTGATTTTTGTATTGTCGCTAACCACAATGTGAGGTTATCATTTCTGTTAGTTTTCCAGTTGATTCTCTTATTTTTCTAAAGATACTCTCTTATCATTAGCATAGAATTACCATTTTCTTTCTAGTATTTATATTTAATTCTTCTCTATGTTGTCTGTAGCATTTACGTAGCAGGGCAAGTTGGTATTCTATCCTGTTCTTTCCTTACATAGGACCCTCTAATGTTCAGCATTAATTATAATAAAATGACATGGTTTCTGATTAAGAAATACTTTTATCTCATTTGGGACATTTTCTTCTGTTTCCAGTTTAAGGTTTTTTTTTAGTCAAGAGAACATGTTGAATTTTATCAGATTTTTTTTTTAAGATTGGCTCCTGAGCTAACAACTGTTGCCAGTCGTCTTTTTTTTTGCCCCTGGTTTTTCTCCCCAAATCCCCCCAGTACATAGTTGCATATTTTAGTTGTAGGTCCTTCTAGTTGTGGCGTGTGGGATGCCGCCTCAGCATGGCCTGATGAGTGGTGCCATGTCTGCACCCAGGATCTGAACCAGCAAAACCCTGGGTCGCCAAAGTGGAGCACATGAACTTAACCACTTGGCCACGGGGCCGGCCCCTTATCAGTTATTTTTTAGTGTCATAATAATACTAATCTTAGTATTTAAGAATGATCAGAAGGGAAGTCTGAGTAAAAGTGGTTTGGAGTGGAAGGCGGAAGGTAAGAGAAGCCTGGAGTTTAGGAAGGTGAAGAAGTTGGGAAGAGTGTTTCAGACTAGAGTTACAATATGAAGGTAGGAGAGAGCGTGATGCCTTTGCAGAGCAGTTGGAGTTCTGTACAGTTAGGGGGAAGTGTGAGGGGTGAATTTGGGAGAAATGAGGTGGGATGGGGTGATAGGGGCCAGATTGTGAAGATCCTTATTGTCTTTGGGTTTTATCCTGAGAACAATGGGAAGTCATTGAAAAGTTTCATGTCTCCCTCAGATCTGCTTCATAATGGGGCAGTTTTGAGAGTGGGCTGAGAGGGAACAAGCGTTTTATCTGGGCAGAGGAGACCACTTAGGAGGCTTTTACCGCACTTCCTGCTGGAGACATTGGCTTGGACTGGGCTGATTTAGTGACTGGGAGAGAAGTGAGGGGTTTGAGAGGAGGCAGCATCAACAGAATTTCGTCATTGATTGGCTGTAATGCGTGAAGGAGAGGGGGATGACAGGGATAACATGACATAAGAGAAACTTTGAGTTTTGGAATGAGATATGGAAGGTGGGTGGTATTGGTCACTGAGGTAGACAATATGAGGATAGCATTGGATTTTCAGAGAAAGGGATAAGTTCAGTTTCAGACATGTTGATTTTAAGTTGCTTGTAGATTGTCCAAGTGGAGATGCCCATTAGGCATTTGGGAGTTTGGGTCTGGAAGTCAAGAGAAAGGTCTAGGTTTGAGATCAAATTTGAAAGTCATTAACATGTAGGTAGTCATGAAAGTTCAGGGGGTGTGTGGGATTACTTAGGAAGAATGTGTAGAATGAAAAAAGGGCCTGGGCCAGAACTTGGGACACACTAACGTTTAAGGGGCAGCTGTAGGGAAACAGATCACAAAGAAAACAAAGAAGGGACCACTGGAGAGAGAGATGGAAAACCAGGAGTGGGTTGGCATGGAAACCAAGGGGAAAGACAGTTATGGGCACTTTGGAGAAGTCAACAGCATGGGATGCTGTAGTGAGTTCAAATAAAGCCTGAAAAGTGTCCTCTGAGTTAAGATCTAATCCTCTGGATTAGAGATCACAAATATCATTATCTTCTAAAGCTTAACTAAAAAGAAGGAAACTGGTCATAAAGGAAGTGTTGGTTTTGGGTTTGGTGTTTCTAAATAGTAGTGACTATAGCATTTTTATACTTTGATGGAACAGCAGCAGTAGCCGGGGTGCAGTTGAAAGGCAGAGGAAAAGGGAATGATGGGCATAGCTGGGTAGCAGGAGTGAAATACAGGGGACAAATGCAAGGATTAAGCTCGGGTAGGACAGACGGACGGAAAGATGGGTGTGCATAGGTAGTTTTATTGATATCACTTGGGGTATTGGAGGGATTAGGTTATTTTCTTGGAAGATCTCCACCAATATTTGAATTCTTTCAAGGTGTTTGGGGGCATCGAATATGAAATATAAAACTAGGAAACAGAATGGAGATTATCAAGTAAGTTGTTAGGGCAGCATCAGAATCTCGCCCTTCTAAGCACTTTTTAATCTGATCGTTTTATTCATTAATGTACATGAAATAATGTGAGTAGATGGTATATATTCGATAATTACTTTCTAGAACTACCTAAATTTCTTAATGATGATTAAGATATAGTTATGAAATGGCAACATGGCAAAAGTGCCATCAAACTATGGCTCATTATAATGAGAAAATGTAGTTTAAGCATGTGAAGCATTTATTTGAAGAAGAATAGTGGAGATTTGAGAAGCATGAAAGTAGATGTCAGGTCTTTTCTCTCATCTTGAAACCCTTTTTTGTTTTGTCTTTCGGTACTAGGTAAAAGATGCTGGAACACCTCAGGAGCCAAAGGAATTCAGACTGCCGAAAGGCCATCACTTTGACATGATGAATATTAAGAACATTCCCAAAGGCAAAATTTCTGTTGCAGAGGCTTTGACACTTCTCAATAATCATAAACTTTATCCAGAAACATGGACTGCTGAGAAAATAGCAGAAGAATACTATCTAGATCAGAAAGATGTCAATTCCCTTCTCAAGTATTTTATTACTTTTGAAGTCAAAATCTTCCCTCCTGAAGACAAGAAAGCAATCGAATCAAAATGAAGAAAATCTTGAAGTTACTTTTCCTATACATACTCCCCATCCCCATGCCCTGTTTATTTTCTTACTTTTAGCATGTTAAATTATATAAATTACCGAATGTTTAAAACTCCCTCCTTGTGAGACCACACTATTTATTGAGCTCTGCTGAATTTTCAGTATTGCTGAGACTGAATTTTGTTTTCTTTTAAACTTTATTTTGGTTTAGGCATATGCTCATATGTATATCAGCATGACTAAGCACATGTACAAATTTATCATAAATAAAAGAATGTGTTATTTTAGGCACATATCATATCATCAGCTTTTAAATTGGTCATTTGGCCTCTTGGGAAGTGTCCTGAATTCCTCATTTAACATTCAAAGTTTCATCTTCCAATTTAGATGATTAGTTTATTCTTATGGAATAGTGAAAGTAAGAGCTTTCCTGACTCTTAAGACTGACATTTTCTTGTTAGGGAAAGAGAGACTTGACAGTGAGGTAGAATAACTATTTTCTAAATAAAGACAGGAGACTGGATACCAAATCAAGAGAAAAATACATTTTTATTACTACTACAGGGAATAAGAATTAGAACTTCTTTTGTTTTGAATTGGTTTTATATATGGAATAACTCTTTAAAATTATGAGAAGGAATTGGTGTTTATAAAATTTTAACAATGTCTGCTTTGACAAACAGATCAGTCCAGAAGCTTTCAGAGAGGCAAGCAGTAGTTGGAGCTATCTGAAAAAAAGTTATTTTTAAAAACTTTTTTATTGACTTAATGTAGAAATACAAGAAAATTTTAAAGAATGGTTAAATCAAAGAACTGTGGTAAATGAAATTTAGTGATCAAATGTGTATATCTTCTAATTTAAATGCTGGCTGAAAGAGGAGAGAAAAATTAGCAAGTAGAATCATGCAATGTGATCATTAGAAGGGACCTGGGAAATTGCTTCTTCATCCATTTAACAAATTTATGAGCATAATGTGTAAGAGTACTGGGGTCTTGAGCAAGATTATGTAAATTTGGCTTTGTCCTATTACTACCTGTGGGATTTTGGGTAGATTGTGTAACCTCTTTGAGATTGAATTTCCTCCATGAAATGAGGATAATGCAGCCTGACTTAAATCTAAGGGTTACTGTGAAGGTACATAGAGGACCACAAAGGACTGAACAAATAATGACTTACTTTTCTGTATTTGAGAACAGAGGCCTGGGGAGATTTCATGACTTTTTAAAGATTATTCTGTAGTTTATGACATAGCCAGGCCCATAATTTAGGTTTTCTAAATCCTAGTGGTGTGTTTTTTTCTGTTGTGACAAAAAGAAGCATCTCTCCAAAGAGCAGAGCTGTGAGTTTTAGGAATATTGGGGAAAGTGATAAGAAAAATCCCAGGTTATCACTTTCTTTCTGAGAGAAGGTAGACATTTGCTGCTTTGCAGGGGTTCCCCTGGAAATGGTATGGAAGATTCTGAGGAATCCAGCATGATGATGGAATGAGGCATTCATAATGCTGAGAAAAGAAAAGGTGGGAAATGTTTGTTTTCAAATGCAGTTTCATTATGTGAATAAACTATACCTAGTATATATTTGGTTCAAAACTAATTCTTTTAAGAAAATAAGAACTCTGAATATAAAATTCTATTTTAAAACTGGTAAATCAATCATCAGAACTTTCCCCTTATGAAATACGGGTCAATACTTGAATTACTAATACTGCTGTTTCTGAGCCATCTTCCCCATTCAAATCTACACTGGTCAGGCAGCTGTAAATATGGCTGTTACATGGTGTCACATAAAATAAAGTACTTCCCATATCATTCATTGGCCTATTGCTGCTTTTTATTACACGTAGGAGAGTGCTTGGGTAGTAGTTGCATCCTGGAAAGTGTGGAGTTTAGATTCAGAAAACGTGGGTATCAATCTCAGCATCACCACTAGCGGTGTGATCTTGGAAGTGACTTCAACTGTAAAACAGGTAATGATTGCTAACATCTTAAAAACAATTGCTGTCCTCGGCACTCATCTAGGTGCTTTGCATGGATTAACTTGCTTAATATTTATTGCAAGTATGAGGGTGAGTACTACTGTAAACCATATTTTACAGAGAAAATTGAAGCAGAGAGATCCAAAGTATCTTCAAGATTTTCAGAGTGGTGAACCACATAGTGAGTGGTGGAACGTGGATTTAAACCCTAGTAGGTTGTTTTCAAAACTGCTTCTGAGTGCTACACTGTGTTGCCTCTCTGTGGGGTTATAGGAGTCAAGTGAGGTGGCTTGGGACATGTGAGGCCAGGATTGCTCAGTGCCTGCTGTGCATGAGAATCACCTGTAGAGCTCTGGAGACATGGATGTCTGGGCCCCGTCTGCTGTGATAGACGTTTAGTAAGTCTGAGAGACTCCCTTGTTCATGGGCTCTGTATCAGGGACTTTTAAAAAATATTTAGTGGCCAGTGTGGCACCAGACTGTCCAGACAGAGTGTGTGCTGACCATCTGTGTAGGTTAAATATCACCTTTTGGTTCTAAAGTTTACTGTGTAGGAATAAAAGGAAGGAGTAGAAGATAGAAGGGTGGCTTTGAAGGCGTTTGAAGGGGACAAGCTTTCTCAGGTGTGATGAAGGGGAAAAGGAAAGAATCCCTGGAGATTTTAAAAAAGATTTGGGGTTAGCAGGGTCAGGAGAGGAGAGGGAGGTTAAGCATAGGGTGGGCAGAAGAACTGGGGTCCAGGAAGCCGATAGAGGAAAAGGTGCCCAAGTGGGTCGTTTTGGCAAAGTTCTACGATAAATAAGGTGATGATATAATATTGCCCAAACTGGGACACTTTTGTGACTGAAAAGGGCAGCAATGACATTAGAATAATAGAGGTAATAGGCATAAATTGGAATGTCTTGGACAAACTAGGAGGTATGGTCATCCTAACCACAAAAGGCACTAATGGAGGTCTTGAAGGCCACCTGGGATCTGGATGCAACCCTCTTACCTCCACTTCCTCAACACGTAGCATCTCACTATTAACCCCTCAGGAGTGACCCCTATCTCTGTCAGGGGCCTTTGCTTGGCCCCAACTAATGTGTGTACATGGACATCCCTCCTCCGTATCTACCTCACGCCCTTAAACACCCATAATCTCAAGAAAAGGGGAATGGGGCCCTGGACAATTTTTGGTGGTGTGATGATGAAGTTTCTGTACCATACCTGGAGGACTGAGCTGAGGTGGCTCAAAGCACCCTGAATTGGGGCTGTGCTTAAAGATACCTTGTTGAGTACAAGTTAAAAATATATAAGAAACAAGCACATATAAAGGATTAAAATGATTTTATGCATCTTAAATACCCATCACTTATTGCTTCATAGCTGCTCTATCTTACTTTTCCTGACAAAGACCAATCCATTAAATAGTTTGAAAGAAGGAACGTCTATCCATTTGTTTATATGAATACTCCATTTCTTCTGCTTTAGGAATAAGAGGACTGAATTACCTGCTAGGAGAAATGATGACATATCAGAAGCGCTTAGGTCTAAATCCCTATATAAAAACCAAAGCTTTACATTCAGAGCATTCGGATCACTAATTCCTTGGTCTTTTTTTTGCCATTGTCACTGCTCCAACAACAGAACTATGTCTTGGGAGCACACAAGTCAAATTGTAGAAGAGAGGCTCACCAGTTAGAACAGAATCCTAAGCAGAGTTGGAGTTCTGTAATTTTTTAATGTATTGATGTAAAGTATACAGTAGGCAACACCAAAATTGCTTTCTCCTTGCTTGCTGTGATGAAAAAGGCAAGAGGCAGGTCATTATAAAGACGAATAATTTTGGGACAAGAATTTAATCAAAATGGGATAAGCCAGCACTTGGGAGTTGAGAAGTCATCCCTGAGATGAAAGTAAGTAGATAACAGTTTGCAGTCTCGATGAACGGGAAAATTTCTTCACTACATGCGAGAATATAATCTTTGGAAAGGTGGCCTAGTTTTGAAAGAAGAAAGCCACGATAATGCCACCTGAATGACAATGAACTCTACTTATGGCTCCAAAGCAAGTAAACTAATAAAAGGATTTATGTGTGGGATTGATTACTGACATCCACATCTGGAGATAGAGGACACCACTGAGGAAAAAAACAAACAATATTTTATATATTTCTAAAATAAGCCTCAGGCCTTTTTCTTATTCCAGAAGGGTAACTATTGATTAATACATATATGTTTGGTAGTAAAGATTCCATTTAGAGATAATGCTTTTGAGTAATTTTGCTATTTTAGTATACTTTGTAGTACTTGTGTATGGGAAATATTGTAGCCAGATTTTTCTTTAAATGTCTTCCTGCATTTGAAGGTAAGCATAATACCAATCATCCAGTAATTTAACTGAACTATATAATGAAGATTATTACTTTTATTTTAGAATTATCTATACTTTCCTTTCATTTTTCAATGATGCTTGTTACTTAAAGTATGTTTTTTGTGTAATACTTTTATTTTTCTTTAGTTCCCTTTTTTTCAATATATGGCATTTTGATTTCACAAATTCTTATATGGGTTGGTGAGTATATAAACAGATGCCACTTTTTAATTACCCTAATAAGAAACAAAATGGGCTCATATATATTATTAAGATCATTATTAGTGTAGGGAAACCCTTGCAGAGAGCATTCAGCTCGCATTAACTCTATTCGTTGCTCCTTAGACCATTATCCATTCATTATTCAATCATTTCTATGCCTTCCTGCTCCTGGTGCTCATCCACAACTGATGCTATTGGTTCATATGAGGAGCCGAGAAATGGAAAAACCACTCAAAATTTGTCTTGTAGAAGGAAAGGAGGAGAGAGAAATTATTTTTTGCCTTACAAACCTCCCAGAAATACCTCAGTGTCACCAAAGCAAATGAGTACCTTTTCTCCTCTTAGGTTATTTTTTTCGTTTGTTACTGGTCCTGATGCTTCAGGAGGAATAGCAGAAGGTAAGATAAAAGATTTTTAAAGTTTTAAGAGATTCTAAAACCTCAAAACAGTATCCTTAATGAGGCCTTTAAATATTTAGATTGCCACATTCTATTTTTTAAGAGACCCACTTTTAGGTAGGTCAAATGAGTGACCCACATCTGAATGTAGATATAAGATTAATAGCATGATTTTTTAAAACTTTCTCTGCTTGCTCAAGTAGTTCATTAAGCAAAAAGAAGACACGTTTAAACTTTGCTTAATAGTTTTTTAAAAGAGAAATGGCTTTTCAAATCATTTCCTCAAATCAATAATATATTGCTAATTATTTATTCTTTTGTATATTTATTCATCACAAATATTTATTGATCTATCTACTGTGTTCCAGGCACTATTCTGGAAGCTGAGGACACAGCAGGAAAGATAAAGTCTCATGGACCTTGCAGTTTTACAGTGTTAGCTGCTGTTTCCTTAGCTATTGCTCCATAACAAAACTCAAAACCTGGTAGCTTAAACCATCAATTTGCTGTTCTCTCATGGTTTTGCAGATTGTTGGAGCTCAGCTGGGCTGTTTTCCTTCAGATCGCTAATGTAGTGGTGGCTGAGGCTGGTGTCATCTGAAGGCTAAACTGGGCTGGACGTCCAAGATGGCTCACTCAAATGGCAGCCAGTTGATGATAGTTTTTGGCTGAGAGTTGAGCTAAGACTGGATCAGAGCATCTACAGGCAGACTTTCCATATGGGCTTCTTGTAGTACAGTGACTGGCTGGCTTCCAGAAGCAAATGTTACAGGACAAAGAAAGAGAACTGTCAGAAATTGTCAGAGCATCACTTTTTTGTTCTATTCATCAGAGCAGTCACAGAGCCTGCCTTGGTTCAAGGCAGGGGACGTAGGCCACACCTTCCTGTGGGAAAAGTGTCAAAGAATTTGTTGCCATCTTCGCCCTTTGTGGTGCATCATATCAGGAAATGCGTGATGTCAATTTGTCTCATTTTGATGATATTAACTTTGATAGCTTGGTTAAAGTGGCATCTGCCATATTTTCCCTATAAAATTACTTTTTGCCATCATAATTAACAAGTTATTGATTAGGAAGGGGCATGGAAAGTACGGGAAGTGTTCTCTTTCTTGATCTGGATGGACATTGCAGTAGTATATACATGTGTACAAATATATCAAGATGTCCATTTCAAAATAAAGTACTTTACCTACTTTAGTATATTATGCTTAATACCTGAATAAAAAAGAAAAAAATTTTAAAAATCAAAATTGCTGTCTTCACCTTCATGCCTTGCCCGGTTGTACTTCGGTTGGTTGAACAGTGATTCTGCTAGTCTCCCCGTTACAGAGATCGCAAAACTCAGACACCTCTGGCTCTTCTCTAGCTCACCGTCACCTTTGGCTTTCGGCATCAGTCGTGGCTCTCTATACTTCATTTTCCAGCTGGCTCCCAGACTAATTTTTCTAAAAAAGCAAATGTGAATGTGAAACTGTTTCTCCCCTGCTTGAAATTCATCCCTTCACCCCTAGGACAAAATCCAAGTTCCTTAAATTGTACGGAGCTCCATGTCTGCTTAATCTCTCTAAACTCATCTCCCTTGACTTTCTCAGTGTGAGCCCCAGCCCTCCTGTTTCCTACTGAGGTATGTATTTACCTATGACCTAAAATGCAAAATAACACTTCCGTGGTTTACTGAATGGTAATTTAGTTCAATTCTGTTTAATGAATATTACTGAGTATTAATCGAGTACAAGACTCTGAGCTACATACAGTGGTGAGAGTTATGATAAATAAATATAGTCCTTGCTTCCTGTTGGGATAAGAGAAATGTACAAACTACTCCACTACATGGTAAAATTTAATAAGTGTCCTAAGAAGTATAAACAATGCAATGGGGATTCAGAGGTGGGAGAGATGAGAACCATCTGAGCAGGGTTTATTTGCCTTAATTAATGCTTTGTCCCAAGGAGAATGAACTGCCATTTAAGGGGAAAAATCACATGGAAGTAATTAGTTCATCAAAGAATTAAGGTTCCAGAGAGCCAGGACCCTTTTTGTGGGTGGCGTACGTGGTGCCTGTGCCACAGAAGGTCTTCCGCTCCCTGTGGTCACTCTTTCACGTATCTTGAGAGGCTATTGTGTGGTTTTGACTTTCTTATACTGGTAGATACTGTTTCCAATTTTATTTTATCCTTGCAGAGCGCTGCTGTGGCTGGTACAGTGGAGGTGGAGATTCTCGCTGTGACACTCACAATGGGTCTTTTGTGCAGAGCATGCCCAGAGAGACTCTTTAATGTTTATGGAAAAGGTGTGACCTCTGGCAAAGTCTCAGGTCTTCATATTTCATTAGACACCTAATGTCCCTTTTACACCCAGTATTTCTATTTCTATACATTAGAATCCTGTGATTATACAGCTGCTGCAGAAGAGCCAACTCGATGAGTTTGCTAGGGCTGCCATAACAAAGTCCCGCAGACTGGGTAGCCCAAACAACCGAAATTTATGTTCTCACAGTTCTGGAGTCTAGAAGTCTGAGATCAAGGTGTTGTCAGGGTTCTTTCTTCTGAGACCTCTCTCCTTGGCTTGAAGATGACCATCTTCTCCCTGTGACTTCACAAGGTCCTTCCTCTGTGCCTGTTTGTGTCCTAATCCCCTCTTTTTATAAGAACACCAATCACATTGGATTAGGGCCCACCCTAATGACCTCACTTAACTGTAATTACTTCTTTAAAAGCCCTCTCTCCAAATACAGTCACATTCTGAGATACTAGGGGTTAGGACTCCAACAAGAATTCTGAGGGAACACAGTTCAACCCATAACAGGAACCTATGTCAGATTTTAGCTGCATGTAATTATTTTTTAAGGACGTAATAAGATCCTGGTGCATTTTGCATTGCATAAAGTTCAAGCAGGTTTATGCCGCAGTTTAGACTTGAACATTACTATTAAGGATAATTGGGACTTGCCGGTCGAAGGATCCTAGAGCATTGGATGTTATCTTAGTCAAGATCAGGTCCAGCTCCTTCATTTGCAGGTTCAGATATGGCGTCTAACGTCGAACAATTGAAAGCAGGGTCTAGAACTCAGGCTCCTAATTTCCCGATTCACGATGCAGTGTTACACCTACCTGGTAAGACCACTTGATTTCCTAAAGATAACCTGGAAGCACTGCAAGATCTTAGAATCTCTCTGTCATCAGGAATAAAAGTAGTAGGAGGTCTAGCTTTAAGATTTAAGGTTTCTAATTGTATTCTGGTGCTTTGAAAATATTTGCAACCCATATGTAATACCTATGATAATTTTTCATAAGTGAATTAGAGGTTACAGAGCATATTAGCAAGGCATACCTGCATTCAAATGTCGGCTTCCCTCACTTGCTGGGAGGTTAGTTAAACATTCTCAATTTCGTTTCCCCACCAATGAAGTCCCCTCACTACTTATTTAGCTGTGAGAATATATCAACATAACAAGAAATAAATGTGTGATCTACACGATCTTCAGAATAAAACAAACCACAGCATCATACCAATGTACTGTTTCCATACATCTCCCTACCATAACTGGGATAGTGATAAAAAATTTGGTTTCTGGGTCTATGGAAATTCTTTTTTCTTGCTGTTATTTTCATCATGGCTTTGTGAATTTAAATCCTCTCTACTTCAGATGTGCACCAGATTTATAAACTTTTATTCCAGTTCTGAAATTTTTTCAAAATTTACAATACAGTTTATGAGTATAAAATAAAGTGATTTCACTGAGAGTTTAATCAATTAAAAGGAAAGAGAATTTGGTAAAAGAATGTATTAATTTAAGAGGAGTATCAAACTTGATTTGTGATAACATCATGAGAGAGAGTATGAGATATGACATCGAAAAGAAAATGAATTCTTTCTTTTTTTTCTTTTTTTTTTTTTGGCTGAAGAAGATTTGCCCAGAGCTAATGTCTGTGCCAATCTTCCTCTATTTTTTTTTTTTTCTATATGGGTTGCCACCACAGCATGGCCACTGATGAGTGGTGTAGGTCTGTGCCTGGGAACTGAACTTGGGCTGCCAAAGTGGAGTGCACCAAAGTTTACTAGGCCACGGAACTGGCCCAAAAATTAACTTTTAATTATTTAGTTTGATACATAGTGTAATATAGTCAGATTCTGTCACTTGGGATTTTATTATTTGACAGTACAGACAGAAGCAGACCATTTAAATAAAAGTGATTTCTAAGGAGAAAGCAAATAATAGTTTTCTAAGCAAACTGTTAGTTTGAAAAAAGTACTGGGAACATATTTAACTTATACTGGAGAATAAACTGCTTTTAAAACCCCAAATTTCTTGGAAGACTTAGTAAGTTTTAAACTTTTAAAACCCAAAATTGCTTTAAAGATTTAGGATATTGCTATGTATGTGAGTAGATTGTGCTATTTGCAATTATGCTAATTACCAATGAGTGATTATCTGTTCTTTCCCCAACTGAAATTCTGTTTAGAAAGATGTGTATATTTATATGTCTTTGCTTTTCCTGTGAATTTACCAGGGATAAAACTGAGCCTCTTTAAAAATATTGTCATTAGTGTGGTTTCCACTTTTTTTAGCTTGATTTGGGAGATTTTAATCTAACTCCAATGATGGTAAATTTTTATGAAATGAATAATCTGGGGCAAGCTCAAAAGCAAAACCTTTTATTCCTTTGTAGAGTACTCTAAGTAACTGAATCATTGAGTTTATAATAACGGTGATAATAATAATGATATTTTTATCATGGCATATATTTACAGTATTTATTATTTACTAGGCATAATGGTAAGTGCTTTACATGCCTTATTTCATTTTATCCTCACAATTATTCTATATGGTAGCTTCTTTTAGTCTTCCCAGTTTGCAGGTGAGAAAACTGAATATTAGAATGCTAAGTGCTTGCTTGACCTAAGGTCATGTTGCAGTCAGTGGGGGAGGAGCTATCAGGGACACCTCCTCTCCAAAGTCCAGGTCTTGACAACAGTGGTGGTGGGCTGCTTCCCCATCACCACACTTTTATTCTACTTGTAATGCTCAGTGCCTAGCAAGCAAGACTCTTTTCCGCTTTGAGACTAGAAAGAAATATCACCATTGTCTACAGCAAAGATTCCCAGAAAGATGAATTTCAAAGGGAAGTGATACGCCACCATGAATCTTACAGGGGAAGTGGTTATTGGGCTGCACATAAAAGGAGAGATAGGAACTCACCCTGGAGGAAAGTTTAGTATAGAGAGAGGGAACACAATATGTCAAGGCTTAGAGGTGAGATAGAGAATGTGGAAATGGTCCATGGTTTTACTCAGATTTGGGTCAGCAGTTTGTCTTGCATTCTTTTATCCCACATCCCTCCGCCCCCACCAAGGATTGTGCCTTTGGTTTCTTTGCTTTCACAGATTTAGAAGACCTGGATGTAGACTATCTGGTGTGGCTGGAGCCTGTCTTATCTTACATCACATTCTATTTTGAGACTCTTGCAATCTTGCTGTTTGCCTCATCTTCAGTGAATCAGTGCTGGCCTTTGAGGTGCCCATACATGGTTCTGCATAGTATCTTTGGTGATGAGATGCTGATAGAGACTTTCAAACACTGCTTAATTAAACTTTCATACCTTAGGCATCTCAAGGGCTCAGAGAAGAAAGGTCAGCTCCCTAAATGAGATTCTTAAAGACAGGCACTGAATGCTCTTTCCTCTCTTGACAACATCCTATTATGTTTATTATGGCATGTTGGTTGGTTGTTCTGGTGATAGTAAGGGAGAGAAGGGTGAACAAGGATGAGGTGGTGAAAGGTTTCGCTTTGAGGGGAGGGAGGTAGGCTCTAGCGTCTTTTGTCAAAGCTTGCTCTCATTCAACGGTCTTGGCTGTCATGTAACCTGTATCTGTGATGCTGGTATATTTTCATATATTCATACCTAAGAATCCTTGAAAAATAAGAAAAGGAAGGTGATATTTGTGCTCATTTTCTTTCATCTGACTAGGCTTTGCCATCATTTAAACCTCTTATATTTATAGTCATGTCCTGAAAGCAACACAGGTACATTATTCCTGTTCTATTCTTTGTTAACAGCATTTAGTTTTCAAAGTTATTTCTCCAGTGCTATCACTTATGTATCTGATTTTTAAAAAATTTTATTAAGGTCATAATGGTTTATAAGATTATGGAATTTCACTTGTACATTATTATTTGTCAGTCACCATAGATATATGCCCCTTTACCCCTTATGCCCACCCCCAAACCCCCTTCCCTTCTGGCAACCACAAATCTGTTCTCTTGGTCCACGTGTTTGCTTATGTTCCACATATGAGTGAAATCATACAGTGTTTGTCTTTCTCTGTCTAGCTTGTTTCACTTAACATAATACCCTCAAGATCCATCCATGTTGTTGCAAATAGGAAGATTTTGTTTTTTTTATGACTGAGTAGTATTCCATTGTATAGATATATACTACATCTTCTTTATCCATTCATCAATCAATGGGCACTTGGGTTGCTTCCACGTCTTGGCTATTGTGAATAATGCTTCAATGAACATAGGGGTGCATAAGTCTCTTTGAATTGTTGATTTCTAGTTTTGGATAAATACTCAGTAGTGGGATAGCTGGGTAGTATGGTATTTCTATTTTTAATTATTTGAGAAAGCTCCATACTGTTTTCCATAGTGGCTGTACCAGTTTGCATTCCCACCAGCAGTCTATAAGGGTTCTCTTTTCTCCACATCCTCTCCAACATCCGTTATTTTTGTCTTGGTAATTATAGCCATTTTAACAGGTGTAAGGTGATATCTCATCAAAGTTTTGATTTGCGTTTCCCTAATGATTAATGATGTTGAACATCTTTTCACGTGCCCATTGGCCATCTGTCTATCTTCTTAGGAAAAATGTCTGTTCATTTCCTCTGCCCATTTTTTGATAAGATTGTTTGTTTTTTTGTTGTTGAGTTCTTTATGTATTTTGGAGATTAATCCCTTGTTGGATATATGATTTGCAAATATTTTCTCCCAGTTGGTGGGTTATCTTTCCATTTTGTTCCTGATTTCCTTTGCCTTGAAGAAGCTCTTTGGTCTGTTGAAGTCCCAGTTGTTTATTTTTTATTTTGTTTCCCTTGCTGAAGTAGACATGGTATTTGAAAAGATCCTTCCAAGACCAGTGTCAAAGAGTGTATTGCCTATATATTCTTCTAGGAGTTTTGTGGTTTCATGTCTTACCTTCAAGTTTTTAATCCATTTTGAATTAATTTTTGTGTATTGTGAAAGATAATGGTCTACTTTCATTCTTTTGCATGTGGCTGTCCAGTTTTCCCAGCACCATTTATTGAGGAGACTTTCCTTTCTCTGTTGCATATTCTTAGCTCCTTTCTCGAAGATTAGCTGACCATAGATATGTGGTTTTATTTCAATTCTATTCCATTGATCTGTGTGTTGGTTTTTATACTAGTACCATGCTGTTTTGATTACTGTAGCTTTGTAGTGTATGTTGAAGTCAGGGATTGTGATGCCTCCAGCTTTGTTCTTTTTTCTCAGGATTGCTTTAGCTCTTCAGGGTATTTTGTTGCCCCGTATGAATTTTAGGATTCTTTGTTCTATTTCCTTGAAGACTGTCACTGGGATTCTGATTGGGATTGCATTGAATCTGTAGATTGCTTTAGGTAGTATCGACATTATACCTATGCTTATTCTTCCAATTCATGTACATGGAATATCTTTCCATTTTTTTATGTCATCTTTGATTTCTTTCAATAATGTCTTATACTTTTCAGTGTAGAGGTCTTTCATCTCTTCAGTTAAGTTCTTCCTAGATATTTTATTCTTTCTGTTGAGATTGTAAATGGGATTGTATTCTTGAGTTCTCTTTTTGTTAGTTTGTTTTTACACTATAGAAATCCAACTGATTTCTGTAAGTTGACTTTGTACCCTGCAACTTTGCTGTAGTTGTTGATTATTTCTAATAGTTTTCTGATGGATGCTTTAGGGTTTTCTATATGTAAGATCATGTAGTCTGCAAACAGCAAGAGTTTCCCTTCTTCAATGCCAATTTGGATACCTTTTATTTCTTTTTCTTGCCTAACTGCTCTGGCCAAAACCTCCAGTACTATGTTGAATAAGAGTGGTGAGAGTCGGCACTCTTGTCTTGTTCCTGTTCTCATAGGAATGGCTTTCAGTTTTTCCCCATTGAGTATGATGTTGGCTGTAGGTTTGTCATATATGGCCTTTATTATGTTGAGGTACTTTCCTTCTATACCCATTTTATTGAGAGTTTTTATCGTAAATGGATGATGGATCTTGTCAAATTGTTTCTCTGCATCTATTGAAATGATCATGTGGGTTTTATTCCTCATTTTGTTAATGGGGTGTATCACATTGATTTGTAGATGTTGACCCATCCCTGCATCTCTAGCATAAGTCTTACTTGATCATGGTGTATGCTCCTTTTAATGTATTGCTGTATTTAGTTTGCCAATATTTTATTGAGGATTTTTGCATTTATGTTCATCAGCAATATTAGCCTGTAATTTTCCTTCTTTGTGTTGTTTTTGTCTAGCTTGGGATCAGGGTGATGTTGGCTTCATAGAATGTGTTAGGAAGTGTTCTGTCTTCTTCAATTTTTTTTTGAGGAAGATTAGCCCTGAGCTAACATCTGCCACCAATCTTCTTCTTTTTGCTGAGGAAGATTGGCCCTGAGCTAACATCTGTGCCCATCTTCCTCTATTTTATATGGGGGATGCCTGCCACAGCATGGGCTAATAGTGGTGTGCAGGTCCCCCCCCCCCCGGGATCCATACCAGCGAACCCCAGGTTGCCAAAGTTGAGTGCAAAAACTTAAGGCCACTGGGCTGTCCCCCATCTTCTTCAATTTTTTGGAATAGTTTGAGAAGGATAGGTATTAAATCTTCTTTGACTGTTTGGTAGAATTCTCCAGGGGAGCCATCTGGTCCTGGACTTTTATATTTTGGGAGGTTTTTGATTACTGTTTCAAGCTCTTGACTGGTGATTGGTCTATTCAGATTCTCTATTTCTTCTTGATTCAGTTTTGGGAGGTTGTATGAGTCTAAGAATTTATCCATTTCTTCTAGATTGTCCAATTTGTTGGCATATAGTTTTCATAGTATTCTCTTGTAATTATTTGTATTTCTGTGGTATCCATTGGAATTTCTCCTCTTTCATTTCTAATTTTATTTATTTGAGTCTTTTCTCTTTTTTTCGTAGTGAGTCTGGCTTATGGCTTGTCAATTTTGTTTATCTTCTCAAAGAACCAGCTCTTAGTCTCATTGATCCTTTCTACTTTTTTTTGGTTTCAATTTCATTTATTTCTGCTCTAATTTTTATTATTTCCTTCCTTCTACTGATTTCAGCTTTGTTTGTTCTTCTTTTTCTAGTTCTGTTAGGTGTAGTTTAAAATTGCTTATTTGAGATTTTTCCTGTTTGTTAAGGCGGGCCTGTATTGTTATGAATTTCCCACTTAGGACCACTTTTGCTGCATTCCATATGAGTTGGTATGGTGTATTTTCATTTTCATTTGTCTCCAGATGTTTTTTGATTTCTCCTTTAATTTATTCAATGATCCATTGGTTCATTGAACAGTAGCCTGTTGTTTACTCTCCACATGTTTGTCACTTTCCCAGCTTTTTTCTTGTAGTTGATTTCCAGTTTCATAGCATTGTGGTCAGATAAGATGTTTGATGTGATTTTAATCTTAAATTTATTGAGGTTACCTTGTTTCCCAACATATGGTCTATCTTTGAGAATGTTCCATGTGCACTTGAGAGGAATGTGTATTCTGCTGTTTTTGGATGGAGTGTTCTATATGTATCTATTAAGTCCATCTGGTCTAGTTTTTCATTTAATTTCACTATTTCCTTGTTGACTTTCTGTCTTGATGATCTATCCATTGATGTAAGTGGGGTGTTAAGGTCTCCTATTATTGTTGTGTTGCTGTTAATATCTCCTTTTAGGTCTGTTAAGAGGTGCTTTATCTACTTTGGTACTCCTGTGTCAGGTGCATATATATTTATAACTGTTATGTCCTCTTGGTGGAATGTCCCTTTTATCACTATATACCGCACCTCTTTGTCTCTCATTGCCTTTTTTATCTTGAAATCTACTTTGTCTGATCTAAATATGGCAATATGTGCTTTCTTTTGTTTGACATTAGCTTGGAGCATCATCTTCCATCCCTTCACTCTGACCCTGTATTGTCTTTAGGGCTGAGATGTGTTTCCTTGAAGCAGTATATTGTTGGGTCTTGTTTTTTAATCCATCCAGCCACTCTGTGTCTTTTGATTGGAGAATTCAATCCATTTACATTTAGAGTGATTATTGATATATGAGGGCTTAATGCTGCAATTTTATAGCTTCTTTTCCAGTTGTTCTGTATTTCCCTTGTTTTTCGTCCCATGTATTTTGAACTGCCGATTCATTTTGGTGGCTCTCTAAGATGATTTCCTCAGTTTTCTCTTTATTTATCCTTTGTGTCTCTGTTCTGATTTTTTGTTTAGTGGTTACCATGAGGTTTGTATAAAAGATCTTGTAGATGAGATAGTCCATTTTCTGATAGCCTTTTATTTCCTTAATCTAAGCAGGTTCCATTCTTTTCCTCGTCCCTGTCTAAGTTATTGTTGTCACAACTTATTTTGTGTTGTGAGTTTGTGGGTTAAAATGAAGTGATTATAGTTATTTTTGATGTTTTCTTTCCCTTTATCTTTAATCTTATAATTGCTTGCCAACCTGTTCTAATAGAGAGCTGCAATTTTGTGATTTTGTCTGCTTATTTATCCCCTTGCTCAAGGCTTTGTAAACCCTTTCTTTTCTTTTTTAGGTATGAGGGACTTTGTGATCATTTCTTGGGGTGGGGGATGTCTTGGTGATGAACTCCCTCAGCTTCTGTTTATCTGGGAAAGTTTTTATTTCTCTGTCATATCTGAAGGATATGTTCACTGGATAAAGTATCGTTGGCTGAAAGTTTTTGTCTTTCAGAATTTTGAATATATCATTCCACTCTCTCCTAGCCTGTAAGGTTTCTGCTGAGAAATCCACTGAAAGCCTAATAGGGGCTCCTTTGTAGGTTATTTTCATCTGCCTATCTGCCCTTAAAATTTTTTCTTTGTCTTTGAGTTTTGCCAGTTTTACTAATACATGCCTTGGAGGAAGTCTTTTTACATTGATGTAATTAGGAGTTCTATTGCCTTCTTTTACTTGTAATTTCAGTTCTTTCCCCAGGTTTGGGAATTTCTCAGCTAATTCTTTGAACAAGCTCTCTGCTCCTTTCTCCCTCTTTTCTCTCTCTGGAATACCTATAATCCTTACATTGCATTTCCTAATTGAGTCGAATATTCTCAGAGAATTTCTTCATTTCTTTTTAGTCCTATTTCTCTCTTCTCCACTATTGGAAGCATTTCTATATTTCTGTCCTCTAAATTGCTATTTATGCCCTCCGTAATATCAGCTTTGTTATTTAAGGACTCCAGATTTTTCTTTATCTCATTCATTGGGGTTTTCATCTCCAACATTTCTGATTTTTTTTTTTTTATGGTTTAAATCTCTTTTGTGAAGAATTCCCTCTGTCTGTTAATTTTATTCCTGATATCATTGAACTGTCTTCCCGAGTTTTCTTTGTAACTCTTTGAGTTTTTTTTTTATGGTAACTCTTTTCAATTCTCTGTCATTTAGATTGTAAATTTCTGTGCCTTCAATATTGATTTCTGGGTGCTTGTCATTTTCCTTCAGGTTTGGAGTGTTAATATACCTCTTCATACTATTTTATGGGGTGCATTTGTGCCTTTGCATAGTGGTGGTATTTGTTCACAGATTCCACCTGCCACAACTGGGGGCAGGAGGTGGGCAGAAGCTGTGTATTCTGAGCCTGCCATGATCCCTGTCAGCTGTGCCTGTCCTTTGGAAGCTATACTGAAAGGGCCCATCTGCGTTTACCTGCTCACCACCACTGCCTTACAAGTGTCTGCACTGGCACTCTGGTGGGGGTTCCTTGTTCTGCCTGACTGGCTGAGCTGGTGTGCCAGGTGGACAGAGGGGCACTTCTTTTGCATGCATGATCCCAGAAGCACTCCCACTCTGCACTCACTGTCTACCCTCCTGGGGTGTTTGCCTTGGTGAAGACACCCCTGTGATTGCTTAGTCTCCTCAGTATGGAGGTTTCCCATGGACTGGGAGGCAACTCCAAGAGCTAAGGTGTTCCTGCAGAGAGCTGCCCCTCCCCCTCCTCCCCTCAGAGCCGTGTGTGATCCTGCACCCTAGATTGCAGCCATTGGGGGAGGAAGAGGAGATCCTCGTACCACCTTCCATTGCATCCCAGGGGGTCCAGCACCTCTGCCTTCAGACATATGGCTGTGTGGATCTCTCAGACGTCTGTTGTGTTGTGTGAATGTCCTCTGTTGGTTTATGACCATTGTTTTCATTGTATCTTGGGAGAGTCTAAGGAGAGCTCACTCTACCATGATGCTGACATCACTCTCTTATGTATCTCATTTTAACAACTATGATTAAAACACAATCAAATAATATTTGACTCATCATTCTTTAGAGCTTGGTTATTGACTTCTGCATCAGGCAGAATTAATGAATCTTATTGGTTATGTCTCATACAGAGACCTAAGATTCCAGCAAACATTTATCCCTTCTTCCCTGTATATAACAGTTTTGACTGAGACGGCTTTGAGTGGCCAAACATCATACTGGCCTTTCCTGGGTTTCTCTCCTTTGCAGCTGGTGGTGATAGAATGTCTTTTTAAACAGACACCCTATCAGTCAGACCTTGGAGGCTGCACAGTTCCCACCAAACAGTGATGGGCATCAGAGATGAAGAACAGCCTCCCTCCACACTGTCTGCTATATTAACTTAGGATTTGGGAGGTGAGAGGTTGGCCTAGATTTCTTTCTGGCCTATTTGAAACATCAAAGAATGAGACAAAGCAATTGGACACCACAGGTATAAGAAACCTCTTTGCTCAAAAAGTGAAGGTGGAAGAGCAAGCTAATTTATCATTTACCTCCTGAAATTGTTCCTTCTCCATTCCGAGTTAGGAGAGAGGAGGGCAGGTCTCTTTTTGTAAAGGGAAATAGGAAAAGTTGGCAAGAGTGAGAAGAAGATGGTTTGAATTGTGTTTCCCCTGGATTTCTAAGAATAGTATATGCATATATAAATACTTTTACTTATCATTCTAAAAGTGAAAGAGGAAAATGATAATTTTTAAGGAGAGGCAACCTAGAGATAAAAATACAGCTATTATAGCTTCTAAAATAATGCCAATATCTACAGCAGTCTTGATTTTCTTTCATTCTTATGGCAGAGGACATAGAGAAAAGAGATTAAGCTATTTTCCTCTTCTAGGACTCAAAACTCCTCTTTCTTTCCCAGAAGTCTTTTTTTTTTTTTTTTGCAAAATCACAAATCCATGTTTATTTTTTCAACATAGTGTACAATTTAACAAAGCATTTATCTCCATTCGTCATTTTGTATACTTAGGACTTTAGAAACATCTTGTTCTCAGAAGAATTCCAGAAGAAACTGAAGTCACACAGGCTTATTTCCTGCTCTGCCTCAGAACAACACAATATTATTATCTAGGTATTTCTATTTTTACCCTATAATGAGGACACTCAATCTAAAATTGCACACAGCCCTGAGCTGTTACATTTCTGGTTTACTTTAACCTGAATAAGTCCTTCAGATTTTCCTGAAATCAGATGTGTGCAGTGCCAGTTTCAAGGCCATACATGGCTCGTTACTGTCAGAATTCAATGTTTATTTCTCATTGTAATGAAAAAGGCCCTCTGGCTGTCCAACCAGCTGTAATCTTTTACTAGTTCTGAATAAACATTTCAACCCATAATGAGTCATTGCTGGATTTGATGAAGAAAATGGAATTAGAGAGAGAGTAATTTACATCTGTGCTGGCCACTCATTAAAGTTTTTCAACAAATGTGGGTGAGGCAAAAAGATGTAATGAAAAAAGAAAGTTGTGGTTTTCAAAATGTGGAGAAACAGTTGAAAAAGACTGATGTTATCCTAATGTACTGCTCTGTGAAAGAAACAGGTGAAGCTGCTCTCCTTGCGGGTGTGACCGACAAAGCGTGCGGACCTCCTGCAACGTGGCAAAAAAACTTTCCATGGATATGAAGTTGGGTCCCCAAGATCAGGGCCTAAATTTCCACCTTTGGAGCTGACCCTGCAAGATCTATCCATGCCCCACATTCTAGGACCCTCCCATCCTCGAGGTGGGAGTGTTGACCTGGAAGGAGGAGAATCTGAGGAAGATGGTTTCCATGTCAAAGAAGCCTGGGTCAGGTTCATCTCTAACCTGAGAGGCTCCCTCTGAGGCCCTGGAACTGCTGCCCTCCTGGGCAAGTCAAACCATTTGGGGCAAAGACTCCTTTGCAGAGTGCTAATGAGTTCAGAACTCTCTCAGGAGTCTTAAGGAATTCTTCTCTGTATCCAACCTCTACTGCCTGGAAACTTGCTGGGGATAGCTTGGCTGGATCTCTGAAAGTTCCCTTTCATCCTCTTAAACCATTGGATGCATTCTTCTCAAATAATAAAGCGAACAATCAACATTTTAGCCAAAATGAGTCAAGCTGTACAACTCTAGCTTTTGAGCTTTCTACCTTTTCAAAGCTCTGACCCTGATGCCAGAACATGTCCTTCTTGGTATGAAACTGTATATTTGACTTATAGTAGAATTTTGGGAAATATCAAGGAACCTCAGAATGATCGATGAGGGCGTAGGTAAGTGGGCTACCACAAGAAAAGGGAAAGGGAAGCTTGAGAGTCTGGTTAGTAAGCATAGGCTGCAAAGTGCGAAAGCTTCTCAGCTCTCAGCACTGCTCCTTGGAGCAAGGCACGACACCACATGTCTTTTGAGTTGTCAGTTTCCCTGCAGCCTCCATACCCTCACAGAGAAGAGACAATTATGCTTAATTTTATATTCACTGGTTGAATTTCTTTAAACCACTTTAAATATCAGAGCAGCATTCTTACCATAAACAGAAATCTTGTTCTGAACTGATTATTTAAATGAGTTTGTCACTTTCACAGACTGGAAATCTTCTAAGGGATTTTGTTTCCAAAAGAACTTTAGAAAATACTAGCAAAGATCTTTTATTAAAGTGAGACAAGTGATAAAGAACTGAATCTTTCTAAAATTACAGATTATGAATCACCAGAAAAACTGACGGCTTATGCATATCAAATCTGATCTTGCAAAGATCATATTGCCAGAAGGGTGTGACTGGAATGCAGAGTAGAAAAAAGATGCAAGACGTCAATGGTGAATGTGTAAACATGAGCGGCCAGATCCTTTTCGACAAAGAGCGAGCCAGGTAACTACTTTTGTTTCTCCAGTTGACAACATTAGCCACCCTAGATGCTGAAAAAGACCCTTGTGTGATGGCTCCTAGTGAAGGAAATATTAGATTATTTTAAAAGATACTGACATTTACGTAAGAAGCAGTTTTTGCTTACAGTGGCAATGCCTTGTTTCTAAATGGGGATCTTGGGCTCTGGAAAATGATTTGATTCTTGTGTCTGAGGGCATAGTGATGATAAAATCTGAGTTAACAAAAAAAAGCAAAAACTTGAAAAGGTTGCCCTCACCCATAGGACCTTTGAAGATATACTTTCCTTCTCTCATTAACTTTTTATAAAGCAAGGGAATTCTCTTTTAAGACACTCTCCAACATCCCACTTAATGCATCCTCTTGGGGAAATTATGGCTTCACCAGGGAGCTCTACTGAGGGTGTTAGCTGTGTTTGCCCCTGTAGGGGAAAAGGATTTTATGTAGTTTAAAAAAGAAAAACCGTGTATTTGAGCTTTGGATGTTGATATTTCCCTCTTTGAAAGTAGAGTAGTTTTTTATATTTCTGCATTTCCTCTAAATGGAGCAGAAAAATTCAAAACACATTCAAACTAGAGCGGATTTCCATATAGGGTGAGTTTAGTATGAGCCAGATCTGAAGACTAGCCTGAGGCCTTCCTTCCTCAAGAAAGAGCACCAAAGAAGTGGAGTGTATGGGGTGGTTATATACCATCCTGGAACAAAGAGCATACATCACATATGATAGGAATGCCCCTTTTTAAGTTGTCACAGGATGCTGGCACAGCATGTCAGTGATCAGCAGGTCAGTGGTCCAAAGTAATCATAGCAGGTTGGTAATTAATCCTTAGTTTCCAGGAAGAGATGCTTATCCTTAAAGAAATGCCAATATGGGGGAAAGCTACATCCCTGTCTTTAGGGGCATTATTCTTGTCTTTGGGACATAGTAAATATTTAAGGCAGATGTACAATGCATTCTCAACAGGCCACAGCAGACCCTTTTGGAAAAACAAGTTCAAGCCGAATTAGTTTTATACCAAATAGCTTCTTCAAATACTCCAATATATCCTATTGCTTTTCATTTATTTATCAAATGTAAGCTAAGAATTGTTTTCTCTCATGTGTCTTCACAGTACCCCTGCCACTTAATAGACATTACCCTTTCTGGAATACTGTTGGGGGAACCAGATTGTGGTGGGCTTTATAAGCCATACCGAAGAGTTTACACCTGATGTGTTAGCTCTGCGGAGTCACTGAAGGATTTGGAACAGCAAAGAAACTTAATGAGAACGGTTGTGTACGCGACAGTTGGGGCTGGGAGCAGCACGAGGGAGGATTCGATTGTGACTTGTCGAGGGTTGCAGGAAAGAAAATTGGTCTTAGATGGTGTCAGTAGAAATGGAAACAAGATGGATATGAGAAGTATTTTGAAAAATTGTAAGCTCCTTGAAGGCCAGAATTTTGTTTCGCTTATCTCTGTGTCTGCTCCATCTTCCCAATGTAAGGGACACTCAGCATCCCATAGACATACGTTCCAGTAAATTGAACTGCGTGACAGGACATAGTGAATGAAGACTAAATACAAAGCAATAATGCTGATAGAGCGTTGTTTGGAATGAATATTCAGTTATATTTTTAAAAATGATTCCAATATACCAATGAATAGGAAAATGGTGATATCCTTGAGAGAGACTTCTCTGGGTTAAGGGTCATAATCAAATACCAATTCCTTACTTGCTTATGGTGCCTTTGAGCTTTTCCCAGATAGAATTCCTTGATCCCTCCTCTGCGCTCCGTGGAAACTCTGTTCAGTAAATACATTGTTGCTCTTCTCACATTGTATTACTATTAGTTCCCGTCTGTTATAACTTCTTGAAGGTAGAGACCTAATCATGTCAATTTTTAAAAGATTGAGGTAGAATTGTCATGCAGTAAAATGCACACACTGTAAGTGTACAGCTCAGTTACTTTCTACTTATGTATATACTCATGTAGCCGCTACCTAGGTTGAGATGTAGAATTATTCAATCATTTCAGAAAGTTCTCTTCTGTGCCTTCTTGGTCAAAAGTCATAAATGCCTGTGCCCCTGCCAAAGGTAACCATGAGTCTGACCTCTACTGTATAGATTAGTTTTGTCTGTTCCTGAATTTCATATAAATGGAAACATTCAGTGTGTACTCTTTCACTCAGCATAATATTTATTTTTTTATTTTTCCTTCTTCTCCCCAAAGCCCCCAAGTACACAGTTGTATATTTTAGTTGTGAGTCCTTCTAGTTGTGGCATGTGGGACGCCGCCTCAGCATGGCTTGATGAGCAGTGCTAGGTCCACATCTAGGATCTGAACCAGCGAAACCCTGGGCCGCTGAAGCAGAGTGCGCGAACTTAACCACTTGACCACAGGGCTGGCCCCTCAGCATAATATTTTTGAGGTTTATTTGTGTCACTGTGTATATCAGTTGGTTGTTCTTTTTGTTACTTATTATTCCATTTTATGAATGTGTCATTTTCCTGTTGATGAACATTTGAATTGTTTCCAGGTTTGAGCTATTGTGAATAAAGCTGATATTAACATTCTTGTACATGTCTTTTTGGAGACGTGCTCCCATTTCTTTTGGGTTTGGACGTAGGGGTGGAATTGCTGGGTCATAGGGTAGGCATATGTTTCATTTTATTAGAAACTGCCTAATAATGTAGCATTTTACTTTCCCACCATTAATGAGCCTTGCAGTTGGTCCACAGCCTCACCAATACTTGGTATGGCCAGTTGTCTAATTTTAGTCATTAGGGTAGATATGTAATGCAGTTTTAATTTGTGTTTCTCTGATGAGTAATGATGTTGAACACCTATTCATTTGCTTATTGGCCACTTGGATGTCTTCTGTGAATTGTCTCTTCAAGTGTTTTGCACATTTTAAAAACTGAGTTGTCTGTCTTTTCTTATTAATTACTCATGTTACTTTTTGAATTCCCAGTATTCAGCATAGTGACTGACAATTAGCAAATGTTTTTAAAGGTTTGTTGAATAAGACAATGAGAGTAAATAAAACTGGCTTTATTTGCAAGTTTTTCTCTGTCACTGGCCACAGGAAATGGGTTGTGGAAGTAATTTGCTTCTATGGTGCATTTAAATTTGTTGATTTTTGAAAATATCGAGACATAAATTCTAAACACAGATGGTTTTATTTTGATAAAAGCTCTTGTGATTTTACATTAAATTATGGTTTATTCATGCATTTAAAGTACTCATCATCATAGTGTCTGGAAGCCTAGAAAGATTTTAGACTAGAATACAAATTGTAACATTACTTTCTGTTCTTTTTTCATCATGTTAATAAGGTAGATTAGATATGATGTCCAAAATGCAGGATTTACTCCACATTTTTTATTTGATTTCTAGATGAGAAATGTACTTTCAAATTTCTTGAAGATAAATGAACTTTAAAACATATGAAAAAACATTTTAAAGTCCAGATTTAAGTTATTTTATATTTTAATAACTATTTTTCTAATTATAGAAGTAAAAGCCACTCAATTTTGAACATTTAGAAAATATGGCAGTATAAAGAGAAAAACAATCTTAATTTGACCAAATCCAGATTCTCACTCTGGCCTTCTTTGTGTGTTTTGTGCACATCCCTGTGTGTGTGTATATATATATATATACACCACATACATGTATAAATATGTATGATCTATGTTGCTATCTGTTTATTTTTGTAGTTCCACTCAACTTTCTCCCATGATAGATTGGAGCCAGCCCTGGTGGTCTCATGGTTAAGATTTGGTGCTCTGAGTGCCAAGGCGTGGGTTCGTTTCTCAGTCAGGGAACCACACCACTGTCTGTCAGTTGTCATACTGTGGTGGCTGTGTGTTGCTGTGATGCTGAGGCTAAGCCAGCAGTATTTCAAATACCAGCAAGGTTGTCTGTGATGGACAGGTTTCAGCAGAGCTTCCAGACTAAGACAGACAAGGAAGAAGGACCTGGCCACTCACTTCTGAAAACATTGGCATGAAAACCCTGTGAATAGCAGGGAGCATTGTCTGATAGAGTGTAGGAAGTGGAGAGGATAGTGCAAAAAGACCAGGCGGGGTTCCACTCTGCTATCCTCAGGGTCACTAGGAGTCAGAATCCACTGGACGACACTGACAACAACAACAAAGATTGGAAGGCTGTTTGTACGCATATTTGTATAAAGAAGAAAGTTGGTTGTTTTATGTCTCTGATACCTTTTGTATAGCTTTTCGCTTCATGAAGCAAACCTCAACATAGATATTTATTAATCCTTTCCCATTGTCTGTGCTTCCTCAGGATGGGAACTATGTCAATCTTTCCTGTCCTCTAGCCCCTAATATTACGCCTTGTGTATGCAGCAGGCACGCATCAAGTGGTGGTTTTTTAACAGGCCTTTGGAGAACTGCTGGCTCTCTTAGGGGCGTCCCAGTTGTGAAGAGGAGGCCAGATTCTGTGAACTGAGTAAGAATAGATTGTTCTACGTGATCCCAAGTAGACGTGAGAAACTCATGGTTTGCTTCTACTCCTGACGTTTTATAGACTCAGGAGCTCACAAGGATCCTTACAGATCTTCTCAATCAATTCTATGCACTCAGGCAGATGAATTGCTGAACTCTAAGACAGCCATGAATTCTCCTGAAGCTTTTTTTTTTTTTTTGGATGAGAAAGATGGGCCCTGAGCTAACCTCTGTTCCCAATCTCCTCCCTTTGTTTTTCCCCCAAAGCTTCAATACATAGTTGTATATGCACGTTGTAAGTCCTTCTGGTTCTCCTATGTGGGATGCCACCACAGCATGGATTGATGAGTAGTGTGTTGGTCCACACCCAGGATCCGAACTGGCAAACCCCAGGACACTGAAGTGGAGCGTGGGAACTTAACCGCTACGCACGGGGTGGGCCTCTCCTGAAGCTTTTTAAAGATGGAGACTATTGATATATTTTGTCAAGTGTAGTCTCCTCCAAATGTTATTTCATGGGAAGATTTCATTAGTAGTTTTGTTATGCTTGGAATGGCTCAATTCCAACTTCAACGTTTCTAACCTAAAACAGATAATTATATTCCACATTTAGGTGGTGAGAAGGAAATGATAGCAGAAAGCAGTATGCTGAATTTACAAAGGAAAGAGGTTTATTATCTAAATCTTGAATATACAAAATTATAGCCCTGCAAATTAATATGACATACAGTTTTAAATTATGAAAATTAAATGTGATTTTATAAAATCTCACTTATAGAGAAATAAACCCAAAGGAAATAGATAATATAAATAGTGATCTCTGATTAGAGTATATTTTCCTTTAGACATTTTAGTATTAATAAATGCTTTGTGTATAATGTACCTTCAAAATTATCTTCAAACATTATTTTCTTTTAGAATAAAATGAAGTTTATGGAGATCACTCATGGAAACTTTTTTTTTTTGAGTAAGATTAGCCCTGAGCTAACATCTGCTTCCAACCCTCCTCTTATTGCTGAGGAAGACTGGCCCTGAGCTAACATCCATGCCCATCTTCCTCTACTTTATATGTGGGACGCCTACCACAGCATGGCTTGCCAAGCAGTGCCATGTCTGCATCCAGGATCCAAACCAGCAAACCCCGGACCACCAAAGCGGAACGTGTGAACTTAACCACTGAGCCACCAGGCCGGCCTCTCATGGAAACTTTGCGTGAATTCACAATGTACATTTTTAGAAACTTGAACAGATTTAATTAACGCAAATAAAAACGCACCCTGACCCCAAACCTTCCCCTCAGGTAAAGCATGATGCCAGCTGTGTGGAAGGATGCCTTTTCCTGTATCATTGTCTCCCCAGAGTTTTCTATTAAGCGGCAGGGGATCTACTCAACTTCTTTGAGAGGCCAAGATGGTTCTGGAAGATGGGTGTATAACCTTTCCCATGCTGTGAATTTTCTAGGTGTTATAATGTTCAGGCTGTAGAATATTTTTAGCAGTGGTGCTACTGAGCAGCTGACCCCGGACACACTGTGGTTTAAGGAGTGCAAAGCCTGTGCGTCACCACTGACCCCTGCTTTCCCCTTCTCTGCCCCCTCCCTTCCGTAAGGGTTTCACCCCTTAATAGGAAGAATTAAGCTTCTGAGCAAGATCAGAGTGCATCAATCATATTTTTGTGATTGGTTATGGTTGGTAAGTAGGCAAATATTTAGTCAGTACCCAATGTGGTGCTAAAATCCTGCTATAAATCTAGCTCTTCTTACATCTGAAATATCAGTTTAACTGAGTCTAAGAAACAATAGAACTTGGATAAGCTTCATGAATTTAGGTTCCTTAAGCAGTTTTACATCAAAGCACTCAGCGGGGTTAAAATAATTTCATACGATATACATTGCAACTTATTTCATACCAAGCATAGGGCATTAAAATATAGTCTGTGCTTTTTGTGAGTAAGAAGATGGAATCTTTATGTGGTTTACTCTGTTAAATGCATCCCTTTGAAAATATGATAAAATAGACACATTCTACTAGGAATCCCCGATATTCCCTTCCCTATCAGATATCAGGTCTGTTGATCACTGCTCAGGAGACCTTGTTGGCCCCACGTGTCTTTAAAATTGCCAATTAGCAGCCCTGCCCAGATGCAGCTGTTGCCACCCACAAAGGAGGGACGTGATTTAAAAACAGGCAACTCGTTTCTCCCATGATTGGGCTAAAAACATGCAAAGTATGGCTGTATGAAACAAAGGATGCTTTGAAGTTGTTGAAATCATTCTACGACTGAGAACCATTGCTGCAAATTTCCCCGTGTGCTGCAGGCCCTCTCCTCTGAGCATAAGCACCCTGGAGACCGGAGGCGTTGTTTTGCTTTTCTCAGTGCAAACTGCTTTGAGACTCTCTGGCATCATTAAGTCAAATTTTAGCCCAGACGTTTTGTTCAGACCTAAACTCTGAATGACACTTGCTCGGTTGATTAAGAGGGAAGAACAGCATCTGGGAACTGCTCACAATGTGATACAAACGCCAAAGGGTTGAACTTGGCCTGAAATATATATATACATCAGCTCCCGGTGCTTTATATTCTGCTGTGAAGATTTTATTTTTGTCTCCTTCAGACACACTTCAGCCTGGCTAATAATGCCTTAGGTCTGGGGCATGTTTGCTTTTTCTTTATAAAATGAGCATGTATTTTTCTTCCATGTGTTCCCTCCTCCTTCAACTTCCCACCTCCCATCTTCTATCCTCAAAGAAGTATTTACCTTCCCATTTATAATCTTTTATGTTTTATTATTTTAATATCGTGGGTTTGAGTATGAACCTATGCAAAAAGTTGGCAGAAGAAAATAATACTCGGCAAAATTTATCAAAGATATATACATCTAGATAAATTTGTTTAAAACAAATATTGTATACTTCATATTGTGGGGAGAGGATCTAGCCACTGCCTTTAAGTATGAGTAGAAATAATAATATCAATAATAACAATATTAACATTTGTTGCAATCTTATTTTGTAGGAGACACTGTGTAATGGACTTTACACTCATCATCTTCTAAGATAAATTCAATGATCCCCATATTTTAAATGAAGAAATTGAGACCCAGAGAGGTCAAGTGACTAGCCTAAGGTCACACAGGTCAAATGAGACCCAGGTAGAACAAAGATTTGGATTGAGTCTGTCTCAAAGCTGCCATACTTTCACAGCACATTAAAATACCTGTGCAAGGCATTGGGAGATGGTGTGTTCAGGCATATAGGAGAAAGTAAAAGGAAAATAATTCGAGACTTGGTTGGTTGGGAAAAGTTCCATGGAAAAAGTGAACATTCTTAGAAGTGGTATGTTGGAAATGTGAAGAGAAGGAGCTGGGGAGAACTCTTGAGGGAAAACTCGCGCCCTCTCCAACTTTGTGCAGGTTGTTCCGCATCAAGTCTGTGAGTCCTCAGAGTTCCCATTTTTGCCAGTCTTGTCAGGTAGCCCATGGACGGAGCAAAGACTGTGTTCCATTCACTCTGCCTCCGGTCATACCATTGACTTAGAGCTTTTGGGAAAATGGTAGCATTTGTTTCAAACAGAGAACCTTATAATTTGTCAGAAAATTCTTGGTTTACTTATTTTCAAGAAACATCTTATTTTGGTCCTATCAAAGGAGGATGGGCATTATTATCCTCATTTTATTGGTGAAGAAACTAAAGCTCAGAAAGACTTTATAAGAATAGTGTCACCTATATATTCTTTTTTGCATCTTTCTTTTTTCCTTAACCATATATCATCAGCATATTCTTACGTGATTAAATATTCTTTTACAGCATAATTTTGAATAGTTGCATGTATTTCCTCATGTAGGTATGAGGTAGTTGCCTTAGCAGTACTCCGCTGTGGACATTTAGGTTGATGATAGTCCTCTGTCGCCAGCGGTGTGGGGAAAAGTCTTTCCTAAATTGTATATGTTGTGGGTGGGAGTATGAATTTGATAATATCTATTAAAATTAAAAGTATGCATGTTCCTTGAGCAAATGACTACTTTTAGGAATTTGTCTGTTAGAAATAATCACACATGTACAACAGCAGCACTGTTTATATTTGCAGAAACACTGGGGACAATTTATACATTCAGAAATTACAAATTAGCCAGATCACAGTACATTGGTACAATGTAATATTCCGCAGCCATGAAAAGGATTCAAATGTGCCGTCATGGAAGACTTTCCAAAACATGTTTTGAGTAAAAACATCAGATCGCAAAATAGTATGAACCCACTTATTAAATATGTAAGGATAGACTTAGAGACACATAAAACATGTTTGGAATAATATAAACCAGATCATTAAAAGTGATCTTTTGAAAGTTTATTAGGTGGGCTCCTGTATATATTAGGCAAGGAATTGGAGGCAGCTTTGTATTTTATACATTTCTAGTTTTCTTTAATTTTAATACTACTTTTCTTAAAATTTTTTTTTTTTAATTTTTACAATTTAAAAAAGGGTTTCCTGTGGGAAAAAATAAACAAATGTCACAAGTTGGTTTGGACCCACTCTGCTTGACTCCTGGCCCCTCCCTGGAGCTTGGCCCAAATTCTCGTTGTGTGCTGTCCCATTCTACTGCTGGCTCTTTGCTCAGTGGAGCCGCCCTTGCCCCTGAGGCCCCTCCTACTCCCCCAACTTCCCTCTCTCCCAACACTGGGAGCAAGGCGGAGTGAAGTGTTCCCCCAACCCCACCTTCTATCTCTCAGCCTGCTTTTGCCCTTCCAAACAAGGAGTTATTGGTGAGATGGTTTTTTCCACCTAATCTTTTGAGCGATCAGGCTGCTTCCATAGCATGATGAATTGCATAGCCAGACTCTGCTGTTCTTCAATCTGGGCCCGTCTGCCTGGCCTCCGACAGATAAGTTGAAATTTCTGGTATGTCAGTTGTTCATTTCCAGTGCTCATGTGTGCTTTGTCCCTATTTTTACATTTCCTTAGTTGTTTTGGTCTGGATCAGAGGGGAGAGTTGTGTGTCTCTACTCACGTTTCCATCTTTACTCGGAACTCACAGAAACACAGAGTAGTGAGGCCAGACCCAGGAGTGTGGATCAGGCAAGAGGGGAAGCACAAGCAAAAGGCATGGGGATTAGAGAGAATGGGGTGCAATGAGGAAACGGCAGGTAAGTAGGCACGCCTTGATGGAGATGTTGCAGGAATATAAAATATGTGCCCTTAAGCCATAATTACCCCACCATCTACCACAAACACACAGCCACCTCGTGTCTGTGTCAGACATCACTGATTAATTATGGAGGTGCCCTCATAATCCCTCTCGACAGACTCCTCCAGCAGCCATCATCTGTGGGTGTTGGTATAAAAGAGGAAACTCATTTTCCTTCTCAGCTATAAAACCTTCCTGGAGGCCCCAGGTAGAGTTGGTCACTATCTTTGTAGTGTGACCCTATCTATTGCAGTTGTGACAGCACCATGCTGACCATATTCAAAGGGTGAGATTTATTCTAATTTATTTAGTAAGCCAATAGTTTCGCTAATCTTCCTATTCATCCTCGGCAGACACATAGCTGTCCAAGGAGATGAAGATTGCTTGAGACTCTGGAAAGGAACATCACCGTGTGGATAAGAAAGAAGTTCAGGGCTGAAAGGATCATTTCCATTTAAGAGCAAGAGACAGAGCTACTCTTCTCTGCTGATGTGTAATTTATCTCTCGAGTCTTTTACACATTGTTCATTGCATTGGTATTTCTTAAGTCAACGTATTATATTTGTTCTCGACGTTTATTTGCTGACAAGATCAGCTTTAATCAACGACCTGGAAATTTAGGCCGTTTAAAATAGATGTTTCAATGTCAATAGCTGGGAACCAAAGATGTTTATTTCATAAAGTTATGTTTATTTCCCAAGCAATTCAGATGCACTTGTATGTGTGACAGTCCACTTTTTCTCTTGAATGAATAGACTCTTGGAGGTACTTATAGCCTAAAAAGCCACTGAAATTATGGATTGGATTTAATTCTTAAGGGGGTACTTTTAAAAAATTTTATTGAGGTCATAATGGTTTATAAGATTGTGGAATTTCAGTTGTGCATTATTATTTGTCAGTCACTGTATATATGTGCCCCTTTACCTCTTTTGCCCACCCCAAAACCCCCTTCTCTGCAGGTAACCATTAATCTGTTCTCTTTGTCCTTGTGTTTGTTTATCTTCCACTTAAAGTGAAATGTGGTGTTTGTCTTTCTCTGTCTGGCTTATTTCACTTAACATAATATCCTCAAGGTCCATCCATGTTGTTGCAAATGGAACAATTTTCTCTTTTTTATGGCTGAGTACTATTCCATTGTATATATACACCACATCTTCTTTATCTATTCATCAGTTGATAGATACTTGGGTTGCTTCCACATCTTGGCTATTGTGAAAAATGAACATAGGGGTGCATAAGTCTCTTTGAATTGTTGATTTCTAGTTTTGGATAAATACCCAGTAGTGGGATAGCTGGGTTGTATGGTATTTCCATTTTTAATTATTTGAGAAAGCTCCATACTGTTTTCCATAGTGGCTGTACCAGTTTGCATTCCTACCAGCAGTGTATGAGGGTTCCCTTTTTCCCACATCCTCTCCAATATTTGCTATTTTTTGTCTTTGTACTTATAGCCATTCTAACAGTTGTAGGGTGATATCTTAGTGTAGTTTTGATTTGCATTTCCCTAATGATTAATGATGTTGAATATCTTTTCATGTGCCTGTTGGCCACCTGTCCATCTTCTTTGGAAAAATGCCTGTTCATATTCTCTGCCCATTTTTTCCATCAGGTTGTTTGTTTTTTTGTTGTTGACTTCTTTATATATTTTGGAGATTAACCTTAAGGGGGTACTTTTTGGATCCTTCATCACTATTTCAAATTCTCAGTTCTGTTTTCAATTAGAAAGACTTTTAATGATCATCATTAAAATGTTTACCATTAAATTTAAGTGCAATTCATTATAACGAAATGCCTTAAGCAAAATTCAAAGTAATAAAGACAAAGCAATATTTTCCTATAATTTTCATGTTTTTAAAATTTATTGTCCAAGGCAGATAAAATCAAAATAAGGGAAAAAAACATCCTCTCACAACCTTATCCTCCAACATCTCCATCTGTTTTCATTTTCATCTGTTCTTTTTAAGTTCTGGTCTATGTATAACAGAAATTTTTGAATTCTGCTATAACGTAGAATAATGATGTTTATTTTTATTATACTAGAATTACATTTTGCATTTCATGACCAAGCTGCAAAATTTGTAAATATCAGTTTCTTTTCCGGTGTCATGTTTTCCATACCAAGATTTCTTGGATTCTCTCCAAAATCCATTTCTGGTGTGTTCTCTCACTGAATTTATTTGTCACATGGCCTCATCACTTATGAAATTACTCCCTCACTCCTTCCATGAAGTAAAAGGCAAGAGAGCTGTCATATTTTGAATCTGTTGGCTTTTTGGATAACCAAGTGTGGTTGGAACTTGTCTTTTACAGTACTATAACTCGATTTTTACTTAATTTCTGTTTTGAAAACGTGCCATTCATACTCTTATAAGCCTAAAGTATTTGATACAGGATGAAATTGAAATTTTGTAGGCTATCAGTGCAGCAGATCCATCTTAGTTAAGAAAAGGAGGAAAATAGGTTTAGTAATAGGTTTGTGCCCAGTAGATGGCTTGGCTGTAGAGGTGTGCTAATGAGGCCAGCGACCCAGGATGACTTGTTCAAGAGGATGCTTTATCCCTACAAGAAATTGTGGTCACAGAAAGGCCTGAAGCTGAGATGGTTTTTCTCTAAAATACAGTGACCTGAAAGCCGGGCAAGAGTTACTGTTTTCTTTATCATGGCCCTGAATGTAATTCAAATATTAACTCTTACCAGATTTGTGCCACAGAGCAACCTGTGAAAGTATTTTTAGTTTTAAAAATCAAGGTTTACAATTTTTTCCTATATTATCTAGACTTTAAATTTTCCTGTATCAAAATCCCATTGCTTTTAATGAGGTAAGTTATAGAAATATAATTTGCTAGGTACTTGTCTAAGGAATTTTTTGGTCCCTTTGATTTTCCTGTGGATTAAGCATCATTATTCCGTTATCGTCCCCACTTTTATGATGACATGACTTTTGCACAGAAAGTTGAGGTAACTTGCCCTGCTTCAGTGGAGGAGCCAGGAGGATGAATCAGGTGGTCTGGTTCCGGAGCCTACAAACCTAACCACCAGCTATAGCAGCCTCCCAACACACAACAGGCACAGAGCCAGAGACTTGTTTGCAGGTTGGGAAGTCTGGAAATACGTGTTGTGGAAACTGTGGCTGCATGAATAGGACAGGGGCATTGAGAGAAACATCTCATCTGTGTTAATTTTGAATGTTTCAGAGAAGGTATTGGAGTTTCAAATTATTTGTGAAATACAGCAAAGCCATCCCTATTTTGTAACCTCCCATGAGATGCAAAGGAACTGCATGGACGCGACACTTTAGCAGAAAGGGGACACTTTCTGGGTGGAAGTCATTTCAGGCTGCATTTTAACCTCAAGTTCCAGAGATGCCCTCAGGCTTTTCACACAATAGCACCATCCAGACTTTCTTCCCTTGTCTTCTCCGTATATATAAAGTGTCTTACCTTGTGTTCTCCGATTAATAACCATGAGATAACGCGCAGCTTCATTATCATGCACAGTGTCGACACATATGTCCCGGCAGGCCAGCTAGAGTTCAGTCCAAGAAGAGCTCATTAGGGTATTTGGGATAGTAAATTTAAATTCCAGGCCCCTAAGCAAACTTCAGATTTGGAGTTGATTGTGTCAAAGCAAAGAGAGGCTGAGAATGCAATAATTGCATGTGAGGAAGAAAAACAATCCTGCCTAAGACTTTGCCCAGAGCCCACCAGGCTACTCCCTCCTGCTCCATGCTGCTTCCTCCTCCTCCTCCTCCCTTGGCTCCAGCTGCGAGGGAGGAGGCTTGCCTTTAATGGAGACTTGGCTTCCCTTTGATTCAGCTGTTTGGATTCCTTGAACTGAATCAGAAGTGGCAATCAAATCTATGCACCATTCTACCTAGTCAGGATCATTTCACTTCTTCCAGCCCTTTAATAATGGTGGAATAAATCTTCTGTGTTTAAGCCATGGTGGAGCTGGCTTGTTTGTTGTATAGTTGGCTGTATTGTTTGCTTCAAACAGTATGGCTGGAAGAAACAAATCCAAGCCTATTGCTGCTGCATTGGAGGGTTTGTTCGGTTTTCAGTTTTATTTGGAAAATCTTAACAGATGAAGATCCAAAAATTATTTAAGATTTCAAATTTGGACTGTACTTGGTTTTATCAACCAAGTGCTTCTGAGTAATGTGGAAATTAAGTGAGAATCTTTAAAAATAAGCAATTAGATTCTGCTAATAAAAACAACACCAACAGCAGAGACAGAAAACTCCTCTTTCCTGGAAGTAAGGTCTGCTCTCTGAATGGAAAAGTGAAAAACAGGCTGTACCAAGAAGGAAGACGTCAGCAGATAAACTAACAAAGCCGAGAAGGGAACAGGAGAGATTCATGAGCGATTGCTGACTCTTGGCTTCCGTCATGCTCTTGAGTTGATTTCTGTTACTTTGCAGCTAAAATTGTCTTCACTGTTATTATAAATAATACGAAAAAAGCTGGAAAGTCTTAAAAATGTAATTCATGAGAAACTTTTTGGAGAAAGGAGTTTATTGGAAACGGTCAAATGCTGAGGTTGGTTTGCTTTTCAAGGTTGAACACTGAATGTCCTCAGAGGGGATGGAAGAGCTGCTGCCACCACATTTCTCAGGCCAGACCTTCACACCCAGAGGACAAGGAAAGTAATCTAACGGTAGAGAGCATTCAGAGAGTTCCCACAGGAAGACACCATCCTGTTGAGGTAGAGAAAGTGCATACCTCTGCTTGCCCATTGTTACCTTTGCTTCAGGGAGTTGTCTCTGGTGTACAACAGAATACTGGGGCATTGCAGGAAGGGCTTGTGGGGCAAGATACTGACAGGGAGACGTCATCTCTACCAGATCTCGTATCCTGACAGCACTTCCTAATTCCATAAGCTGCTCAAAAGAAACCAGAAGTGGAAAATGGAAGAGGAAAGAAAGAAAAAATTTAGAATAATTTTAAAAGACGTAATGTCAGATTTACATGGGTAAAATATAAAAGAATATCTCTTCTGGAAGTTGCTTCCTCTGGTAAACAGAGAAGAGGTATGAAGGTGTGTGTGCTTTAGGCACTTGAAAATAGTTTGAGGAAGGAAAAAGAATGAGTGGATGATGATTCTGTGGAACTAGTGTAGTGTGAGTGTGAAGCATGTAAGAATATATGACGAGAAAATAAACATGGAAAGGGCAGGATATGAATGTTCAGAGTTATTCAATTTATACACTTCATATTTTGCTTTGTTTTCTCTTTGATACCCTAGAAATAGAAAGTGAAATACTCCCTCACCATCCAGGAGAGTTTGAAGAGTCAACCCTTCCTGCCCTCAAGGAAAGAGAAACCAGTTTAAGATTTAGGCTCTGGGTATAATGGACCTTCACAGCTCATTGTGAAAGAACGAGAGGGAATATAGGGTTTGTGGAAAGAAGCAGAGTGGCATGGAGAAACTGAGACGAGAAGGGACTTCCTCAGCCTAGAATGAGATTCTCCTGGGCGTAGGGAGTAGAAGGGGCTCAGAGCATCCAGAATCTCTAGTTCCAGAAATGGCTGCAAGACGAGCCTATGGAGGTGAGATCCTAAGTGCTAGAGTTGCCAGCCTCCTAGAAAATTCCCATGTCCTACTCAGGGCATGCAAGCAAAGTGTCTGAGAGACCATGTCAGGCTTGATTGATGAGGATGCTTGCAGCAACCACGACAAAGGGGAAATTAGAGACTTCTTTCTCCAGACGCCATGAATGCCTTCTGGTTTCTGACGAAGCTCTGAGATGGGATCAGGGGTCCTAATGATGACCCAAATAGAACTGATCTCCAGGGATGTAGGCTGAAGGCAGAACTTGGGTTGAATTAACGAAAATTAGGTGATGTTTTCTTTATGCTTGAGGTTGTGGGCTGAGTTTCTTACCAGCTACATAGTTTTACCCAATATTGGCCTCTGTCCAAACACCAATGATGCATCTACTCTTGTTTTCTGTGAAGGTAATTGAGGTGCACCCTTCTCTATGAAGGGTATATTTTCTTCCTTTTGTAACCCAACATCTATGCTTTTGTTTTGTTTTGTCTTATGGAATCTAACAGAAATATATACTGAGAGCGAATAAAATTACCCTAGATTTACAGGATTCCCCAAATACATGGAAGTACATCATTTCTTCAATTCTGGTTTAAAAGGATTACATGTCGATATATGTGATGAGGGTTTATTTGAAAGTGTCAGGCTTCAGTGCATTTGATCACAAATTTCATGTCTCTCTCCTAAGTCGACTGAGGATAGGGAACTCAGATTTATACAAGCCACTGGTCAGTTTTGCATAAATAGAAGCCTGGAATTTAAAGAAAAGAGTTTTTGGTTGAGATAATTCCTGGTTATAAAGTGATATCAAAACCTCATTTTCTCTTCTTTGTGTTAATTCTTAGATAAAGGCCTAGGGTGTGGAGTAGTCAAGTCTGAAGTCTCTGATGAGAGCTCAGGGGTCTTGCCTTGACAGAAATTTCTGTGCAGAAGAATCAGCAGAGGGAAGATTTGGATTGATTTGGGCAAGTCTTCCGAAGCGCTAAAAGCTTTACAAAGGAAATGTGAATTTTGAGGCGGAGACCAACACTGTTGTAGATGTGCGGTTCTGTTCATAAAATTTGTTGGATTAGATATGGAAGCGGGTACAGACAGAAAGATACCAAATTTGTTTGAAGACTTATCTTTTCCTAATAATAAAAGTATTACATGTTCAATTGAGGAAAATGTGGAAAATAAAATATAGAGAAGAAAACAAATCTAGTTTCATCCAGAAATAACTATTATAAACATTTTGGTGCATTTCTAGACAGTATCCTCTCTCTGTATAGATATATATAGATATACACATATATCTGTATATATCAAGATACATGCTAAGAATATATTGTAGATACTGTTTTGTATCCTGTTTTAGTCACTCAACAGTGAATCATTAGCCTTTTCCTATGTCTTTAAAAATTCTTCCCAAACAGCATTTTGAATGACTGATATCCCATCAGAAATATATAGCATAAGTTACTTAGCCATTCTGCTTCATTAGGGATATTTTTATGGTGAAAAATCATTGCATATAAACCTTAGACATACTTCGATTATTTCTTCACGATAGATTTGTAGGTGTGAAATTATCTGGGGAGACAAAAGATATGAACTTTTCTGTGGCTCTTAATTTATATTATGAAATTGTTTTCTAGAATGGTTGTGCCAGTTTATGCAAGAATTCCCATTTTATTATGCTTGAAGGTCCTGAATAGTATTTTCTAAAACTCTTTTAATTTGAAATTCTTAAAGAAATTGCAATTGTTCGAATTTGCATTTCTTTGATTATGTGTGACCTTGAACATATTTCATGTTTACTAGTCACATACATTTCCTCTTCTGTAAATATCTTTTCCTTTCTTTTCTTTTGGGGGTTTTATTGTTTTTCTATTGCTATATATTGAAAATCATCGTTTGTTATATTTGTGATATAATTATGAATTATATGGTATATATGTGTTTCTATATTCAGACTATTAACTCTTTTTCTTTGGTGAAATCTATTTTTGTCTCATGCACATATCCTCCTCTGAGGTTCTTATCAATTCTTGCAGGGTCAGGTCAAATCTTATTTCCTCCTAAAAGCCTTTCAAGATCCCTGAGGTGAAATGAAGCTTCTCCTCTTCCACACTACCGCCGTATTTGGTTTTATTACTCTAGCACACTTGTTTCCATCTGCTTTAGAAGAAAGCTTGCCTCTTTGGAAAGGAGCTATTCCGTTTTACTCACTTTGATATTCCTTAACAGTACTCACACAATCCTTTGCACAAAACAAGTGTCCAATAAATGCTTATGTTAAATGAAGTGAAACCAAAACCATTATAGCTTAACTTTCAAAGATAATAGATCCTTATCATCTTGCGATTGCACATGCAGCAACTTGACAAGATCAACTACAATCTGAATGAAAAGAAAACAAACTCACCATGAATTTTTCTCTTATAACCCAAGTGCAGGCTGTAGGGATTTATGCCTCCATCGTAGTTTGGTTGAAGCTAGTCACTTATATGAGCTTTTTCCAAAATTAAATTCACTGGGAAAAATATATCATAAAAGCCACTCTAATTGACACAGTTATTAAAAAAAAGAGAAATAAAAGCTAGATAGACACACAATCACAACTTCTAATGGGATTAGAAATATGAAAACAACAACAAAACTTCCAAGAATGCTGAGTTAGAATTGCCAGGAGGGATTCTGAGTGGTATAATTTTGTTTTATTGGTACCCAGGGATTTTAAGGATACAGAATAGAGTGATAAACATAACCAATAAATAGGACAGCACACAGTGTAGTGGCAGACTATTCACCGGGCATACAGATATGAAAGGCTTTGATGACTCAATTTTAAAACTCAATCCCTCAATTTTCTTTGAGAAGCAAAAATTGTCTTGTTTTTTAGGAAAATTCATATGAATATAGATCTGAAAGATGGGCTACAAGTGGAACCTGAGCGTATTGTTAAGGTACCAATTGCTAGCCGGAATACTTGTGCCCCAGTCCCTTTGGCTCCGTGAGGATGAGGACTCACCCCGACATCACCTGGTGTGTGGGTGTGCTCACTCCTCCAGGCTCACAGAATCTATCTCCTGAGGCTGGTCCCACTGCTCTTGTGGGGGAAATGATTTCAGAAAAAGTGGACCCTCCAGAAACTGGAAGCCAAAAAAGAAAGAAACTTTTAAGGTAGGACATGTTATCTTTTTAAGCTTTGAAGTTCAAAGGTGCAGTCTCGGTGTGAAGCAGAAGAGGTCTGCAACAGACACATGAACAACACATGTTCTGTGAACAAGATAAAAGAGTTCTATTATTGAGCCAGAGAGACCGAGGAGAAGCAGAATTATGTATAGCACTCTGCCTCTCCAGACGTCCCTCCTTCTGTTTGTACTCCCTCTCCCAGGAACAAACGTTTTTTGTGATGGGAGATACAGCAGAGAGCACAAGGGGAGCTGTCTCCCATTACTTTTGGGAGAGTCCAATTTAAAGGAAACTTTTTCTCGGCAAACGTTCTCAGGGCCACCAGCCGTGGGAAGTCTAACACAGATGGCGGTGAAGGCATAGTGGGCCCATATGAGTGCTTACTAAAAGATAATAACATTAGGATCAGAAGTTAAACGCTACACGGGAGTAATAGTAAAAAAATAGAAGTTTAGAAGTGGAATGCGCTTTAATCATGACCTACATAAACTCTCACGTTGTACAGATGAAGGGATCGGACCAGGAAATTTAATTACTTACCTACATAACCCAGCTTGTTAGTGGCAGAGTCCGAATTAGAATCCTGCCTTCCATTGCCTGGATGTTTCTCTTCTTCAGGACCCCAACTCGCCATCCTCCCAGGCTTTCTAAACTCTGATCCCAAACATTTCTTTTATAGCTTTGTATTTTATATATATATTTTGACATAATTAAAATATTTTATTAAGGCACCTATATAAACAAAGTTATTTTTAAAAAGAAAAACAAAACCCACAGAAGGATTAGGAAGAAAAGTAACAAGCCCTGGCTCTAAATTCCTTCTGTCCCACTCTACAAATGCAAGTATGTTAGCTCTCTTCTTCGCTGTTCCTCTTGTATTCCTTTTGGTCGTTATCTCAAAATAAAAGACTGGTATATTTATTGTTAATTTATCAGTTTAAGATTTTGCTTATGGATTTGATAGAAGAGAAGACTTGTGTAGAGCATTGTATAAATCTTTTTCCTTTATTGTTTTTTAAAAATATATTATTTGATATGTAATTACATACTTAAATACAGGTTTTTGTGTGTGTGAGGAAGATTGGTCCTGAGCAGACAACCGTTGCCAATCTTCCTCTTTTTGCTTGAGAAAGATTGTTGCTGAGCTAACATCTCTGCCTCTGTTTTATGTGGGACGCTGCCACAGCATGGCTTGATGAGCAGTACTAGGTCTGCGCCCAGGATCCTAACCCACCAACCCTGGGCACTGAAGCAGAGTGCACGAACTTAACCACTACACCACTGGGCAGGCCCCAATCTTCTGTTTTGTATGTGGGATGCCTCCACACCATAGCTTGATGAGTGGTGCATGAGTCCACACATAGGTCCATGCCTGGGGTTCCAAACCCACAAACCCTGGGCCACCCAAGTGGAGGGGGTGAACTTAACCACAGGCCCCAGTTTTGCTTGTTTTTGAGCTGTAAAATATCTATAGTAGCATATTGTAAGTAATCTTGTTGGATTTGCTTTCTTCACTCAATATTATGTTTCCAAGAGTAATCAATTTGTTGGATTTTTCTGAATTCATTTTAACATCTTTGTGATATTCCATTCTGTGAATGCACCACAATTTATTCATCCATTCTCCTGCTGTCTCTGCTGACATTTGTTTTTTCCTTTTTTTCTGCCTCATCTTCTGAACGTTGAGGTGTGGAGTATTCCTGTGTTTCCTGGTGTGCATATGCCCAGTTTCTCTTGGGTGCATAGTTAGGAGTGAGACCTCTGGGTCACCTGCTGTAACAATGTTCAGCTTTTAGAGATGTTGCCAAGTTGGTCTTCCCTCTCACCAGAGATCTGTAAGTTTCCATTGATCTAATAGCTCTCCACAATCACTGTGAAATGGTATTCTAATGAGGTTGAACGTTTTTTGTGTTTTATGTATTTGTTAGCCATTAATTTTCCTCTACTGTGAAAAGCCTATTTAAATCTTTGGTTGATTTTTCTATCAGATTGATTGACTTTTTCATGTTGATTTATAGCAGTCAATTATGTATTACGAATACAGATCTTATGTTTGTTGCCTGGTGTAATCAGTCAGGGTCCTGTCAGGGAAAGAAACCACACCAATTATTTGAACAGTAATAATTTAATATAAAGAATTGCTAAGTAGTAGAGGGTAGTTATCTACAAAAAGGAATAAAAGATGAAGCTAAGAGGTCCAGAAGTAGCAGGTGCATAGTCTCCCAACCTTCCACTGCCAAGGCTGAGGTTCAGACCTCTCTCAAGAGGTAAAGGCCTCTTCAGAAGCCTGCCAGTGGTGAAGAAACTTATGAGAGGGTGTGGCAAGAGCTAGTCTGTGGGAAGCATCTGTCAATGCGGAGGGTGTGGGTGAGCTGGGTGTGGTCTCTGGAAGGGGCTCACCATTGCGGGAGGGCCTAGTGGGTGAGAGCTGGTCGTAGAAGCAATCAACCATTGCAGATGATGTGGGTGGCAGGAGACGGCCAGAAATTGTGTCTCAAGGCTTGATTAGACTCAGATTAAACATTGTTGGCCAGACGACTTCATAAGTGACATTGTACACTGCTTATTCAACCACACCAGGATGCAACTAATGATAAGTTAGTTCTTGGTATCTCCTAGAAATCTTTATGATAAACCCACATTTTGCCCTTTGCTATTAGATGATCTGTGGGGTGAAATTTTGCACTCTGAGAATATAGTTTTCCTTGACATCCTTTTATGTACAGTTTTTATCATTTTTTACCCTAATCAAATAATACATTGGGAATTGCAAAATGGTGACTATTCCAATTCTGTAGTAGTGTTTGCATTGATTAGCCTTCATTCTTTTGTTAAGAGGTTCTTTCTTTTGATTTTTCCCTTTTCCTTATGATAGAAAGCAAGCAAATACCCAAAGACTAATTGGATAATGTCAAAAAGCTACAGAAGTCAGCCAGAAGAATCTCCCATTGGTCACATTTGAGCAGCCAAAAGAATGATGATATAATTAATTATAATGTGTTCAAAAAATAAAATCCATAAGTCTATAGTGATACAAAGAGTACAGAGAGAAAGAGATCTTTCACCCATTGAGTTTAATCCATTTACATTTTGATTATGATTATCAATATATTTGGATTTATTTTAGACTCTTACTTTTCGACATCTATTTTTTATTCCACTTTTTCTGTGCTTCTCGTTTTGTATTTGTTTGTTTTGGAGAAATGGAATTTAATTAGTGTTCAGTTGTTTTTGCTTTTTCCTTATCCCATTTTCCCCCTCTACATATTCTGAATTTCTACACTATTTTCATTCATTTAGTGTTTGTCTTTGAAAAATTGCCATTTGTATTTAGCTTCACAGGTCTGAAGATTAAAAAAAAAATCTGTGCCTCCCTCCAGGACATACAGAGACCTCAGGACACTAACTCCAATTACTCCCTCTTGGTGTTTTGGTTTAGTTTTGTTTTGTTTTGCTGAGGAAGATTCTCCCTGAGCTAACATCTGTGCCAATCTTCCTCTATTTTGTATGTGGGTCACTGCCACAGCATGGCCACTGATGGGTGGTATTGCTCTGCCCCCAGGATCTGAATCTGGGCTGCTGAAGTGAAGTGTGTGAACTTAACAACTATGCCACAAGGCCAGCCCCTCCTGGTGTATTATTATGGTCCAGTATTTTAGTTCTGCTTTTTTTTTTTAAAAGCATTTTAAATTAGAAACTATCATCATTATTATCTTATATAGAAAGATTTTGTTTGGGTTTATATTTTTGTTTACCATTTTATTAATTTACCATTCTTTCTAGTATCTTGGACCCTTCATCTAGCATCATTTTCCTTCTTCCTAAATTACAGCCTTGAGAAGCTCCCTTAGTGATGACCGCTTGGTAGAAAACTCTCAGATTTTGCTTATTTGCAAATGTCTTTATTTACTTGCATTCTTAAAGAAATAGTTTTTCTAGGTACCCCTTTCTAGGTTGATTATTTTCTCTCAACCTTTGATGATATTAGTCCACTATCTTCAGAATCCAGTGTTGCTATTGAGAAGAGCATGTCCTTATAATTGCTGTTCCTTTGTGGGTAAACAGCCTTTTATTCTGTCTGTTTTTAAGATCTTCTCTCTGTTTTTGATGTTCTGCAGTTCTACTACTAAGTGTCTAGGTGTGGATTTCTTTTTGTTTATACTGCTTGTGTGCAGTTCTTGAATCTGTAGATTCATGTTTTTAATCAATTCTGAAAATGTTTCAGTTCTTAGCTTGCTAACCATTTCCTCTTCCCTATTTCTATTCTCTTCTTCTAAGACTCTTAATTTAATATATGTTAAGCTTTCTCATTTCACTCTTGCAATTCTTTAATGTCCTTATGTTAGTCAAAGTTCTCTAGGGAAACAGAAGCAATGGGATGTGCGCACACACACACACACATACACACATCTCTTGGAGGGGGGTAGAGAGAGAGAGAAATTTTAAAGGATTGGCTCACAAGATTGTGGAGGCTTGGCAAGTCCAAAATCTGTAGGGTGGGTTAGCAGACTGGAAAGACCAGGGAAGAGTTGCAGTTGGAGTCCAATTCAGTCATCTGGCAGAATTCCTTCTTCATCAGGGAGGTCATTCTTTTTACCATTAAAGCCTTCAACTGATTGGATGAGACCCACCCATATTATGGAAGATAGTCTGCTTTATTAAAGTTTACTGATATAAATATTAATCTCAACTGAAAAATGCCTTCACAGAAACATTTAGAATAATGTTTGACCAAATATCTGGGTACCTTAGCCCAGTCAACTTGACACATAAAATTAATCATCACAGTCCCTTTCATGTTTCTCTCCTGTTTTTCTGTTATGCATTCTGAATAATTTCTTTGCATCTATCTCAGCCACTATCTAGCTCTCAGATTCTTTACAGTTGTATATAATCTGCTATTTAGTAACTAATTGAGTTCCTATTTCAATGGATATATTTTCAATTTCTGGAAGTTATTTTTTAAAAATTGTCTGTTTATTCACTAGATTTTAACAGTCACTATTTGGTTGATCATCTTTGTAAGTCCACTCTTCATTATTTTAGAACTCACTTGCCTAACTGCTTCATATTCTGGACTTAATAAAATTCTAATATCTGTAGTCCTTAGGTTCTAAATCTGTTGATTTTGCTAAATCTCAGTCATTCTAGTTTCACTTTCTTACATGTTTTTTTCTCGTAGGATGGTCTTTGATTATAATCCCACTGATCGATCCTAATGGGTGGGAAGCTGTGGGCCTGATTTGAGGATTGTGGAAGCTTTCCTAAGGAGAGGATTTGCTTCTGCTTTAAATGATATCAGATAGTGTCACTAACATGGGACCATTTCAACTCCTCATTATAGACTAGGCTTATCTTAGGGTCCCAGGATCCCTAGCTTCCTTTCCCTACCTGGTTAGGTCAAGGTTCAGTTGCCAGATGACAATGCTGCTACTGGAAGCCACTGCCAGACTGCTCCACCCAGATCTTTGGTTCCAACCCCTGATAATTGTTGCTCCACCTCGGCTCATGTGTAATTAATCACTATGAAGACAATGTTATCATATATGATCAATAATGATAATAAAGGTAGTAGCATCAGCTGTGTTATTCTCGCCTAGATGGCGTATAATAAGGAAAAGGAGAAATGAAAACTATGAATGTCCCCCTGAGAACTTGCATGAAGAGTCAAAAAGCCTCCACGGCCACTTTGAAAGAATCCTTCCTCCTCTCTAGGGTTTCAGGGTAGATACGGCTGAGGCCCAAGCCCCGGGGCCTGATTGGAAGGCCTGCAGAGTTGCAAAATCAATTAAATGCTTCATTCTACTAGATCTCTTATACTAAGGTAAGGGTGCTGGTGGGAAAGGTGTGGATGAGGATATTTGGGCAGACACATGTGAAGTTGAGAGATTTAAATTCTCCAATATTTCAGAATCTCTCTTGGCAGAGGAGCCCTCTCCTGCTCTTCAGGAAATTGGCTTAACTCTGCATCAAAGTCTTCCAATGACTGCACCTTAGGCAGCTGTTGCATAAGCTGATACTGATTCTTCTCAGGACCCATCTGCTCACTATCTTTTATTGTCCCTCACATGATATATAAGAATTATATCACAACATGATCCAGATAGAAAAAAATGTGAGGACATAGTTTTTGTCCCCAAAGTTACAGTAGCTCACCAGATTCTATTGTCAGGAGTGTGAGGAGCACGTACAGGAATGAAATCTAATGGTCTTCGTTTAAGGAGGATGAACCAGAAGCCTTGTTTGGGCTGGATTCTTTGCCATGAGTGTGCTCACATGGAATTTTGAATTTAACATATTGGTTCAAGTGCTTGTGAGGGCACCACCAGCTTCTACCACTCTGGGATTCCATTTTTTGTCACTGAGTTCAGGGAACCCAATTCTATTACAGCATCTTCTACCATCATCTATGGCTTACTAAGGACAGTTACCAGAGAGCTTATGGAAGGATGATGATGCTCCCTACTCAATGCATTTCTTAATGCCTTGGTGACAAGAGGACCTTAAGGACTCTTGGAGGCATATGGTTAGGAGATGGCTGAGAATATTGCATATACTAGAAGCATCCTAACAATTCTGTCTCCTGGAGCTTTCAGATGCCTTCCTCTATAGCTCTGGTTCTCAAAGTGTGAGTCTGGTACAAGCTATGTCAGCATTAGCTGGGTACCTGATAGAAATTCAACTTCTTGGACCCCAACCCAACATACTGAATCAGAAATTCTGGAGTGACTCCCAGAAATCTGTCTTTTAAAAAACCCTCTTGAGATTCTGTTGCTTGCCGAAGTTTGAGAACCAGTGTTATACAGCTCTGAAAGCACACCATGTAAGAATTCCAGCCATCCTGAGGTCCCATGCTGGAAAAACCATGTAGAAAGACTACATGGAAATAGAGAAAGATACCCAAGGGCCCCCAAGTGATTCAGCCCCTGGCTGTTTGACATTCACTTCTAGTGTTTTTAATGTATCTTTGAATAGATAAGTGAGTTTGAGAAGTATGTAGTGTTGTTTGTATGTATATGTTTTTAATTTACATAAGTAGTATTGTCTTGTACTGTTTCTTACGTTTTTCACTTAATATTGTGTTTCATATATAATTCATTCTATGTATCTACTCCATTTAACATTCATTCTCCAAATGGTGTGCATCCAGGTTGCCTTCAACTCTCTCCTACCACGAACAATGATCAACATCCACATAATGCCATGCCCCACTTCATGAACTTATGAAAATATCTATGAAGGCTATACTGATGGAGAAAAACTTAAATTCCCATTTTCACTTAGAAATAATCCTATTAGAGGACAAAGCTTTTCTGTCAGAAATTTTAGAAGACTGGTGAGACAGTCATTACTAAGAGCCTTGAGGCTTTCCTGGTTTTATATACTTATCACACACACACGCATATAAACACAAATATGACTCCATATTCTTGGTTTGTGGGTTGAAACAAAAAAGTCATGCAAATGACACGTTGTGAATAGCTATCATATTTTCTACTGAAGTCTATACTAACTGACGCTCTTCTTATAACCTATGTACACGTGAAACCGGCAGAAGAGTACAGTTCACAGTGGGAATGTGAATTCCCTAGGTGGTTGGCAATAGCGTAGTCTCAGTAAATATATAACCAGTTGTCGGTGAAGAGCCATGGGCTAGCACTAAGTGCTTTAAGACTATTCATGGAGTTAATTGCTATCTTAACAACAGATCATTCTTCAGGACTTATATTGGTATCTGCTATTTTGTGAATTTCTTAACTATTCAAAAACAAGTGTTGTAATGTCTTCAGAAAACAAGATATATACTCCATAGGCCTCTTGAAAGCACTTCTAATTTATTATATATTATTTAAACTGTATATATTTTGTACACGTACATTAACTCTCTGTCACCCATGCTTAAAGGAGAAGAATGAGGAGTGACCGTTGTCAGTGTGAGGTTTCCCCAAATTCCACCACTCTCCCCTCTCCTCTGGGGTTCCCTTGCTGATAGAGTGGTATATACAGGGACTAAGCCAATTGGGAAAACAACAATTAGGCTCATTTATTAATAACCAGCAGCGTATCTGATACTTCAGGTAAAGTAGTAAAAACAGAATTGGCTAAGCCAGAGAGGTATCTGCTAAGCACTTGAATTAAGTATATCTAGGCTGCTGGACCTCCTAACTTACCCACCCTGGAAAGCACAGAGGAGGATGTCCAGGTTTGATGGGGAAACTGTCTGGCAGCTTCACCATAGAAGGCTGAAAGCTTACCCACTTGCACGCAGGAACAGAACCTAAAGGAAATGACTGGTTTGGCTTCTTCCTTTAGGGCACAATAACCTTGTGCATTAGATAATTGTGGCCTAATGAGGGTTGATGCGTTCAACAAATATTTACTGAGAATGTGTTTAACCAGATATAAAGAAGAACTCACTTTATTCTTAGAGTTCACGTGCTAGAACAATCTTTATCAAAATACGTATTCCAAGAAACAGGTACTCGACACATAAGAGATCTGTGGTCTGGAAAGTTTGAGGAGTGCTGGTTGTTTTGGTCTGCTCGGGCTGCTGTAACAAAAATACCAGACACTGGGTGATTTAAACAACAACTACTTATTTCTCAAAGTTCTAGAGGCTGGGAAATCCACAATCAAGGGGCCAGCAGATTTGGTCTCTGATGAGGACCTGCTTCCTGGCTCAGAGCCAGCCATCTTCTCGCTGTGTCCTCACACAGCAGAGAGAGTGAGAGAGTCCTCTGGGATCCTTTGTAAGGGCACTAATTTCATTCATGAGGGCTCCACTTTCATGAGTTAATCACCTTCCAAAAGCCCCACCACCTAATACCATCACCGTGGGTGTTAGGATTTCAAGATGTGAATTTTTGAGGGGACACAAACAGACAGTCCATTGTATGGGTTATAGACTTTAAACAAGTTGGTTTTGGCAGAACTTCTTAGAGCATTTAATATGCAGATGACATTGGGATTCTCCAAGAGGAACAGAGACTACCCTATTTCCCAAACTGACTAAAGAACTAATGTCCATCGGACACATTTTAAGAAATACTGACCTCATTACTCCTCTCTGCCTTTCTCCAGCCACACTGGTCTCCTGGCTGTTCTTTGACTATTCCAGGCTCTCAGCCTGGAGGCTTTGCCTCCTGGTACTCCTGCCTGGAATACTTGCCCCCAGATAGTCACTGCCTTGATCACTTGTGGTCATTTGATTAGTTGTTCCTCCAGCCCTCTATCTCCCTTCCCTGCTTTCTTCTCTCCATAGTAATTATCACCTCTTAACACACCCTATATTTCACTTACTTGTTGTGTTTATTGTCTGTCTCTCTCTAGGAAAATATAAGCTCCCTGAAAGCAGGAGTTTTGATTGTTTTGTTCACTGCTGACTTCCAACAGCACGTGGCACTGAATACATGACTGAAGGAAGAACTGGTTTAGAGGAAGAATTGCTGTAAGAGATATATTGTGCAATAACTTTAAAATTCTAAACAGCTATATTATTCTCATCTGTGAGTATTTCACATTATCCCTCCTCCTGGGTTTTGGGGCATCGAAGCCATTAAATGTTAATAATTTATTTATGGCTTAATTTTAAAAAGAAAAGTTACTATTCAATTCTAAAATTTGCTTCACCTAGATTCCACTTGCTGATAACAAAGAGGTTGACATTGATGAAAAGGAAGTAGATCTGACGCTACAATTAGTTTTTAAAGCTTACGGAGCCCTAATCCAAAAAGAAGAGATCTATCTATCCATCTACCACATCCTTTAATGATTTTATTCCCTTCTCATCTCATTTTCCCACCTCTTAGATGAACTTCTTGCACTCAAATCCTTGTCAGGATCTACTTCTAAAGGAACAAAGACTCTGTATATGTCTCAAGTTCCTTAGCTGTAAAAAGTGAAGGTGTTTTATGAAATGAATTCAAGAATTCTATAATTCTATTGTATAATAGTGAATGTAACCAGACATCAAATGAGACCTTCTTGTCTCTTATGAGCCAGATAAAATGAGCTCAACACCCTCAACCCCAAATTCATGGCCATGGAAGTCCAGAGCCTTCTCAAGCATTCTGAGAATTCCTGAAGTACTTAAGCTCTTCTGCTCATATCCATTTCCTGAGTTCTGCTCCTTTTGATACTCTGGTCTGCACCATGTAAACCTAGATAGGGATCTCAAGTTTGAATTCTCTTAAAGCAAACAAACAAAAACAACTTCCTAAATGCGTTTGTAGCTGAGTCAGACTTTAATGAATTTCTGGAGGGTAGGTGAAGGAGTGGTTTGAGTTCTAGGAACACAGATAACTGCAAGCAGAACAGCTCTGATCACAGGTCTTACAAGGTCCTTTGAGGACCCCGCTGCTGAGGAGTTTCACTGACACTTCTCACCTAGACTCAGGCCTTCTCCCTCTTTTTCCCTCCTCTCTTTGGCTCTTCATTTGTCTCTCTTGTTACTCTCAGGAGCAACAACATCCCAACTCTGCCCGTGCAATCCAGCTTCTCCCTTCTGGAATGTTTTGGCATATGTTTGTCATCTAAGCCTTAACAGCCTTGCTTATATCAACTGGCCTCATCAATTTATTCTCCCAAACCATGACACATTCCTACTTAGGAAGAATTCTGGTGATAGTTGTTCATCCAGCATCTCTCCCCTTTTCCCCAACCCCTTCTCATATGAATTAGTTCTTTTCTTTCTCTTCCTCTAGTAGGCACTGCAGTTATCTCTCTGTCTTTTTTTTCATCTGATATAAGGTTTACTACAATGCTCAAAACAGAACTAGCAAAATAGTAGACAAGTACATCAATGGAATAGACTAGAGAGCCCAGAAACAGATCCACACTTACATGCTCAATTCTTCTTCTTTTTTTTTTTTTCTTTCCCATTCTGCTGTTATCTCTTTGACATACCAAAACAGGAATCCCAAACTAGTTTCCACTGTTTCTGTTTCACAGTCTTTTCGTTCTCTCTCCATGTGGCTAATACCTTTGGTTCTCTTTCCCAGGCAGTCCTTAGTGCTCTGCCTCATGTAACCACGTCACACCTTTCTTAAACTGGAGCGTGGCTTCTCGCTGTCCCATAGATAACATACATGATTATCCTTCAAAGAAGTCTTCCTGTATTGAGAAGGAGACGTACACATTAATTCCTTGTGGCTTCCCTAGGCTGGCTATGTTAGAACGTCCCTACAGTTTCTAATCAAACCTCAGTTATGCTCTTATCATTGTTTCCTAGCTGTCAAATTCATGTTACCTGACTGTGTCTTTGCCCGCCAAGAAGCAGGCATGAAGATGGGATGAGGTGTGCCAGAGATTTACTGATGGAAATGTCAGTGAAAGATAAAGAGGAGGAAGGAGGAAGTAGGGAGAGCCTTCAGACGATGATGCAGGTCTCTTACCCGTGCAAGGAGAGAGGGAAGGAAGGAGGAGAGGGTACCAAGAGTCTGAGACTGCAGCACAGTTCTAAGAAAGTTTTGGCCAGGCTGATGAGGAGTCCTGGAGCCCAAGTATCTGTTAGAGGAGGCCTGTCTTCAGGAACAGGCCAACACTAGTGCCCCACACATTCTCTGTCTTTGGCTGAGTGTGGCAAGAAGGAAGTGTGGTCTTAGTGAACACAGTGGTGGATTTTGAGGGCCCCAGGCTGGCAGTGACCTGGAATTCCTGCAGCAGGACAGCTGAGTGGTGCATTTTAATGGCCACCACATTGGGCTTATTGAACACTTTCCTTTCTAGTGGTATTTATTACTTTGCCCATTATCTATATAAGTTACATATATAACATCAGCAGAAAATCTTTAGAAGGTGAGTATTATATTTAAAATAATTATGTATAAGGAATTAAAATGATTTCATATGGTAATTTTGAGAATAATTGTTTTCTTCTAGTGATTTTTATTCTAAAATGGAGAATTTTAACTTATGATTTCCAAGAAAGCCAAAAAATTCGAACAAAATTCCTTTCAACTCAAATATGTGTTTATCCATTATCTTTTTTAAAAAACTAAAATACTGAGATTTTATCACTTCTGAATACTCTTTAAAGGTTCTTGAAGTAATACCTTTTGTAAGGGTCAATTATAATTGTTTTAAAAATATCAATTATGTGAAAAATGAGTGATTACAAAAGATCTAAAAGCTGATAAAACTTACTATCAGCAGGATAAGAACCACTTCACTTGTCAACAAATTCATGTTTGCTGAAAAAAAAAACCAATGACATTGATATTGAATATTTTTTTAAGGAGATTTCTTATTTTATCATTTTTACTCTTCTCTATTTCCTGTAACAAACTTGTACTTCTTTATAATCAGAGAGACAAATGTATATATCTAACTCTTTTATATATCAAACTATATATCTAACCCTTCCCTAATTTCTCCACATCTTTACAAAAACACCCACAACTGGATTTAATAGCCTAATAAGAAGTTAATAAGGGCAGAGTCAAGGAAAGATTGTTTCCTAGCCTGACATTGAGTACTGTTAGTTCTATTTCTTTTTCTTTTTCCTTTTTTTTTGAGGAAGATTAGCCCTGAGCTAACTACTGCCAATCCTCCTCTTTTTGCTGAGGAAGACTGGCCCTGAACTAACATCCATGCCCATCTTCCTCCACTTTATACGTGGGACGCCTACCACAGCATGGCTTTTGCCACGTGGTGTCATGTCCGCACCTGGGATCCGCACCGGGGAACCCCGGGCCGCCGAGGAGGGGAACGTGCGAACTTAACTGCTGCGCCACTGGGCCGGCCCCATGTTAGTTACGTTTCATAATGGAAAAATTTCAAATCAGCTGCTACCATTCCAGAACTCTCTAAAAGGCAATGAGATAAAGGAATATCCAGAAAAATACAAATGTTGTTGGTAGTGATGACTCTAACACACGTCAACATTAACTTTGAATCAGAAAATATCTTGTGTTTTAGATGAATGTCTTATTTAATCCTCATAATACTTCTTTTTTATTCCCAATTTACAGATGAAGAAACTGAGGGTGGAAGAGGTTAGTTAACTGCCTACTGTCCCTCCAACATGGTGGTGCTATAAGTAGAACTTGTGATTTTCAAATGCCAAAGGATTTACTTACCTGCTACATTATCTTGCATTTCTAGTTAAGCTCCTGCTCAGTTGGGCTGGCACTGTGTGAGCTATGAGGCCTCTTTCTGCTTCCATAGATAAAGGCCGAATATGAAAAATAGTCATATATGAAAACACCTTTGTGAATTTTGTCATATCCTCAAAATATTTGTACTTTTATTCACTTAATATTTTTAAATTGACTCATTTTTTTAAAACTTAGCTTAGAAGTAATATCCATGAGATGGATGTGTAGTTATATTTTCCAATTCATAATAAATAAAATAGACATATTAAAGGTTATCTTCTCCTAAAATTGAATCCTGTGCCAACAATGGTCCAGATACCAGTGCTGGAGGAACGCCAGACTAAGACAGACTAAAAACTGGCTGAATGGCTTCTCTCCAACTTATTTCGCTGGTCTCGGCCTGTTGGATTTTACCACTACAATGTTTATTTGGTGTGTGTGTGTGCATGTGCTTGCACAAGTGTGTATGTACTCTAGGGGGTGGGGAATAGCATGATTGGGTAAGGTGGGGAAAGGGAAAAGGCCAAGAGACCATGTCCCCAGAAAAAATAGATGCATCCAGCTGGTTAGTCCCTATGGACTCCCCTGTAGACTTCACCATGGACATGCCAAGGTGGAATCAACCAAAGCTAGTCACTGGGGCACAAAGATACCTGGAGAGTAGGTGCCTGTGATACAGAGAGCTAGTTGTGTGGTATGGTCAGTACCTTTCCCACAGAGACCCTCACTGATCACTCTTTTGGTCCAATCCTATGCCGCTAAGGGGGTCCCTTAGCTAAAGGACTGGCTTGAGAGCTTTGCCCTCAGTGTGCAATGAGTTGAAAGATGCCTTGAATATGACCAGTAAATACTGGCTAAAAAATATTATAATAAAAGACTTCTGAGCCTAAAACCTTTTTTCTAAAGATATTCAAGATGCAACCAGGCCCAGACTCACATATATTTATCACTGTCCTATGAGCAAAACTAAAAGAAAGATTTTAATAAACGATTAACAACATCAAACAAATTTAAAAAAAAAAATAACTTTATTAGGGAACTTTCCAAACATACACAATAATAGAGAGCATAAGAGAATAAACCTCCATATATCCATCCCCCAACTTCAAAAATTATCAATCATTTTTTCTTCTATTCCTCCTTCCATTTTTTCCCTGCAGGATTATAAAATTCTTATGTATGCACCCCTGATGACATTTTTGTTTTACACATAACTGTCGTGCTATTATAATATCTAACAAAATTAACATAATTCATTTATAGTACTTAGTCCATAATCGGATTTTCCTGACTGTCTCAAAGGTTCTTTTCACAGGTGGTTTGGTCAAAACAGGACACAGAGGCCACACATTGCATTTCATGATTATGATCCTTAAATCTCTTTTACTCTTTTACAATCGGCCCGGTTTCTTCATGCCATTGATGTGGTAGAGAAACCAGGTCATTTTTCTAATTGAATGTTCGACCTTCTGGATTTGACTGATTGCTTCCTTGAGGTGGTTTTAAAACCTGATCCTCTGTCCCCTGTATTTCCTGTTAGGTTTAGAGGCTTGATTAGATCCAGATTCAATTTCTTAGGCAAGAAGACCTCATAGTGCTTCAGGGTACTTCTGATTTTGTCATATCATGATGTACAGAATCTGGCTGTCAGACTTTTCGGTTTCAGTTTTTTCCTTTTCTTTCTTATCTTAGTTGCTCTGTCTAAGCAACTAATTTTGGTGAGATTCTAAATTATGCTACATTTATTATTTTGCCCAAACAAATTAAAAAAAAGTTGAGATTTACATAGACAAAATAACTAGGCGCAGAATACCAGTGGTTGTGAGTCTTAGGACAATTTGTGTTTGAGGAAAACTTCTTCTGCTTCATACACAAAGGTATTGGCTTAATAGGGTAAAAATGTATAAGATGTGAACACTTAGGGATGACTGAATGTAAAATTATAAAAAGCACATCAGTAATTACTATATTTAGAAGCCACACTGTTAAAAGCCAGGATGATAATAGCTGAAATTTAATGAGTCATTTGCTAATTATTTAGCTTATAGATTTCCAAGGCCATTTGCTTCTAGTCCTTTTCCTCTTCCTTAGGGAATTTCTGGTGGTATTTTACCGCTTTTTAACACCTCCAGAAACTACTGTATGCTGATAACTGACCATAAACTGTACAGGTGGAGAGATACATAAGAGACTATGGCTCAATATCCACGCTGTGTTACTGATGGAGATAAACCATGAGCAGTTTGCACCACAGTTGCAGATTTTCAGGGCAGAAGGCAGTTAGAATTCTGCTGACTACCTAGCATGCTATCTATTGCTTGTAAAGAAATAGAAACATAAGTCATGAAGGTCAATGTGCCCACTGAAGGAGACAGGGCACCTGCTCCTCAGGTGCTAGATGTGTTCTGCTGGGGGTCCAGCCAAGGATTGGCAGCCATGACTGCACCTGGGGAGCTTTTAAACTCTGATGCCCAGACTCTACCCCAGAACAGAATCTGGGTCTCTGAGGGTGGGTCCCAGGCATTGGTATTATAAAAAAGCTCTTCAGGTCATTCTAACTTGCAGTCAGGGCTGAAAACCTCCAATCTAGCCAGCACATAAGAGGTATCATTTATAGGTGTTACTCTCTGCAAAGGGCTGTGCTGGAAATCTCTTGCACAAAAGGAAATTGATGCTTGAGAGACGTTATTCGCTCAATGTCTTGCTCCAAAGCAAAGTTTCACAGTCTGACTCCAGAACTAGGGGCTTTTGAACATTTTTGAACATGACCCAAAGCAAGCCATGAAATTTACATCATAACTTAGAACACACAAGATAACGAAACACAAGTTTAACAAATAATACTTAAACTTATTAAGTATGATGCTCTCTGGTATTTTTTTTTATTTAATTAAAAAATTACTGGTCAAAACCCACTAAAATGATTTCAGGATTTGCAGTTTGAAGCGCCTGCCTAATCCATGACTCTACAGATTTCCTTTCTGTTCCAAACACATGGCAATGTCTTCTGATTTTGTTTGTTTTGCCCATGGATATCTTCTCATTTTGTTTTCTCACCTGGGAAGCCTGTTCTTTTTTCTCTCTGCATTTTTTTAAAGGCCATCAAATTGATTCCTGGCTAAAAAGCATTTCCTTGACTAATCCCATGCATAGCGTCTCTTACTTCAATGCCTATAGTTAACACACAGAGCTCATCACACATTTTTTTTTTACACTAAACGATATGATATATTGTGATGCTCTGTATAATTGTCGTATATCTTAGATGGTTATGTCTTCTTGACTAAATTTAACCTCTTTGAGGACAGTGACCATGTGGTATTCTTCTGCTTCCCTACTTTTTGAAATGTCTAGCACAGAGCTGGGTACATAACAGATACTAAAAACAGCTGTGTGACCTTAGACAAGTCAATCCCTGAGCTTTCATGTCTTCATCCCTGAAACGAAGGGAGCTGTTTTGGGTTAACTTTAAAGTCTCTTGCAGGTTTTTAAGTTTATTTTTAAAAATCATATCTACAAACTAATTCTACAAAATACAGAAATGAAGGAAGAAAATATGAAACGTTTTTATGAGCCACTGCAAGACAAGTTTTTGTGTGGGAAGAAAAAAGGCTGAAAGGGCATTTTCGGTTGGCAAAATATAAACTCCTCTGAGCTATCTCTGAAAAGAGAAAGAGGAACTTATTAGAGTTTGAAAATGAAGTTGGGCCCGGTGTCACTTGGATACTGAAACGTAATTGTTCATAGGCCGCATTTCTTTTTCAAGTTGAATGAATATATATGTAATGCGAAATTTCCATGGACTCTTATCAAGTTGAATTGATTACATGATGACATAAGGCTTAACAACGAATGTGGGATGGCCGGCATGTAGAGGCAGAGGTATCATGATCTAGGAAGAACATTATTGACTATAATTACGTTTTAGGTATTGTTTGTTTGCAAGTGGTTTGTTCAACATCACTGAAGACCTTCCCAGTGGCTTCTGAGGCCAAAGGATGTGGCTGGCTGGTTCAGTTACTTGCAACTCCATGACCATCAGCATTTTTCTGGTCCTGAGGCTACTGGCAGAGGAGCCAGAAAGGAGTAAGTCCCTTGGGTGATGTATATGTGTGTGTACTTATGTGTAGGTGTGTGTGTGAGTGGGGGGGGGGGGGGCGTGTGTTGGGAAATGGGGGGCTGTGAGGAAAGGGTCATCTATGGTCCTTCCCTTCTCCATATTCCTTTCCTCTTTGTTAACACTAATTTTCCTTTGGGGAACCTCCTCTCTCCTGCTCAGTCCCTGTGGTTTGGGTGTGTATTGGGGATGAGGGAACAGGCACTAAGGTATCTCCCGTGACCTTTTTCAGACTCAGGCAAATGACCCCAACTTCGCAGTGCCTCTTCTAATCCATGGTTACCATGGTTAGTTCAGAGTTGGGCACAGGATCCAAATGAGTCTGATGAGATTCATTTCTTGGCCTGTTCTCTTGCTAATGGGATCCACTGCTAAGGAGGTTGGAGGAGGAGGTAAGCCTGGGGTTGTAGATCTAGGCCCTGATTAGAGAAAATAACACCAGTGGAATGAAAGCACAGCCACCATATGGAGAGAAACTGAGTCCTAACACTCTATGAGCATCTGAAGAAAAAAAGGATTTAAAAATCTCATGGTTTTTTGCCAGCTCTGCTCTTGGGATTTATAAGCATATGAGCTAATACATTTCAACCTCCTCCACTGTAGGTTTTCTTAAGTCAGTTCGAGTTGGGTACCTATTACATGCAACTATCCTGACATTACACAGGAGTTTATCATAAAACCAGGATATCCTCACTCTGCTCATGGCTAACCTCCTCTCTCATCTTAACGTTTGGTCCAGGCTGAACCCTGTCTCCCACTTTTATAGAGCCCAAGGCTTATTTCCTCTCCATTTGGTAACAGAAATTGCTCTGATCTTTTGCCTGTTGTCTCCCTGCCCTCTTCCTCCACAAGTCAACGTGTGCTTGTTTCCCAGCTGAAGGTGGCAGGAGAGGAAGAACTGAGGTCCAGTTTCAGGCTACTGATGCAAGTGCCTTTGTGTGAATTAGAAAGTACCATTCCCTCTGAGCCCCCCTGGGGGTTCTTTAGAGCCTAGGCTGAATCTTAACCCTCAATTGCCTGCCCACCTCCACTTCAGCCAGAGGATACTGAGCAGGGTACAAATGACACAACACTATGCTGAGGCCCCATAGTACTAAGCATGAGAGCCATGGGGTAGAAAAAGAAACCCTTTGCTGCCCACACCCACTGTTAACTGTGGTCTATTTTTAGAGTGTTGACAGGGGCTGATGCTGTGTGTCTCCGGAGCATCCCCACACGGGGCATACCCCACTGTGGTCTCAGCAGTGATCACAAATGTTGATGATAGCTGGAAAAACAATCACTTGTTTCTTTGAAGCAGGATTTCCCAGCATCATTTAGATTTTAAGGCGGTGTCTTTTCTGGAGGGCCTTCCTGAGTTCAGTTTGGCAATCATTACAGCCAGTCTTTGTTGATGAAGGTCAATGGTTCAAGAAATCCAGTTGATGCCCACCTGGCAATTGGCAACTGGAGGAGAACAGAACACAGGGTAAAGCAGAGCATTTGGCAAGTCAGCAAGTGACAAGTCACAGCAGTGAGATCTTCAGGGGTCAGTCTAGGGACCCCAGCCGGTCTTTAATTATTTTAGTCTCCTGCGCTCCTGGGGGAGATTCTGATCACTGTGTTGGAGATAGAGAAAGAGCGAGCAAGAAACGCGAGGAAACGCGATTCCACGGGCAGTCGCCAGCGGCGCGCACCGGCTTTGGGGGCGCCGGGAAGAGGAGACCCTAAAAGCGACTAGAGCGGTTAGGAGAAGTGGCTAAATTCCAGGGATCGTCGTGGGGGACAAGCCAATGGCGAGGGCGGCCCCCCGTGCCGGGTCCCAGCACTTGCCCCACATTTGCTCAGGCAGAGGGGCGACCAGACCTGGCGGGGAGCAGAGAGGCGCAGCCGGGAAAGGGAAGAGCAGCAGCCCGGGGGCACCCCGGACGGTGGCCTCTGAATCTTGCGGTCTTTGCTTGCCCCTTCCCTCTTTACTTGCCTCCTCCCCCTTTCCTTCCTCCCCGCCCCCCTCCCGTCCTAAAGCGCGGCGGGCGCCTTTAAGAGGGAGCTTTGGTTACCCTGGGGGCGGGAACCCCTCGGCAGATTGGGAGGCGGCGGCGCTCGGCCGCGATGCTCCTTACTTTCGGCTCCAGCTCCAGCCGCCGCCGCCTCCTGGATCGCCACCGCCACCTCCTCCTCCTCCTCCTCCTCTGCCTCGTAGCGTTCTTTTCTGCGGCGGAGGAGAGAAGTGCTATGTCAGGAAAGTTCCGGGAGGGACTGGATGGGGCCATGCTCCCTGGGCTCCTGTGCAGGCGCCCGCGCGCAGCTCTTTGTATGAGGTGAGACTTGGGGTCCTGGGCCCCCGGGACAGGTAGCAGCCTGCAGGGAGCGCTTTGATGCGCCGCGTCGAGATCGGTATGCAGCTGGGGGGAGTGTATGGCAGAGAAGGAGGCGAAGTTGTGCCGGAGAAGCTCGGGTTTTCGGGAAGATTTTTGCAGCTGGACTGGAGTGATTTCAGCAGCCAGCGCCACACCGTGGGGCCCGGCCGGGACTCGGTTTCCCCGGGGGCCGCCTCGCCGCGCCGCCCGCCGCCGCCGCCGCCCCCATCCCTGCCTGCTGGAGCACTTAGGCCTTCTAGGAAACCGGGCGGCTGCAGGTTGGCACCCAGTGCCGGCTCTTTCACTGCCGGGCTCTCTCCTGGAGAAGCTAAGTGCTGGGAGTGAGAGGAGGGGGATGGAATCCTCTTGAACTTTTACAGTGTGGTCTCGTCACTCTTTAGGGCTGAAATTCACCCCGTTTGCCCCGGTGGGAAGGCTCCTTGAGGGCTCCAGCAGTTCGAGAGGTGGCCTCTTCCCTGTGGGCGCTGTGTGTCTGGCGGTCAGCCTGGGTCGGTTGTCAGCATCACCCTGATTTTAATCCTTCCTCCCTCGCCGCTTTTGGAAAACATTTTTTTTTTTTTAAGAAAAAAAAAAAAACATCTTGGAGGCATAGGATGCTGAAAAAAAAAAAAACCTCTCAACAATATACCTTTATTAAATTTATCCCCCGGGACTGACCCAAATTTTCAAAATGATCGTTTAGTCCCTGATGAAATATTTAGATTTGGTCTGGAAACTTAGGAAATACAGGTACCGTCATAGTCGGATGCAGTTTTTTCAGTGAGGTAATATGAGGCTTTAACCTATTTTTTAAAAATAAGATTTTTTCTTTGTTTATTGGTGAATTTGGTTTTCATTGTCTCTTAGATTAAGAAGGCTACAACTAATTGTAGGAGAGTGTTTCTAAGAATCATAAATAAAACCTGATGTTTCTTGCATAATCCCACATTGCCTCAGATGGTTTCACCTATGGATAAGGTATGTAATACGTGTAATTATCTGATGAAACCTAATATATAAGTACATTTATTACACAAATGGGTGTCCTGTGCCCATTTTCTCCCACTCCCAGGTCTTACCACACCTATTTCTGTTTCTGTCTTCTCCAATCACATTGTGTACGGAACATCTGATTTCAGCTACAAATAAAGCTGCTGATGGAAAGTCCCTATATTTTGTGACATGTTGCATAGTCGTAATTTTAGTGACATAATTGTTTATATAGCCCAGGTTATTTCAAAAAATAAAAACAGAATGTGGGAGCTTGTTTAAAGAGTATCATGAAATATTTAAATTCAGAGGTATATGTTTTACATATAATTTTGTGTGTGAAAAATATACTACCAAAATAGACAGTCTTGTAGGAAACGTCTTATTTGCAGTGGGGAAATTTTGAAAGAAAATCCTTCCAGAATAACCATTAATATTATAACATTTCGTTGGGAATAGAGATATTCATCTCTGAGCACAATTTTGTCACTCTTCTGTCAAATATACCAGAACTGAAACTTTCAAAAAAGAATTCACCATATCGAGCATTTTCTGAAAATTTGCAGCAAACTGAACATTCTTGAGAAAAAATTTGCTTAGAAAAAGTCACATACTTAAAACCCTAACTGCAGTTACCATTCTTCCTTAAGTTTGCCGGGCTCCAGGCGAGACAGTACTGCATTCAGTAAAAATTTGGGATTCTAAGGTGGATGTGACTTAGTTGTTAGGATTGTATTGATTAATATGAGTATCATGAGATTTTCTATATAGTTTATTTGATTTGAGATGATTGTTTTGTGAATGATTCTTTTTGAAACTAAATATATATGTCACATAAATATATCACAAATATATATCTCACAAAATCCATATCTGTCTATATCTATCTATGGATTGATATGGGATAGATGTAGATAGCTATGGATATATATATCTCCATATATATATATTTTTTTATATATGTATTTTCCTGGCAAAGCAAACTTCATTGTGGCCCTGAGGTTGGGGCTCTTGCTTCCAGGCCTGCTGGAGAGTTGGGGTGAGGGGCTGTCGTGTTGCCCCCATCACCTCCATCGCATTCAGACTCTGATGGAAGGGATGGGGAGGTGGGGTGTCCTTGGTCTGCAGCACACCTGAGGAAGGCCTACTCTGCATGCTGCTCTCGCAGGCCCTCCCTTGGTCATTATATATATATCCATATAGCCGTGGAGATGCATATTTATATATGTATAACATGGAAAACTGTTCAGGGACTTGATAATACACTTGCACTGAGAACAGCAGGTCTAAAAGATCAGAAGCTAAAAACAGCCTGTTAGGACTTCTCATTTCTTCAGCATTTTCGTCAATATCGGTTGCTATTAAAAAATACTATGTTTTCCAACATGTTCTTGTTCTCACACAAGGCTTGGACCAGGGAGCCATATGTCAACGATCCTAACCACATATTTGTTAAAATGGACTGAGTTATCCCACCAATGGATGATTGAAGCAGACATTTCTTAAGCTTCAGTTATTTATCTTCAGTAGAGGAATCCTTAGGTAACATTTAGCTTGTCAATGTAGTGTTTTCTTCTTTTAACTCTTCAAAAATGACCTTCAGGGCATGCCCCCATAGGTCTGGGACTTAAGAGAATAGACTTCAAAGGCATGGGAGGCAAACCCTGGGGAAGTTTTGATACTCCAGTGTGGGAAATGATTTGAGAGAGGTCTCCATTAATGCTTGGGAAAATAATACCTATAATACAGTGCTTCAGTCCACAGCTGAAGCTGCTACGTTTCAGCATATGTACGAAAGTTAGAAATGAAATGAAATGATTTTTTAGACTTTTTGCTTTAATTTGCCAGGCATTTACCAGAAATGTGTTTATATTTGCTACAAATGCCTTTTAATGTGTTGCATGTAATAATCCCCCCTTCCTCCTTTTTTTTGCAAGCGTGACCTCTGTAATTAGGGTGAGTTCATAGTGTTTACTTGAAATAGATAGTGATGTGTTTCACAGAGTTTATGTTGTGTCACTTCGGCTTTTAAAAAATACGTTTGAAATGTTTGAATCTCTGAGATCACTGCCTTTCAGAACTAATGGGATCTTGGTCAATTATAGTTTCAGTTTCCTGGGAATTTTCTGTTTAAGGTCAGATGTGGCCCTAATTTGAACTGGATGATCCACAAAGTAGGTACTTTTGTAACCACAAAAGATGGAGAACATTCCAAATAATTTGCACTGTGGGCAGCCCAACATGCTTTAGTGTTTAGTTGGCTTGAGGCCGTATGCCGTCCTTGTAAAAGATGATTTCTGAAGCTGACGGCAAGCTGTTTGACACATAGAATAAAATGCCTTTTAGCTTCTATGCCAGTAAATATGGACAGGCTTGGTAAAAGTAATTTGTTCCCATTTCTGTCTGTATGACAAAAGATTCAGAAAACTCAGGCATGATACTCTAGTTTAATACGCTAGAAAGTTCCTTCATGTTCATTAAAAATGTAATGCAGAGTTGAGAGGGTTGAATTTTAATATAGCTTTCAGGTCTTGGGCAAAAGAGTGTACACTTAGAGTTAGGAGGGTAATCTAGTGGTCGCCTATTGAAGTTAATAATAACACTTGTTGTCGGTATTTCCTTTGGGTGATAATACAAAAGAAATTATATCCTCCCAGGCCCAATTTAGATTAAAAAACATCCCCAGCCAGATACTGTACCAATCAACTGGCATATATGTTAATCGATTCTTAGATAATTTTTAGTTGAAACTGTTAGGTGTCATTGTAGTCGTAAACTTTACATACATTTTGAGGTTTTGGTCCAAAGTTTCTTTTCTCTTAATTGACTTAGCCCAATCTATATTGTTAAAACATTTCAAAAATATTTAAGGCAAATTTTTTAATGTGGAAACTTCTAAGGATCTGCCTTGGGGAGATGGTGCAGAGGGGAATGATTCTTTATTCTAGCTGTTACCTTCCAAAGGGGGGCGCCCTCACCTCTTCCTATTCTTTTTAAACAAAAATAAATAGTTAGGTAATTTTAGAGACAGAACATTTTAAGGTATTTAAAGGTGCTTGAAGTTTGCATCCGAATAAGAATTTCAACTGCAAGTTACCCAAGAGTCAGTTAACGTCTTTGCCAGGCGTTGGTACAGCATCTGGCTAGGGGGGGCTGCTGCAGGTTTTTCGATCTGAATTCATCCCGGGAGGATATAGGTTCAAAGGGATTGGAGTAGAAAGGGGCTACTCCAGGAATAGCATCCATTGCCTTCCAGAGCGGAAAATGTTTGCCTAAGTGTGTACTTGCAACAAAATCCATTCTTTTCATCATTTTAGCTTACGTTTTCCATTTCCTGCAGGCTGTATGTGAAGTAGGCCATCTTGCTGCTCCATTTTGATTAACCTTGCACAAACTGTGATGCCTTCTAAAGCACTAGCAGAAAGTGTGTTCTTTGTCTTTCGGCTTGTTCCCACTCAGCTGCGTCAAACGATTCTCCTTCTTTTGAATTACGATCTTTCTCGATTTATGATGGGGTTACATCCTAATAAACCCTTTGTAAGTTAAGAATATCATAAGTCGAAAATGTGTTTAATACACCTGACCTACTGAGCATCATAGCATAGCCTTGCCTACCTTAAACGTGCTCAGAACACTTACATCAGCCTGCAGTTGGATAAAATCATCTAATACAAAGCCTATTTTATAATAAAGTGTTGAATGTCTCATGTAATTTATTGAATCCTCTACTGAAAATGAAAAACAGGATGGATGTGTGGTAACAGAATGGTGTAAGCGTATCTGTTGTTCACCCTCGTGATTGCAAGGCTGACTGGGAGCTGTGGCTCGCTGCTGCTGCCCAGCATCATGGGAGAATATCATACCGCATGTCCCTAGCCTCGGAACAGATCAGAATTCAAAATTTGAAGTACGGTTTTCACTGAATGCTTATTCCCTCCGCACTATCGTAGAGTCAGAAAGTCGTTAAGTTGAACCGTCTTAAGTTGGGGACTATCTGTGGTGGCTTCATTAATGATATATTAGGAGTTTTGAATTTACACTTCCCCCATTTTCCGTAATAGGACTTGGATAAATTTGCTTCTGCTGAAAGGGGCAGTGATATTGGGAACTTCTATTTTTGTGTCTATATTTCATGTATAGTTGCTATTGTAAGGTTTCAAATCTTTATTATTTGTGTGCTATAATGGATATTTTTTATTATTATGGAAGTGACACATCTTCATTATAGAAAATTTAGAAAATCCAGACAAGCCAAAAAACCAAAAAGACCAAAACCAAAACCAAAAAACAAAGAAAAAGGAAAAGAGGGGGCTGGCCCATGGTGTAGTGGTTAAGTTCAGTGTGCTTTGCTTTGGCGGCCTGGATTTGTGGGTTTGGGTCCGGGGTGTGGACCTACACCACTTGTCCACCATGCTTTGGTGGTGACCCACATATAAAATAGAGGAAGAGTGGCAATAGTTGTTAGCTCAGGGCAAAATCTTCCTAAGCAAAAAAAAAAAAAAAAAAAAAGAAGGAAAAGAAAAGGAGAATTACTCTCAGAGATAACTATTGGTAACATTTTGGTGTATATTTTTATATACATATGGTAAAGTACCTATAGTACATAAAGTAAATATATATTTCTTTTTAATTTTCATACAAAGATGAACCACACTGCACATCATGGTATGATCTTCTGTAACATTTTGAATACTGATAGTATTTTATTCTATGGATATATCATAATTTATTGGGGATATGCTGTAATATCAGATAGGTTTCCCTTTTTTTTTTTTTTTTTGCTACCATGTAGCAGTAAATATCTTATAGCTTAGTTTTTGTGCACATCTAAGGTTATTCCCTTTGGGTGGAGCCCTAGAAGTAGAATTTTGGGGTAGGGATAAAGGGCACTGATGTTTTTCATTGAACTCAAGGCACTTTATTATTCCCCATATCAAATCTATAGACTTCATCATAGTTTTTCTTGATTACCTTCTGCAGTTTTGTTTGGTCAGTGTAATATGAAAAACTCAAGTCAGACAGGATTTGAACCTGGACCCGACTGGGGGCTTTATCCCAGTGAAATAACCCTAGATATTTGAAAAGACTCAGCTGTAAGATCCACTCAGCTGTAAGATCCGTTCTCAACACCAAACTGTTAAGTCGCGCTCAGTCACAGCTGTAAGTGCTCTTTCCACCTAAACAGATTCAGCCGCTGATAGCGCGCCCTGAGAATGTTCTCCCTTTTTCGCTTTGTTTCCTTACTGTGTTACCACCTGACCTCCTGCCCACGTGTACTGATGCGCACGTAATTGCTGTATGGTAGAGGGCAGAGAGAGTGTTTCTTGTGTAGTCATTTCTAAGATTAAAAATGTTCTGTTTTCTGCCCTTTGCTGCCGACTCCGGGAATCTGAACGTCCCACGTGTGTATATGTTTCTATATATCTGTATATTATCTATGTCTTTCTCCCTTTCTGTCAATAATACAAAACTTCATCTTAGCCAGAAATTGCCTTTGGAAACCAGAGAAGTATCACAGGCTATCACAAAAACGTGGTCACTTCCAGGAACAAAACTAGGATATAAAATGGACAAAAACTAGGAAAAGGACGTGTGTGAAAACTTAAGGATTCTTGGGTAAACGGAGAGAGAAATTCTCCCTTCATTTTTATGAATAAAGTTGTCTTTAGCCATCAAACATGACCATAATGAATGCAGAGTCACATTTGTATTTTCATGTACAATTTTTCAGTTTTAGAATTTGGCGCTGGCTGTAAAAGGAAAGAGAAAGTAAACACACGCACCCAAACATATTTTCTGGGCCAGTTATTCTTCAGACGTGGTCTTCTCTTCTGTGAAGCCATCTCTTCTCCTCTGTTCTCTAAGTCAGACTGAGGCTCGCTGTTCCCTTAATACCTGCTGCTTACCTCTGTTTTGGCACTTCAGAGTGAAGTTTTGTTTAGATGAGTATCGTTTCCTTCTTTAATATCTTAAAGAAGAGGAACCGTATCCTTGTATTTTGACATGGAATGTGACAGTCATGTCAAGACAGAACGTGAGATTTTCTCATGAGATCCTGTGGATAGTCACTGTTTACATGGGAATATTCAGAATATGTTTTTGAAACTGATTTTACTACATAATTCTCTTAGAGTATTTATTGTGAAGTACGTTGTACATATAAAAGTGCATAAAACATATTTCTAAGTTAAAAAAATTGAATACCTGTGGATATACTATCAAGGCTAAGAAGTATAGCATATGTAGAATCCCTCTGTTTATTCATTCCCCACTTAAAGGAAACCCTTGTCTTATCCCTAAAGCAGCATATTCTATTTTTTTTTGAGGACGATTAGCCCTGAGCTAACATCCACTACCCGTTCTCCTCTTTTTGCTGAGGAAGGTAGGCCCTGCGCTAACATCTGTGTCCATCTTCCTCTATTTTATATGTGGGACGCCTACCACAGCATGGCTTGATAAGTAGTGCGTAGGTCCACACCCGGGATTCGAACTGGTGAACCCTGGGCTGCTGAAGTGGAGTGCATGAACTTTACTGCTGTGCCACTGGGCTGGCCCTGCGTATTCTTTTTTTTTTTTGAGGAAGATTAGCCCTGAGCTAACTACTGCCTATCCTCCTCTTTTTGCTGAGGAAGACTGGCCCTGAGCTAACATCCATGCCCATCTTCCGCTACTTTATGTGTGGGACGCCTACCACAGCGTGGCTTGCCGAATGGTGCCATGTCTGCACCCAGGATTTGAACAGGTGAACCCAGGGCCGCTGAAGCAGAACGTGTGCACTTAACTGCTCGCTACCGGGCTGGCCCCTGCATATTCTTTAATTTTGGTTATTTTTGGACTTTACATGAAGGGAATCTTATATTTCTTATCTATAATAGATATATATATTTTTAAGCTTGCTTCATTTGTTAGGATTTTGAGATTCATCAATGTTGATAGCTGTCATTTTTTTTTGTTTGTTTAGTGTTTTGTTTTATGAATTCTATAATTTATCCATTCTACTGTTAAGGGGCATTTGTCATTGTAACTAGGTTTTCAAAAGCATAAAGTATAAGCATAAAGTTTTCCATGATATCTTTTATCTGTTTAATCATTGCTGCATCTGTGGTATGTCCCATTTATTTTTACTCCTGATGCTGCTAATTTTTCTCTTTCTCTCCTTCAACCTTGAGCTGTATATTTTCTCTTAATCTTTTCAAAGAACCAACTTTTGGCTTTGCTGATCATTCTCTGTTATATGCTTGTTTTCTAACTCTTTCATTTTTGCTCTTTTACTTTTTCTTCCATGGTTTTGGGTTTATTCTGCCGTTATTCTAATTTCTTAGATTGAGTGCTTAGCTTATTCGTTGTGAATCTTACCTCATTAGAGTACAGTACATTTCCTTTGAATCACCATTTTAGCTGCTTATCAGAATTTTTTATGTAGTTTTTTAATCATACAGTTCTAAATATTTTCTGTGATTTCTTTGATCCATGAGTTCTTGAGAATGGTATTTTCTAATTTCTAAACATATTTTGTTTTTGATTTCTAACCTACGTGTGACATGATCAGAGCATGTGGTCTCTGTTATACGAGTTCTTTGGTGCTTTTTGAGGTTAGCTTCATGGACATGAGCTAGTATTCTCTTTTTAATGAATGTGCCATGTGTAGCTTGAAAATATTGTGTATTCTCCAGTTTCTGGGTGCAGTCTTCCATGTATATCCATAAGATGAAAATTGTAATTGTGTATTTAAATCTTCTTTATCTTTATGGTTTTTTCTACTTGATCATTCAGTTACTGAGAAATTGTAATAATGGATTTATCAATTTCATGTCAGTAATTTACCTTTTGCTTTACATATTTTGAGGTTTGTTATTAGGTGCCTTAACAATTAGATTTTTAAATATCCCTGTGGTAAATTAAACTTTTTATTGTATGTGATGGCCTTCTAAATCTCTAATAGTGCTGTTTAACTTAATGTCTTTTTTCTTTGATATTAATAAAACCATATAGGGTTCTCTATTGGTTGTGATCTGCTTGATATATCTTTCTCTACTCTTTGACTTTCAAGTTGGATTAAAGTTCTTATGTTTTTAGATGTGTCTTTTATGAACAGCATATAGCTGTATCTTTGCTTTTAACTGGAAACTTTAGTCTTTTAATATTTAGAATGAGGACTGATATATTCGGATTTCTTTAATATCATATTATGATGTATTTCCTATTCTGCTTTTTCTGTCTTTCTATTCTCCTTTGTTGCCTTCTTTTAGATAGATTGATTTTCCCCTTTTTCACTGTTCTTTTTCTTTTGGGGGTTAGGGGACTGGCTATAAGCTCAATATGTGTTCTTTTAGTGGATACCCAGACAGTTTGACTATGCACATTCATCTTAATCTACTCTAAAGTTATGATCAGTGTCTTTGCCTTCTGTGGTGGACTGAATTGTGTACCCTCAAAATTCATGTTGAAACCCCAACTGCAATGTGAACTGTACTTGGTGATAGGGTCTATAAGGAGGTAATTAAGGTTAAATGACCAATAAGGTTGGTGTCCTTGTAAGAAGAGGAAGAGACACCAGAGATCTCTCCCTTCTGCACACGTGCAGAGGAAAGGCCAAGTGAAGACACAGTGAGAAGGCAGCTGTCTGTAAGACAAGAAGAGAGGTCTCACCAGAAACCAACCCTGACAGCGCCTTGACCTTAGACTTTTAGCCTCTAAAATTGTAAGAAAATAAATTTCTGTTCTTTCGGCCACCAGTCTGGATATTTTCTTATGGTCACCTAGCCGACTAATACACTCTCCTTTAAAAGAATGCAAATTCCTAAGAATTTTTTAACTCTTATGATACCCACTTCCAACTTATGTGTTATTGCTGTTGAGTATTTTAGTTCTAGCCTGTTTTTTTCTCTCATAAGTTAGACATTACTTTTATTGTTGTGTACAGTGTCTTTTATATCTCACCATTCCTTCTTGGATATCAGATCTTCTGTCTGGGATCATTTTTTTTCTGCCTGACGTACATTCTTTTCCTTTATTGAGAGAGAGAGAAAAAAGAAAGACAGAGGGTATCTATGTGTGTGTGTGAGAGAGACAGAGACAGGGAGATTTTTGTTTGTGTGTCACAATCCTTTTCTTTCACTTCTTTCTTGAAAGAGAGATTCCCTGGGTATTAAATTCTATTTTGACAGTTGTTTTCTTCCAGTGCATCAAAAAATATCATTCCATTGTCTCTGAATTTTATTGTTGCCCTTGAGAATTAAGCAGTGAAACTAATTTCTTTTGCTTTGTTGGGGAATCTATTTTTCCCCTCTGGTTCCTTCTAGGGAACCTTTTAAAGCTATCCAGATAATCTCCTTCTTCTTAAAGATATTCTCTCGACCTCTCTCTCTCGGTTCTGAGTTAGCAATCTTATGTTTCTAGGTATGAATTTTTAAAAAATCCTGCTTGGCATTAGAGAGGGTGCATTTGAGACTAGCATCTTTCAGGAATTCTGAAAACTTCTATGTATTATCTTTTTGAATATTTTCTCTTCTCTACTAATTTTATGATCTCCTTCTGGAACCTCAATTGCGTGTTTGTTACACTTTCTATATTATCTTCCTTGTCTCCTATCTCTTTAATCTCTTATCGTTCATTGTTTTCTCTTGGTTGTGTTTGGGAAAAATTTCTTATGTTCCAACTTGCAGTTAACTAATTCACTTCAGTTATGTCTAGTATTTCACTTTGTTGATTTTTTTTTTTTTGGTGAGGAAGATTAACCTTGAACTAATATCTGTTACCAGTCTTCCTCATTTTTTGCTTGAGGAAGAATAGCCCTGAGCTAACGTCTGTGCTAGTCTTCCTCTACTTTATATGTGGGTCACTGCCACAGCATGGCTGATGAGTGGCATTGATCCGCGTCTGGGATCTGAACCTGGAACCCGGGCTGCCCAAGCAGAATGTGCCAAACTTGACCATAACAACATGGGGCCAGTCCCTGACTTTGTCTTTAATATTAGTTTATTGTATTTTTCATTTTCATTACTTAATTCTTTTTCATATCTGCTTGTCTCCTGCTAATAATTTCAACCATTTATTCTTTTATTTTATACTTTTTGTCTAGTAACTTATGTAACTGAAGTTGTGGTGGACTTGTTTTTGTGATTTTCCCCTGCTCTGAATCACTCATGCTGCTTTGGTCATTTTGAAGTACTGTGATTTTTCACTATGAGCGGCTCACTTTCCTCAGAACTTCATCTGTGGCAATTCTCTCAGGCTTGGGTTGAAGGTGAGTTCCTTCGGAGGGGAAATACATTTGATTCTGCTACTAGCTTGGATGCTCTATTGACCAGAGCACATTTGAAATCAGATTTCTGCTTGAGGTTTTTTTTTTTTTCAGTCTCAGGACTAGTCTGTGGTTACAAATCCTTTGGGGGAGATTATTTTCCCTCATCCCTGCAGCACCAAGGATCAAGACCTGCAGTTTTCTTTGCTGTCCCTTTCATCATGGAGGAGTTTATTTCTTGTTCATCTTTAACGTACCGAATGTAGCCCTTTGAAGTCCGGGTTGCTACTGGGATCTTCTGATAAATATTATAATTCTATAATCCCATCTCAAATGATTTAAATTTGACTATACTAAAGAAACTATTTTGTTTCTGAGATCATGGCCATGTACGAAGTAGGAGATCTTTGTTATTTGGGTTAATATGCAAACCTTAACTAACCATGCATGATGTTTGCTTTTGAAAAGACAAAGCAGACACTAATGTGTCAAGATGTGATGGCAGAATGCTTACTTTTCAGTTTTCCTTCGAACTCCAGTTTTATAATTGATCATTTTTCTCTGCTGATAAGTTTGAAATTTCTGTTAGGTTGTTGGGATCAGCACTTTCTTTTTGTAAGCCCTAAACTTCATCTTATTTATGGTCATTGAGTATTTAGTGTTGTGTTTTGTTTTTTTAGGAAGCTGGTACAGTCATTTCCTTTTAAACTGTTTGGTTACATCTTCAAGTTTGAAAGACACCGCCAGTCACATTTGGTTTTCTGTTACCTCCCATTTCTGGGCTTTGCCTTTAAAATGGTAGTAGGGAAAGTTAAAAAGCCACTGATAGTCTGTGTTGCCCTGATTTATACTCTCAAAAACAAGTTAAAGATGGCAAACTGCAGGCTTCTTCTGGGTAGTTCACTTTTGAAAAGGAGTAATTATTCTATGCTTATTTCAAATGGTTACATCTTTGTAAACATTTTAAGAAACACTTAGTGTTTCTCTTTTGTTATTATACTCACATTTTCCCCTTTAACCCTCATGATATAGACACGTGGGTGCAGCCTTGGTTGTGATGAACACTTAAAAGAGAAAGAGTTTAAGACCTCCCATTTACATCTCTCAGTTCTCAGTTACTGTGGATTAGCTATGAAAACTTAGATATGTGGTAAAATGAAGCCAAATATCAAACAAAAAAAGGACTACTGTAATTAACTTGATTACTTTTGGATAATTATTCCATTCATCAGGTGATGATTATTCCTGTCATAAAATTAAGCTTTTACTATTTTCCGTGCTCTTTTTATGAAATAATTTTTCTTTTTTCAGTCTGAGTTTTAAAGTCGATCTTTTTGTCCTGCTAATTTTCCTCATTGTGCATAAAAAGGCACCAGAATAGAAAAGATCTCTGAAGCTCACATAGTAGAATCTCATTCCAGTAAGGTCTTTGCTCATATCTAGATTCTAGGTTGGAATAAAGTTCCGGGAAAAGATCCTTCTGGTAATTATTTTTTTAGTGTATAGACAGCAAACACTCCTGTCAAAAGCCATGTTACATAAAGCATCCATTTAGTTTGTGGCCCTTGTAGAAAGGGCATTTTCTATGTATCTAATAAATATTTGATACTTGGCGTGATCATTTCACTGACTACTGTCCAAGCCAGAATCTGTGTTAAATTTTGCTTATTCTGCTCAATTACAGCATAATAAATATTCTGCATATGAGAAGAATTTTCACATTTTGTTCCATCCGTCATTAGGCAGACTCTACATTTGAGAGCCATTCTAGTGCAATGATTCTTGCCATTGTTGGATATATATGGAGCACACACATGCACACACTGCTTTCTGGTATCACTCTCTCATAGGCTGTATCTGCTAGGAGAAATCAACTGAGAAGTGGGCATGAATGAAGTATAATAAAACTGGAAAAACTCCACAGGAGCATAAGCAATGATGTTTATACAGCAGTATTTAGTGCTCTTCTTTCCCTTTGTTTGTGTAAGAGTAAATCCAAGAATTGCAATTCTGACTATTGTGTGTACAGTTGACACTGGGCCAGTGAATTCCCTATGGGTCCTTGGTTGTACCAGCCATATGTCAGTTGCATCAGCACTTTGTGAACTTGCAAAGCCTTTGCTGATGCTTTGATCTTTGAGCAGAGGACCAGAAGACTAGCAGCGGGCACCTGACTGAATGGCAGCATCATGGGGACACTATCAATGGAGAACCTAGTAATGAACACCCACCACAACCTCTCCCTGAATCCCTTCTCCCTTGTGATTTTGTGATGCATGATGAGAGGTTGTTTGGTGTTTCGAATACAGCCATTTTATCATCTTTATTTTTTTTAAAAGAAATTTCTGATGGTTCAAAATGAATATTACAGATTTTCTTTAAAAAATTTCTTGGCTAAGTCATGATTATTTTTTGCTGGGCGGGGGGAGCAGGGTTGTGTTGGGAGATGATCTGCAGTACTTTGAGTTTAGAATAGCAATTATGTAACCCTTTTTACTTAGTGATCCTTCCGCATTGTTGGATACACAGCAAACTTGATTGAAAATTAAAATTTAGAAAGCATAGAAATGGGGGGCTGGCCCCGTGGCCGAGCGGTTAAGTTCGCGCGCTCCGCTGCAGGTGGCCCAGTGTTTCGTTAGTTCGAATCCTGGGCGCGGACATGGCACTGCTCATCAGACCACACTGAGCAGCGTCCCACATGCCACAACTAGAAGAACCCACAACGAAGAATACACAACTATGTACCGGGGGGCTTTGGGGAGAAAAAGGAAAAAATAAAATCTTTAAAAAAAAAAAAAAAAAGAAATGGAAATAAGGTTGGGGTAGAGGAGATAATCACTTTTATACGTGATTTCTGCTTTATGGCAAGATTTAGTAGAGAGCCCTTCAGCTAGTGGGATTTCAAGAACCATTTTCTTGAATTTAAAATTATTTGCCAACAGTTTGGTTTCAGAAGACTTTTTTTCAGGACTGCATGCATTTTATAAAATTTTATTTATTCTTTCCATGAAAGATTCCTGCTTTTAGTCTTTATTTATTCATTTTATTTTACCTTTTACTCCCTGTGATCAACTTTCTCCTATGCCTTCCCCACCAAAAGATAAAACAGGGACAATATAAACCATACTTCAAAAGCAAAATACATTAGTCTTTAGCCTAGTACTTTTGGATTCATCTTAGTCGATAATATCATGTTATCATAGAGCATGAGATTTAGAGAATGTTGCTAGAAAGTATGGACACATATAATTGAAGAATTAGGCTTTCTCCTCTTGGAGCATCCTGAGGTTTTCTTCACAGCACATACAACATGGTTTAATCTAGTGGTTATTTTGTGTTTGTATGTTTGCTTGGCATGAGTCAGGGCTCTCAAGAGAAACAAAACCAATAGGAGGTATATATGATTTATTCTAAGGAGTTGGCTCATGTGATTATGGAGGCTGAGAAGTGCTACCATCTGCCATCTGCAAGCTGGAGACAGGGTAAGCTGATGGTGTAGTTCTGAGAACTGGAGGGCTAATTGTGTAAGTACCACTTGAGGGTAGAATATGGATGTCTAGCTCAGTCAGGCAGTTGGAGTGCAAATTCCCCCTTCCTCTGCCTTTTTGTTTTATTCAGGCCTTCAATGGACGGGATGATGCCCGCCCACATTGGAGAGGGCAGTCTGCTTTACTGAGTCTACCAGTTCAAATGCTAGTCTCATCCAGAAACATCATCACAGACACACCCAGAAGTAGTGTTTAATCCAGGTGCTCTGTGTCTCAGTCATGTTGACACGTAAAATTAACCATCACAATGAGTTTCCCCACTAGACTTGTGAGTTACATAAGATCAGGAGATACATCTGTTTTGTTCTTTCCTGTATGCCATGCTTAGTCAGAAGCTGGCTTCAAGCAGATGTTTAATAACTGTTTCTTAAAGGATGGAAGGAAATGAATTTAAAGAAGTGTATAAGTCAAGTTGAAAAATACATGTCAAAGCTTTATATGATAGACGTGGATAGCATGGTGGAAGACTGAGTATCAGGGCAAGATACCCAAGTGAAGGTAATTTCAGTTGGCACAGGATGACTCTTGACATTTCCTTTGTCTTTATATGGTGGCCACTTTGAATACTAAAACTAAAGTCTAACTTCTTGGATTTTGGAACTCTAAGTATTTTAAATATGACCTTTAGATTTTTCAGAATCTTCCCAAGTTAACCAGAATTATTTTGATCATGGCAGTGAATCAAGGTCAAACAGATTTGCCATTATTTCTGAGGATGAGTCAATGCTGCTCTTCAGCAATCCTATTTTGAAATGGCATACTAAGAGCAGAATGATCTTTAATTCTGTGCTGTTTCTCTTGTGTTATTTTTTAGCTTCCCACACATGAAAAAATTTAGTAATTCCATATTTTCCCTTATGTTCATTATTGGAATTTGCTATGGTAATGAATTGCATTTGCGTACTACGGACCAAGGGACCAAGCATTTTAGCTTTTTTTTTTTTAAGAGATATATATAGATATGGTTGACTACTGCATATGCAATCATGAGATTATTTGAGGTCTCTGGTGACATCATGAAGGTCTTCCACTCCCACGTTCTGTGAAATACTGTAGGAGGAGATATGCCTGGTTGATGTGGGTGAGGTGCGAGGCGGGGGTAGTAAGGTGGTGGGGTAGGAAATCTTATAGACGTGTCTGTCTTCTTCCAAGGGATGATGCTTGAACCATCTTAGGCAGTGACATTGTCCTGATGTGTAGGAAGAAAGAGGAGACCATGATGTAAGCGTGTGTCCCCACTTGGTTTTAGTAGACAGATAGCATTTGTGAATCTCCAACAACTAGCTTGGTACCTGGCATGTGGTTGGTACCCTAGACATTTTTGTTGAATTGGCTCATCTGGAGATCTCAGGGATAGTCACAGTCAGCAACAAAAAGTGTTCTTATGAAAAACAAGTAAGCTACACTACAGTTGCATCTGGAGATATTTAAACTGAGTACGGTTGGAGATTTTTTTAGGTCTAGGAAGAAATATGTAGACTTCCACCATGTTTGAAGCAATGAAAGAACAAGAGAAGCTACATCTCTTTTGTTCTGAAAAGAGATTATTGAAAGTCACTTTTCTGAAATAAGGGGGGCAGAAGCTGGAGTGGAGAAGGTCAGAGGGAGAGAAACAAGGTATCATGTCAAAATAGTAGTGCAGAATTTTGAAGTGAGAAAGAGGTTTAAATTCAGTTTGGGATGAAATATGGAAAAGAGTCATTTGCAAGGGTGAAAGAGTAGAATCCTAAATGTCACTGAAGTGCTGGTTCTGTGGAGGGCATGGTTTTCTTTTCTGGTCAAAGTAGAACGGCTAGCTCATGTACACTGAGCACCGGCTATGTGTCAGTACTTTATATTTGCTGTCTCACTTAATCCTTACAATGGCTTCATGAACTGAGGTGCGCTGTGAGCATTTCCATTTTTCTGACGTAGAACTTGAGGAACCGAGAGATTAAGTAACCTGCTCAGTGACACACAGTTTGTAAATGGCAACCAGGTGCTCTGACCACTGCTAACGGGGACACACTGGGCATCTGGAAGAACAGCATGGAAGTGCTCAGTAGAAAGCTTTATTGTAGCCCTGACTGACTTTTTATTCCCTCCAGAGGACGTGCCAAAATCATTTGTAGTAAGAGGCAATGGAGAAGAATGTACCAGCATTTTTAGAAGTGCCAGTATGATGGGGGAAACATTTAGCTTTGATTAGATAAACTTATTTTAAGGCCTTGGAAACTTTCACTCTGTTAACTTTGTGGCTATTAAAGAAAAATTAAATGTTTCATCCTCGTGTAGATAGGTATATGGGGTCAGATGGGTTATAGAGTTACTTAAGGGAACAGGTGTATAAAGTGGAGTGGCAAGCTGAGCTGTACTCCAAACTTCAGATGACTCTAAAGTTGGATTTAAAAAGAAAAACTCGAGGGGACTGGCTTGGTAGCACAGCGGTAAAGTCTGCATGTCCTGCTCTGGTGGCCTGGGGTTCACTGGTTCAGATCCCTGGTGCAGACCTGCGCACCGCTTGGCACGCCATGCTGTGGCAGGCAGCCCACATATAAAGTAGAGGAAGATGGGCATGGATGTTAGCTTAGGGCCAGTCTGCCTCAGCAAAAAGAGGAGGATTGGCGGCAGATGCTAGTTCAGGGCTAATCTTCCCCAAAAAATAAATAAATAAAAGAAAGAAAAAGAAAAACTAATGGAATAGCATGAAAGTAAACAAATATAAGCAAGTGTTTTTTTCCCCGTTTCTTTCTTTTCTTTAAAATTGCATTGATTCCCAGGGGATGTTTCTGGGAACCAGAAAGGTGATCCAGAGATTAGTATGAAAAGGGAGGCACTGTTTTTTTAGATTAGTAGGTAAATGATTGGAGGAAATATGGGGTACTTTAAAAATGAGTGACTAGATAAATTACCATATTTAAATTTTGTGCTTTTGAGGATGATAAAACTCTATTCTACTCATAAGTCTGTTGTGCCCTTTACTGGGGAGAGTACATTTCTTGCTTAATAACAGTAACACTTACCTAAAGGATAAGGCACATTTGAGTAATTCCTCCTGTCACCAGTTTCCAAATTTTTAAATATTGTGTTGTATGCTGCCCATGGACAGCGGTCATGATGAGAGAGGCAGGAGAATGTGTATTTTGCTTCCTTGATGTCTTTCTTAAGGAGTAGAGGTTGTTTTAAAGGAATATGTCTTATGATCATTGAAAAGAAACATTTATATATGTATTTATAATACCTGAAAATATTCTTCAAGAAGAATTTTTTCCTGTCTATAAGAGAATTACTCATTTTACAAGATTTGGAAAATACAGAAAAGTAAGAAAAAATATATCACCGATAATCCTACTGGTCGGAAACATCTGTTAATATTTTGATGGGTTCCTTTCCAACCCCTTTTAGAAACTTTAAAAAAAATATCAGGAGCGTACTGTATATGTAGTTTTGTAGTCTGTTTTCTTCACTTAACATGCTCGCATGATATTTTCTTGCGTCACTAAATACTCTTCAAAAACAGTTTTAGTGGCCATACAACATTCTATCATATAAATCATGTAAGTAACTCAATCTGTTTCTTTAATGCGAATCTTTAGGCTGGTTCCATTTTCTTACTATCATGTACATGAAATTTTTTACCGGCTTTATTGAGATACGTTTAACATCATAGAATTCAGCCATTTCGGGTGTGCGGTTCAGTGGTGTTTAGTAATTTTACCAAGTGGTGCCACCATCAGCATAATCAGTTTTAGAACATTTTCTTCCCCCCAATAAAATCCCTCATGCTGATTTATAGTTAATCCCCTCCCATCCTTGCCCCAGGCAGCTACTAATTTACTTTCTCTTTCTATACTGTTGCCTTTTCTGCACATTTCATATAAGTGGAATTATGTACTATGGGGTTTCTTGTGACTGATTTCTTTTGCATACCATAATATTTTTGAGGTTCATCCATAACATAGCATGTATCAGTACTTTATTCCTTTTTACTGCTGAACAGAATTGCATTGTAGGGGTGTCATACATTTTGTTTATCCAGTTGCCAGTTGATGGACATTTAGGTTGTTTCTAGCTTTGTGCTGTTAAGAATAATGCTGCTACGAACATTCATGTGCAGGTCTTTGTGTAGGCGTACATTTTCATTTCTCTTGGGTCGATACCTAGGAGTCGAATTGCTGAGTTGTATGGGAATTTTGTTGTCTATTTGAGAAACTTCCAAATTGTTTTCCAAAGTAGTTCCACCATTTTACATTCCCATCAGCAATATATGAGAGTTCCTATTTCTCCATATCCTCACTAACATTTATTATTGTCTGTCTTATTTATTATAGCCATTCTAGTGGGTGTGAAATATCTCTTTGTGGTTTTAATATGCATTTCCCTAACAATAGTAATGTTGAACATCTTTTTTTTTTTTTTTCTTGGTGAGGAAGATTGGCCCTGATCTAACATCTGTTGCCAATCTTCCTCTTTTTGCTTGAGGAAGATTGTCACTGAGCTAACATCTGTGCCAATCTTCCTGTTTTGTTTGTGGGATGCTGCCACTGCATGGCCTGATGAGCTATGAATAGGTCTGTGCCTGGGATCTGAACCTGCAAACCCCAGGCTGCCAAAGTAGAGCGCATGAACTTACCCACTACAACACTGGGCCAACCCCAATGTTGAACATCTTTTCATGTGCTTGTTAGGCATTCATATATGTTCTTTGTTGAAATGTCTATTCATATCTTTTGTCAATTTTTCAATTTGGTTTGAATATTAAGTTATGTAAGTGTGCTTTGTAAATTCTGAGTACGGGTCTTTTATTTTATAGGTGTTTTGCAAATACTTTCAGTCTTTTGCTTGGCTTTTCATTTTCTTAATTATGTCATCTGAAGTGCAAAAATTTTGAATTTTGATGAGGTCCAATTTGTCAACTTTTTCTTTTATGCACTATTCTTTTGGTGTCATACTTATGAATTCTATGCCTAACCCAAGGTTTGGACGATTTTACATATATTTTAATTACATGAATTTTTCAAGGATATTTAAAAATATTTCTTACGGATGAGTCCTTGTAATAGTTTTATTTTTAATAATGTTTTCTGAAGTATTAGGTACTTCAAGAAGATATACAAATCATAAGGGAAATTTGAAAAAATGAATACATATGTATAATTACTGCAGCAATCAAGAGAGAATGTTACCAGCATCCCAGGAACCCCCCAGAACCTCCCAGAAGCCGTTTCCAGTCATTACTCCCACTCTTTTCCAAAGGTAACCAATAATTACTAACACCATAGATTAATTTTGCCTGTTTTTGAATTTTACATAAATGGAATAGCATTGTATATACATTTTTGTGGTTGTGTCTTTTGCTCAATATTATATTTGTGAGATTCATCCATGTGGTATGTTGCAGTAGTTTGTTCTTTTTCATGGCTGTATAGTATTTCATTATACGAATATATTACATTTATTTATCAATTCTAGTATTGACATTTTTGTTGTTCAAATTTTGGCTATTTTTAATAGCATTGCTGGGAATATACTTGTCCTTGACTTTTGGTGTACAAATGTGAGCATTTCTGTTGAGTGTCTACTTAGGTGAGGCATTGCTGGGTTAAAGCAGGCACGACGACTGCACATTTACCATAAATGACAAACTGCTTTCCACAGACATCTACCAGTTTCCACTCCCAACAGCAGTATATGAAACTTCCATTTGCACCACATTCTGACCAGCACTCGCTGTTTTCCATCTTTTTTATTTTAGTCATTCTGTTGGATTTGTGTTTTCCTGTGGTTTTCATTTGCATTTCCCTGATGAGTAATGAGGGAGAGCACCTTTACCTTTTTTTTTGGTGTGTGTGTGGTTATTTGGATCTTCTGTTGTGAAGTTTTGTTCAATTCCTTTGCTCGTGTTTCAACTGGGTTTGTTTGTGTTTTCCTTATAAATTTATTGTCATCGAAAAGTCCATGTATCCGTTCCGGTGTGAGTCCTTTGTCAGTTATACAACTGCAAGTGTCTCCTTCTGTGGTTGGGCTTGCATTTGCATTCTCATAGTGATGCCCCTTTGGTCAACTTATCAGTCTTTCCTTTATAGCTAGTGCTTTTGATGTCTTATTTGTGTCTTAAAAATAAACTTTATTCGGACACAATGAAGATTAAGAAACTGAAACTTGAGCTAACTAATGAGAGGCAGGTGTTTGGTTGTTAGGAGGGCTCTTCAGTTTCCTGTCCACGCCTGTTCCAAGAGAGCAGACCCTCAGAAGATGTTGCCCCCACGCTCCTGTGAGCCCCGAACACCAGCTTTCAGCCCTTTGAGCCTGCCAGGGGCGCTGCTGCCCTCAGCTTCTCAGCCTCCCAGCTGCCTCTCTTACTCAGCTTTAAGCTTCTCAGCTGCTTTTAAGCTTTTCAGCTGCCACTTTTTAGGCTCTCAGCTTCTCAGTTGCCTTGAGAAAACCTCTGAGCTGGCATTTTAGGATTGGCTCATGCCTCCGGGGGAAAAGTGTCATCGAATGCGGAGCAACCTCTCTTTTCCTTCCTTCCTTCTCTCTGGGATCTTGGCCTCTCAGGTTCTCTCTGCTTTGGTAGCTCTTAGATGCCTTCAAAGAGGTTTTAAAAAAATTATCCAGGTTTTTTGGTTGTTGTTGGTGGGAATATTGGTCTTCCACAAGCTTGTCTTTCTTTGCCAGAGAAGAATTCCCTTGGGAATGTTTTTTAAGGCTGTTGATAAAGCTTGTTGAATTACTATAAGGTTGCGTTTCTGTTGGTGGAGTATTAGTTTGCCAGAATTATTTTTATCTTTTTAAACTGTTAAGAATTTGCTAGGCAAAAAATAACATGGTGGTTTTCTTAATTTTTATTTTCTAGTGAGACTGAACACTGTTTCCAGCAACGGTTGGTCCTTTTTATCTTCTATTTATGAGTTACCTATTAATCTCACTGATTTTTAAGAACTGTGTAACATTGCCTGTATTAATAAGAATTCATGCATCTGAAGATAAAGGCTTATTACCTTAATGAACTTAAAAATAATTGCCTTTTCCATTGATGTTTATAATGTTTCAATATTGTTGAAGGCAAGAGTTGTATCTCCTGTTCATTTGTATTCTTTCTTGGTATCTGGTGCATCCTGTCAACATGAAGCGGATTGCATTAAAAAATAACGCAGAGCTAGGATGAAGAAGCTCTTAAAGTTTGTTTCCTGTGTCATGTGATGTTCAGTGATTAATCACTGTGAAAAATTTCATTAGTTATTGATTTAAATTATTTTATTTAGGACCATGTACTCAAGGCCAGGATCCTGAGGCATTTCACTTTTCATCATTATCTTCTTTCTCACATCCATCCAAATCACTAACATAGGATCAAATTCTCCTTTGTGAGGTACCACATTTATTGGGGATAAGTAACGTATCTGCTTCATAAATCTCCACAACTGTAAAAGGGTAAATTATACGTCTTACCTTCCTCACATGAAGTTAAATTAATGGCATTCCTAGAAGCATCATATAAATGCTGGATGGCAACCTTACTAGTTGCATTTTGAAGGAGTTTAAGGGTAAGACAGTTTTAGACTGACTTCAGATTCTGAAGCGTGCACATAAAAATTTTAAAAATCTAAGGCATTCTCCATTGACATAGTTTATCCGACTCTAACCAAGTGTTTGGGTTTCAAGAAATGATCTAGACAGTTTAATTTTTAGTCAACGTTATGAAAATAGTGCCTGAGGAGGAGGGATAGTGGAATTTTCCTTATCATGTTAGGCATATGTTGGCTCTCTTTAATTGTGGAAATACAGTTTTACTCCCAGAGATGTCCTTGTTTTAGCTACTGCTCTACCTTTTTTGGTCATTTCATCAACTCTGCATAAAACATAATGTCTGTTCTCCTGCTGCCTCTGGCCCTCAGGGAATGGTGTTCTGAAGAAAAATGGAAGCCTTTGGGGAAGGCTGGTCTAAAAATAAAATCCTCAAGGTGTGAGACCGGGGGTGTGGGCCAGATCTAGGGAGAGCATTTTTAACATTGCAGATTGCTGTGTTAAGTGGAAGAAAAGTCCCTTTCTCTTTCCTCGGGGGATGAGGGAGGCAGCAAAGCCTTTTGGAGAGAGCAGGGACTCTGGAGCTGGGCTGCCCTGGCTTCCAATTCCAGCTCTCCCCCCAGCTGTGTGATTGGAGGCCTGTCATGCTCCACGCCTTGGTTTACTTGTCTTCAAAATGAGGAAAATACTTCCACCTTTAGGGTGGTTTGTCAGGATTAGCAATAATGTATGTGAGGGTCTGGAACACGATGAGTGTTGAAGAAATGGGAGCTAACATTGCACATCTTAAATTTTGTCTCTCCTTCTGGGATAAGACTTTTTCTTCTCTCAGCATGATGGTGATTCACACACTAGAGCCACGTTACATCTGTGCTAATCCTAGCTCTGCTATTTATTAGCTCTGTGACCGTGGGCAAGTTACCTAGTTTCTTTGTAGCTCAGCTTCCTCATCTGTAAAGGAGCGTGGTTATGATGCCCACTTTCGAAAGGTACTACAAATAGTAATATTTGTAGAGTACCAGAATAACGCCTGACTAATATGGAATCACCATTTGATGTGTAAAAGTCAACACTCAAAGCCAACATTAATTGGTTATTGTTATTAATAAAGGTAATAGGATTAGAGATGGAACTAGAGGCTGCATTGCTGTGGGATAAATGATGACCTGCACAGAAGAGAAATAGGCGTGAAGAAGTTGAGTGAGATCAAAATTGGCCACTCTGAAGCTGGCACAAATTCAGGTGGCTGCTGTTATCAGGAGCAATCTCAGAGTGGTGGAGACACTTGCTTTTAGCTCACTCTTAGGAGAACCTGCAGAGAATGTCCTCACAAGGATGGCTTCTGCTGTGTGCTCCACTGTCAGGAAAGAGACCAAAAGGAAAAGGAACGCAATTCGGGTGGAAAATACTTCCGTGTGGCACTCAAAAATACCATATATGTTCTCCTTTGGTTGAGAGAGAGATATATATTTATTTATATACTATAATATATATTTACATGGTACATATATTATATATATTTAATGTATATTATGTTTCAGATATAAAGTTGAAGCTTAAAAAAGTCTATGGATTATTTTTTGCGTACTATTGAATGTCATTAGGCCTGAAATTTTTTTTCATTTGCCTTGAATTAGCATAAATAAGACCACAGTTGTCTTTTTTGTTGAGTTTTTATAAATTTTTTATAGCCTACATTTCAGGTAGTTCCAGTCTTCATATAACACTTGTTTAATACACGTTGAATATCTGGTAACTTACGCAGGTGTTCATCTGTTGCTCAGGCCGTATGTTGAGTCCTTCATGGCTCACCCTTCTGTTAAAAAACCACAGCTACTGCTCAGAGATAAGTCAAAGGATAGAAGACATCTTAAAGGTAAAACAAACTTGTAGGGGAGACTCAAGAATGTGTGCACATCTATAAAATGAGAAGTGAACTGCTTTTTGTGGCAGAGTGATTTTTCTCTCCATCTCAGATGTTACAGAGATAAAGAGAAAGAATAAAAACACTTGGGTTCATGGGGCTGGCCCGGTGGCGTGGTGGTTAAGTTCGCATGCCCTGCTTTGGCAGCCCAGGGTTTGCAGGTTTGGATCCCAGGCACGGACCTACCACTGCTTGTCAAGCCATGCCGTGGTGGCATCCCACATAAAATAGAGGAAGATTGGCATGGATGTTACCTCAGTGACAGTCTCCCTCAAGCAAAAAAAAAAAAAAAAAGGAAGATTGGCAACAGATGTTAGCTCAGGGCCAATCTTCCTCACAAAACCCCCCACAAAAAACAATTGGGTTCAGAAATTTCCTAACATGAATGCTGAGAATACTTTTAAAGCTGAGGGTTTTTGGAAAGTTCACCACAACGTTGTTTTCTGCAGACTTCCATTGGCCGTAATAATTCTTTTGTGTGTGGAGAAGATTGGCCCTGAGCTAACATCTGTTGCCAATCTTCCTCTTTTTGCTTGAGGAAGATGGTCCCTGAGCTATCATCCATGCCAGTCTTCCTCTACTTTGTATATAGGACACTGCCACATCATGGCTTGATGAACGGTGTGTAGGTCTGTGCCCGGGATCCAAACCTGTGAACCCTGGGCTGCCGAAGTGGAACATGCAAACTTAACCACTGTGCCACTGGGCGGGCCCCCATAATCGGTATTTTAAGGTAAGAGCAAGATTCACAGTGCTGTCTAGGTGCAATGAATGAAGGAGGTAGAATGGACAGCTGAGCGATGCCCCACGCTTGCACTGTTTTTCTCAATCTGCAACCCTAGCCTCTAGAAGAGCAGCGCAGCATTTAACTACAGAGTTAAAAAATAGAAACTTCTTTTCTCAAGAAATCAAAGGAATTTGCCTGAGGAGAAGTGGAGTTGATAAGGGGACAACATAGGCCCCAAACAAAGCCCTTGTCTTCTTGGTATTTGGAAGCCCGCCCCCGGCTCACCCTAAAATGAAGCATGTCTTTTGACAAGTCCAACATCTCCACACACAGAACTCCCTGCCAGCTGCCGCATGAGAGGAGAGATTAGCAGAAAAGCAGAGCCAGGTGTCCAGGAGCAGAGGAAACCCACAGCAGCCACCGGGAAGGAAGCACCCTATCCTTTCTTCAGCAGTATGCACCAGATAAATGACAAGAAACAGTGTCCTGAAAGAGTGATAAAGTAAACAGCACAGATGTCCCTGTAAGAAACAGGGATTAATTAAGGAATTGAAGAGAATATAAAAGAAAACTTTAGGAGAGTTTCAAGAAGATGACAGCTGGAAAATAACAGGATGCAGTAAAATAGGAACAGTCAAAGAATAAGGAAGAACTCTTGAAAATTAGGCATTTGTTTGCTGAAATTAAAATAATTCAGTGGAAAATTTGAAAGATGACTATAAGGAAATCCCCTAGAATATAGTGCAAAAAGAGGCAGAAAACTTGAAAGAAGGGCAAAGAGACAGGCTGAGTCAAGTTGGTCTAAAATCTAAATAGTTGGAATTCCAGAAGATCCGGCAGAGTAAATGAAGAGTTGAGAAAATCAAATAAATAATAGACACTCCTTTGTGCTCTGGGAAATAATCTGAATCTTCAGATTGACAAGTTCGGAGGGCGCAGCAAAATGGATAAAGACAACAAATATACTAAGTAAAGTTCAGAGTTTCTTTGCAGGATTTTTTTTGTCCTTAAAATATAGGGTGTTCTGAGAGCATGCTCTGGAGTACTGTGTTCAGAAGGTAAATTCTTTCTTTGTCGTTATCAATTTGATATATAGGTTTACGTTCATTTATTTTTGTGTGTATTAAATTTTGAAGGTTTACATTTTTATCCCGTTAATATTTTTTTCAAATATGTAAAGTATTTAAATGGCACAAAAGTCAAAACCATATAAAAAAGCATAGAGAAACTTTACGAACATCTCTCTCTTTTCTGTCTCAGGATCTTCTTAAAAAGCAGACTCTGATTTTGTAGATCTGGAGCCTAATATTCTGCATTCTAACAAGCCCCCCAGTGATGCAGATGCTGCTGGTCCACAGGCGGCCCTTTGAATAGCAAGTTCCCAGACAATATTGCAGATTTGCCAGTTTTTCATGTGGCATTCTAAAGACAAGGAACAGAATAGCAACTGGCTTCATATTAGAGCCTTCTTTCATTCGAATCAAAGAGTATGAATGAAATGATAGGAGGTAGAAGACAACACAGGAAAAGGAAGAGGAAAGAGGAGTAGCTGGCCAGTGCCATGGAGAAGTCCTGAGAGCGTCGGCAGCCAGTGCTGCAGGAAGTGGAAGTGCTGGTGAGGGTGGAGGCTGAAGACACTTAAAGCAAGAGGAGCGCTCAGAAGCAGGGGTTGGAATAGCTCTGCTGGGCCGGTGGAGGCTGGGCAGAACACGCCTGCTCTTCTCGGCGTCAGCCTATGGAAGCACAGGCATTGGGAACCTCCTTGAAATCTGCACCCCAGTGTGGGCTTTACAAACAGTCCAGTAACCCCAGAGATGACTAAGTGTCCCACTAAGGAAAGCAAACCATCCAGAGCCTGTCTTTCTGTGGTCATTTAGGAGCTCTCACGATGTACAGGAGCAGACCAGCCATGAAGCTGAGCCCTGTGTCCTACACGTCTGATCTGCATCTCTAACAACATTGCAGCATAATGAAAGAGGCTAGGAAAGTGAATAGCATCTGTCGAAATATGTCTATCAAAAAGGTGGTGGAGTTCACTCACCTTGGTGTTATCTGGGTCACTCAGCTGTACTGAATAATTCTTATGGACTGAGGTTTTACTTTTTTAGAATTTCATTGAGGCATGGCTTGATGCTTTCTTTCAAATACGTTGAAAATATTCTTTGAGATTCAAGTTAATTACTTTTATTTTCTCAAAAAAATAACAAAAGCACATTAAAATGCAGAAAGAAAAGAAAAAGCCCATATTCCTACCACCATTAACATATTACTTTCAGCTTTTGGGTAATTATTTCCCTTGAGCTTGTGTGTATGTGTGTGTGTCAAACAGAGTTATAATTATGCTAAATATGCAATATTCCATCCCATTTTTTATGACTTCACGTTTTAAGCATTTCTCCATGTTTTTATAGTGTTCATAAATAACACTTAAAGTGGCTGAATCATGTCTTACTGAGTTAAGTAGGCCCTAAATATTGGTCATTTAGGTTGGAAGATCCTTAAAGAGCTGTCAGCATTTGGAATATGTGTGGTGAAATGGGAAGTAGAAGTGGATGATTAGGAAAAGGAAATATTTTCTTTTGGTGGCTTTTTTTTCTCTAAGTTTAAAATTATCTCTAAATCTTAAAGGGTGAGGTGGTTCTGTTACTACATTTATTGATTGATTGATTGATTGATTGATTGATTGGAGGAAGATTAGCCCTGAGCTAACTGCTGCCAATCCTCCTTTTGCTGAGGAAGACTGGCCCTGAGCTAACATCCATGCCCATCTTCCTCTACTTTATATGTTGGATGCCTACCACAGCATGGCTTTTGCTAAGCAGTGCCATGTCCACACCCGGGATCTGAACTGGCGAACCCCAGGCTGCCAAAGCAGAGCGTGCGCACTTAACCACTGCGCCACTGGGCCGGCCCCCTCTGTTACTTTATTAAAGGGATTCACAGAAATGGGTATTTTACTTGATGGGTAGTTATACTTACCAGAATGTATTGAATCCAAAGGAATCCCAGATTACTTTTTCTTTTTTCAAGATTTTATGTTTTTTCTTTTTCTCCCCAAAGCCCCCCGGTACATAGTTGTGTATTCTTAGTTGTGGGTCCTTCTAGTTGTGGCATGTGGAATGCCGCCTCAGCATGGCCTGATGAGTGGTGCCATGTCCGCACCCAGGATCCGAACCGGTGAAACCCTGGGCTGCTGAAGCCAAGCGCAGGAACTTAACCACTCGGCCGCGGGGCGGGCCCCCCAGATTACTTTTTAAAATCAGTCTTCCCTCACAACCTGGCCTTAGTTAAAGACTTCACTAACAGGTGCCTTGCTCCTGGGGAGATAATGTCCCTGTAACACAGTGCTAATCTGGAGGTGTGTATAGAATGCAGTTGGAGCACGGAGAGAGGGTGCTTAATCCAACTTGCAGCCCTAAGAAGGGTTGCTGGAGAGAATGATATCTTTTTTTTTTTTGAGGAAGATTAGTCCTGAGCTAACATCTGTTGCCAATCCTCTTTTTGCTGAGGAAGACTGGCCTTGAGCTAACATCCGTGCCCATCTTCCTCTACTTTATATGTGGGACGCCTACCACAGCATGGCTTGACAAGCGGTGCCATGTCCACACCCGGGATCCGAACTGGCAAACCCTGGGATGCCGAAGCAGAACATGTGCACTTAACCACTGTGCCACCGTGCTGGCCCTGAAAAGGATATCTTAAAGGAGGTGTAAGAGTGTGTAAGAATGACCTGACATAGAAATGTGGAAGACCTTCTAGGTAGATGGGCCCATCCCCAGCCTGGTTACTGCATGGAGATAGAGTGCTTGGCAGTCACATGAGTACCTCCAAGTCCCAGGGACCCTGTCCTTACCAGATGATGGGAGAAGGGGCACTAGTCAGAAAAAACCCACAAACAACAGGTGGTTATATTATAATCTGGGACAACAGAGAGGAGGGAAGCTTCTCCCAACTCCACGTGCATCCTTCAGAAATTCTGATACATGCTTTTTGGGTCACCATCCTTCCATATCCTCAGCCCCTGAATTCTTATCAATGATGAATATGTTGGATCCCTCAGGTTGTTGAGAACAAAAAGATTGATCACCATTGCTGCAGTTGATGAGAATCCATCAAGTGTTTAAATGATTAGAGTTGTGATTAAAAAAAAATCATCTGGCTATAGTTTGGTGGGTGGATTTAGGAGGAGAGGGCAAGGCTGAGGAAGAGAGACTATTCGGGAGGCTCCTACCCGGACTAGAGACGTGGGCACAGGGGTAAGGAGGAGGGGAAGCAGTTAAAGGACTCCTCGGAGATGAAACTGGCAGGCTAGAGTGGCTGGTTTGGTGTGCTGGTAGAGGGACGAGAAGAAATGGTGCTTAACTCCCAGCTTTTGGGTTGAAGTAAGTGGATGATGAGGCTGTTAACTGCAATTAGGGTACAGGAGAAAAGTAATAATAATAGTAATATCATTTTAGATTAGTGTGTCTTTTTCAGTGTGTTTGTGTTTCTTAGCTGGGGTTGCTTAGAAGGCATAGCCTGAGGCAAAGTGAATGTAGTGGACAGCTGTACTGGAAAGTGCCGTCCCTGGGTGGCCAGAGGGAGGGGGAAAGGGAAGTGAGGCAGGGAGGAAGGAAAAGCACATGCAAAGTGGTGTGTCACTGATCTGGCCACAACCTCGTCAGGTGAGTTGTCTTCTCGACAGGCTTTAAAGAACGCTCTGTGGGCCTGGTGGTCAGTCAGGGACGTAAGGGGGAGCCATTCCTTTCTGTCTCCTGTGTTTCTCAGGCCGAAATTCACCCCATGGGGTATTGTTTGACCTTTACTCTCAGATTGTTAAGGAGCCACTCTGGGCAGCCAGGGGAAAGCAGACCCCATGCCCCACAGTGTGGTGAGTAATAGGAGCTGAGAAATGGTTGCAAGAGCCAGGACCTCTGTGAGTTCTGTGGGGTCAGATTTGGGCAAGCAGCCGAGGCCTGGGGGACTTATGGAGGCATGGGTGGCAGATGGGGCTGAGGGAATATAGACAGGCATGTAAACAGGCTCCAAAGTGTTTTCCCAATGTCTCTCAACCCTGCTTTCTCTTCCTAGTTTCCCGTTTATAGTCTGTAAGAGTTTTATAATGCTCAGATTTTTATTATACTATTTTATTCTCATTACTGCTCAGGTTTTATTCGTAGATTTATATTCCTCTAGTTTCTATGAACCTGGTGCCTCCATAGGTAAGTTCTAGATTGTGGGTTTAAAATAATCGTGTTCCTCTGTTTATTTGTGTCTTAGTCTGTTTGGGCTGCTATAACAAAACACCACAGACTGGGTGGCTTATAAACAGCAGAAATGTATTTCTCACGGTTTGGGAGATGGGACATCTGGGATCAGGACTCCAGCATGGGCAGATGAGAGCTCTCATCCAGGTTGTAGACTGCTGACTTCTGGCTGTGCCCTCACGCGGCAGGAGGGGCAAGGGCGCTTTCTTGGGCCTCTTTGATAAGAGCACTGATCCCATTCGTGAGTGTCTACTCTCAGGGCCTAATCATTTCCCAAAGGTCCCACCTCTGAATACTATCGCATTGGACCTTCAGGTTTTCAATTTATTAATTTAGGGGGACACAATTATTCAGAAGATAGCAACTCTCCAGCTCATTACTTAGAGGATGGAAAACTGCCCTGTCAGATCTCACCAGGTACTTGATTTCATCTATTCCCTGTGTATTACTACGCTAATCTCTGTAGCTTGCTTCCCAAATAGATAAGATACACCCTATGTTTCAGTAAAGAACTATTGAAAAATCAATAGCTCTCAAAAAAGTAGTATTTCTAAAGGCAACATTGTAGAATAAACTCTCCTTTTAAGGGTTTTATAAACAAGAAGGAGACATTGGGTTATGAATGTGATGATAGAATTTTTTAAGTTAATGACTCTCTAGCTTAGGGTTTTTTTTTTTTGCTTTTTTTGGTGAGGAAGATTGGCCCTGAGCTAACATCTGTTGCCGATCTTCCTCTTTTTTTTTCTCCCCAAAGCCTCAGTACGTAGTTGTATATTCTAGTTGTAGATCATTCTAGTTCTTCTGTGTGGGATGCCTCCTCAGTATAGCCTGATGAGCAGTGCTAGGTCTGTGCCCAAGATTCGAACTGGGGAACCCCAGGCCTCTGAAGTGGGTTGCGTGAACTCAACCACTCAGCCATGGGCTGACCCCTGATTCTCTAGCTTTTTATTGAGTGTGTACTATATGTCAGGCTCTTAATTGGGTTTAAAGATACAGTGCTGAACAAAAAAAGGTCACAGGGGCTGGCTCCATGGCCAAAGTTCACATGGTCCGCTTCTGCAGCCCAGGGTTTTGCTGGTTTGGATCCTGGGTGTGGACGTGGCACCGCTCATCAAGCCATGCTGAGGTGGCGTCCCACATGCCACAACTAGAAGGACCAACAGCTAAAATATACAACTATGTACTGGGGGGATCTGGGGAGAAAAAAAAAAAAAGATTGGCAACAGTTGTTAGCTCAGGTGCCAATCTTTAAAAATACTTAAAGAAAAGCTCACATCTCTGCCTTCCTAGAGTTTGTGCTCCAAACGAGGCAGGGGTGTGGCAGGCATGGGCACAGGATGAATGAAAGGATGCCCTGGGTAACTGTGAAATGACTGCTGACCCAGTATTATCATGGAGAAGTACATGTTGAAGTGAGACAATAGAATGGGGGTGGGGGTTGGCTTCACGGGGCCAGGGAAGATGCTAATAGTAAGGGAGGAGTAAGAATTCACAAAGTGAACAGGGAATGGGGATGAGTGAATAGTTGGCTGTTTATTCATTTAGCTAATGTTTACTGAACATTGTGTGGCAGGCACAGTCGTAGGTGTTGGGAATCTAGCTGTGAATAACCCAGGCAAAAATTCCAACCTTGTGAGAGTTGTTGGTAGTTTGGACCAGAATGATGGCATAGGGGTTGGAGAGAAGTGGCCTCGTAGGAACAATAGTTAGCAGTTAAAATGGACAGTTCTTGGGGGAAGGAAGGAATTATTGCTGAAGGAGGAAGATGTCAAGGTCCTCTTCGGTTTCTGGCTTGGATAAGCAGATGGGTGGCGATCCAGTCACTGAGCATGGGAACGCTGGTGTGGGGTAGCTTAGAGGGCCGAGGAACCATCCCCCTAAGTTTAATTAGGACAGGCAGAGTTTGAGGGCCCTTTGAGATGTCCAAGTGGAGATGTT